>NW_020664393.1:3497862-3640704 GCF_002925995.2 Terrapene triunguis | reverse complement strand
TCCTAGGGGGCCAGTTAGGATGGGGGGAGGGTCTCAGGAGGGGGCAGTCAGGGGACAAGAGGCAGGGAGGCTTAGGTAGGGGGTGGAGTCCTGGGGGGCAGTTAGGGGCAGGGGTCCCAGGAGGGGGCAGTCAGGGGACAAGGAACAGGGGGAGGGTTGGGGGTTCTGAGGGGGGCGGGAAGTGGGAGGGGCAGGGGCGGGGCTAGGGCGGGGCTCCTCCCGTCCTCTTTTTTGCTTGCTGAAATATGGTAACCCTACCCTATCTCCACAGGGCAGGGCAGGGGAGACAGGGCTCAGGAGGAGCAGGAGAACTTTCAGTGAGAGTGCCGTAAAGAGAGACACAGGGCGTCTCTCAGAAACTTCCCCAGCAGCCAGCACACACACAGTCTTTCGCACTCACCTCCAAACACATACTTGTGTTATTGTTGTTTGTTGTTACTTCTTGGTATTTCCTGCAATGCACATATATTTTCTGTAATTTTATTCTTTCAAAGTGTGTTATTTTAGTTTTTTTGACTCGTCTATGCATTTCATAATTTTTATTTCTCTCTTATACTTATATTTAATTCTTTGAGTAGCGAGTTCTAAAATGCCTATCCTGTCCGGGCTGGAGTAATTATCCCTATGGTAACTTTAAAAAAATATATATTAGCATATATACTCGTTCATAAGCCAAATTTTTTTTAGTAAAAAAGGGAAGCACCAGAGAAGGGTGCTTATGAACGGGTCTAGAGAGGGAGAGGTGGGACACAGCCCCTCCCCCCAACAGAGGGAGCAAGGAGAGGCAGCACAGCCAGCAGAGCCAGAAGGGAAGAGGCAGGGCCAGAGTCTCTCCGCTTCTGGCCACGTTGCTCTCCCCCCAGCCTCCAAAGCAGCTGCAGCTCCGGGGCTGGCAAGCTGCAGCCGTGCCGCTTGGCCCCGCCCCCCAGAGCAGGCTGTGGCTGCGCTGCCCGGCCCGCCAGAGCACACTGCAGCCATGCTGCCCGGCCCAGCCCGCTGGAACATGCTGCGGCTGAGCCGCCCGGTCTGGCCCGCCAGAGCAGGCTGCGGCCGCGCTGCCCAGCCTGCCGGAGCAGCTCCAGCCAGGCCGGAGACATCCTCCCCAGATAAGGTGGGAAGGGATGGGATGGGGAGAGTGTGGGGGTCCCAGGCTAGGAGTGGGGTCATGTGGGGGGTGGTCACAGGGGTTACTCCCCTGACCCCCAGCTTCTCCCCCCCAAAACATTTTCCCACCAGTTGCTGTCCCGGCCCATCAGGGTAAGCAGCTGGCACGCCGGGACACTTTGTTTACTTAGGTTTACCTCCGTGCCTACAGATGCTCGAGGTAAACAAACCATCTTGGCCACCAGCAGCTTATCCTGATGGCCCGGGAGCCAAAGTTTGCTGACCCCTGAATTATAGGGTTGGCTTATGAACGAGTCATAAAAACATTTCCATTTTTACTTACCCATCTTGGGGGGGGTCGGCTTATAAACGAACCGGCTTATGATCGAGTATATATGGTATATCTAGGATTTTTGTTTCTACTGGTGGCGCACATCACCTCGGTGCACGTAACAGAATTTGTTCAGCACGTGGATGGAAAAAATTGGAGGGAACATTGGCCTGCATTCTTTGTTCCTAGATGTATGACCTTGCATTTGACTACATTAAAACACATTTTGTTTTAATAGCCCAGCTTACCAAGCAATCCAGATCACTCTGTAAAATTGTTCTGTCATTATTATCATTCCTCCAATCATTGTGTTATCTGCAGATTTTATCAGCAATGATTTTATATTGCATCTATATAAACTACACTGGTGCAACTTTCTTATATAGACTACCTTAGTCATGAGACACTTTTCACAGCAACAAATACTGAGGTAATATCCAACAGCTTCTCAAGGGAAACAACATTTATTCCATCAGAAGAAGAGCTTTCACTTTCTTCCAATGTATATAGACACAGAGGGAAGAAACCCTGTTTCAAGCCTGAAACGCCAATTTGTATTCTGAAACATTTATTATTACTATAATTATGACATACAACATCCTTACCATTAAAATGC
This sequence comes from Terrapene triunguis, assembly GCF_002925995.2. Taxonomy (NCBI): domain Eukaryota; kingdom Metazoa; phylum Chordata; order Testudines; family Emydidae; genus Terrapene; species Terrapene triunguis. Next base: position 3,638,653 of record NW_020664393.1, on the reverse strand, counting down.
CTGGATTCAAAATGTTACCAGAAAGTTTCCACCGTGAATTTCACCCATTGCAGTGATAAATTTTTTACCACCAAACAACACCTCTTTGCCATCTACTCAGAGAAAGTTACTTAGTTTAATATTAGCACAGTTTAAAACGAATGTTGGTGATCACTAACCCAGAGACCAGCCAATGTGCTCAGAAAAAAAGTGTCATGGAAAAAAATTTGAAAAGAAATAACGATGTAGAAAAGCTGAACAAGAACATGCATCTACTCTGATATCATACATGGGGGCTTTATCTATGTAAAGCCATTTTAGCAATATTGCTCCAAGAAGACAGTCAACATCAAATTTTAAAATGTTGAACTGTCAAGAATCTAATAATCATCAGCTCAATGAAAAAAGTAAATAAAAGGGCTTATTCACTAAACAAGGGCTTCACTGCATGCCATTTAGGTATTTGGACTAGGGCTGTCAATTAATCGCAGTTAACTCACATGATTAACTAAAAAAAATTAATCGCCAATAAAAAATTAATCGCGATTAATCTGTTGTTTAACAGCGCGATTAAAACTGCTAATACCAATAGAAATTTATCAAATATTTTGGATGTTTTTCTACATTTTCATATATATTGTATTCTGTGTTGTAACTTACATCAAAGTGTATTATTTTTATTACAAATATTTGCACTGTAAAAATGATAAGAAATAGTATTTTTCAAGTAACCTCATACAAGTACTGTGGTGCAATTTTTGTCGTGAAAGTAGAACTTACAAATGTAGATTTTTTTTTATTACATAACTGCACTCAAAAACAAAACAACGTAAAACTTCAGAGCCTACAAGTCCACTCATCCTACTGCTTGTTCAGCCAATTGCTAAGACAAACAAGTTTCTTTTACAGGAGATAATGCTGCCCTCTTCTTATTTACAATGTCACCGAAAGTGAGAATAGACATTTGCGTGGCACTTTTGTAGCCGGCATTGCAAGGTATTTACGTGCCAGATATGCTAAGCATTCGCACGCCCCTTCATGCTTCAGCCACCATTCTAGAGGACATGCTTCCATGCTGGTGACGCTCGTTAAAAAAAATGTGTTAATTAAATTTGTGACTGAACTCCTTGGGGGAGAATTCTACGTCCCCTGCTCTGTTTTACCAACATTCTGCCATATAGTTAATGTTATAGCAGTCTCGGGTGATGACCCAGCACATGTTCATTTTAAGAACTCTTTCACTGCAGATTTGACAAAACGCAAAGAAGGTACCAATATGAGATTTCTAAGGATACATACAGCACTCGACTCAAGGTTTAAGTATCTGAAGTGCCTTCCAAAATCTGAGAGGGATGAGATGTGGAGCATACTTTCAGAAGTCTTAAAAGAGCAACACTCTGATGCAGAAACTACAGAACCCAAACCACGAAAAAAGAAAATCAACCTTCTGCTGGTGGCATCTGACTCAGATAATGAAAATGAACATGCGTCAGTCCACACTGCTTTGGATTGTTATCGAGCAGAACCTGTCATCAGCATGACGCATGTCCCCTGGAATGGTGGTTGAAGCATGAAAGGACATAGAAATCTTTAGTGTATCTGGCATGTAAATATCTTGTGACACCGACTACAACAGTGCCATGAGAACACCTGTTCTCACTTTGAGGTGACATTGTAAACAAGAAGTGGGCAGCATTATCTCCTGCAAATGTAAACAAACTTGTTTGTCTGAGTGATTGGCTGAACAAGAAGTAGGACTGAGTGGACTTACAGGCTCTAAAATTTTACATTGTTTTATTTTTGAATGCAGTTTTTTTTGTACACAATTCTACATTTGTAAGTTCAACTTTCATGAGAAAGAGATTGCACTATAGTACTTGTATTAGGTGAATTGAAAAATACTGTTTCTTTTGTTTTTTTTACAGTGCAAATACTTGTAATCAAAAATAAATATAAAATGAGCACTGTACACTTTGCATTCTGTGTTGTAATTGAAATCAATATATGAAAATGTAGAAAACATCCAAAAATGTTTAAATAAATGGTATTCTATTATTGTTTAACAGTGCGATGAATCTTTTTAATCGCGCGATTAATCGCGATGAATCTTTTTAATCGCTTGACAGCCTTGGACCCTTAGATAGCAATGGTTGTGTTTAAAATTTTATTTTAAAAGAGCACTGCCAAATTCCTAGCCTTAAAGGTCAGTAATTTTTACATTTATGTTGACATTATACTTGTTACAAAATCTTTAACATGCATTATACGACAGAAAACAACAAATGCAAGTCTGTTAAGGGTATGCTCTGCATCTTAAACAAGTTGTTAAATGTCGACACTCAAATATAACTTAATCTGAACTAAGCAAATGCTATTAAGTGTTGGATGTTTGTCTTTGTTCCATGATTGAAGATTTAATCACATACTGGTTTAATAGCAAGTCTCCTGTCAAACTTAAATACTACTGACTTCTAAGGATTATTTGAGTGCAACAGCTGTTGTGTGTCATCACGGGCAACTACAATACAAATCTGGAAACTGCACTAGAGTCCTCTCTAATTTTACCTGATTAAAACTGTGGCCTGTCATCCAGATCTTAGTATTCAACTGACAATTACCTGTGTCCACTGTATTTTTCAGGCAAGTCATAAGTCATTCCTGATCTACTAACCAGCCACGATTGAGAAAATATTGTTTCATGAGAACATAAACAAACCCTGTACCCTGTGTCTTAAATGTTTAATATTAAATAAATTGTAAAATATTTGCTGATTTTTCAATATTCTGAACTCTAGCAACTAAGAATTTTGACCATCATGGTACAGAAATGTTTGCAATATAAAAGTCAAACCGTGTTTTTTCACATTTATTTTGCCATCAGGCATAAAAAACTAAAGAGTCAGAACACCACATTACGCATTACCAACTGAAGTGTGCCATTTCAGCAACCAACCCAAAAAACATGGCAGCAGCAGAGTGCCATAGTGCTCCAGATCCAGTAGTTTTCTACTTAGATTCTCTCCTTGAAAGAGTTTGCTTTTAGGACAATCTCTTCTCCCTCATGTGGTATTGCCAACCCCAAGTTTACAAAAAACATGCCTTTTTTTTTTTTTAATTGTGGGTCTTTTCATTGGACATCTAGTTTCTGAGCCTGTATAGTTCACATTTTCAAGATTTCCTCCACAACTATGAAGACTGGGAATAGTGGTTTTGGTCTTGTTGTTTTCAATGAAAGTAGAGATTCTCATGTAATTACTTGAGCCCAGGACCTGGAGCTTTAAAATAGAACATCAAATACTGTGAGAATTGAGCTCTGTTGCCATAGAATGGGGAGAGAGATTTCGTTTTTACTTAAAACAAAATTATGTATCTATAATTCTTTAAAAAAATCAAAATTTAAACCATACTATATTCTACCCAAATTCTATACTATCTAGATGTTTTCAATCTAGATGTTTTACTATCTAGATTATTTAGATGAATTATCTAGATGTATTTAATATTCTTAACAAGATTATTGTATCTCTAAGATCTTAACATGACAGAGCACTTTCTGAAACAAGAAATATGCTAATAAGGATGTGTCTATATTTGAGCTGGGAGGTGTGATACCCACACTAGCACTACTTGAGCTATGCCTCAAAATAGCAATGTCTATGACGACACAGGCAGTGTATCAGACAAGCTGCCCAAGTATGCCCTGAGCGTGTCTGGCGGGATTGTACTCTGAGCTGCTAACCTGAACAGCCACTTGTGCTGCTGTGAACACACTGCTATTTTTAAGCATTAGCGCAAGCACAGCTAGCTCAAGTATGTCTACCAGAGCTGGGAATCACGCCTCTCAGCTCAACTGTACACATACCCTCAGAGACAATCTCATAGATACTGAATATTTTCTGGCTACTCACGCTTTTAAATTTACAAAAAATCCTACACCTATCTCTCCAAGTCAGATAGCAAGGCCTCATGTTCATAAGAACATAAAAATGGGTCAGACCAATGGTCCATCTAGTCCAGTATCCTGTCTTCTATCAGTGGCCAATGCCAGATGCTTCAAAGGGAATGAATAGAACAAGGTGATCATCAAGTATTCCATCCCTTGTCACCCAGCTTCAACAGCTGGCAGTCAGAGGCTTAAGGATACCCAGAGCATGGGGTTGCATCCCTGACCATCTTGACTAATAGTCATTGCTGGACTTACCCTCATGAACTTATCTAATTCTTTTTCAAACCCAGTTATATTTTTGCAACATCCTCAAGCAACGAGTTCCACATGATGACTATACGTTGAGTGAAGAAGTACTTTCTTTTGTTTGTTTTAAACTAGCTGCCTATTAATTTCATTGAGTGCCCCCTGGTTCTTGTGTTATGTGAAGGGGTAAATAAAACTTCCGTATTCTCTTTATCCACATCAGTAAAGATTTTATAGACCTCTATCATAGGCCCCCTTAGTCATCTCTTTTCCAAGTTGAAAAGTCCCAGTCTTTTTAATTTCTCTTCATACAGAAACTGTTCCATGCCCTTAATCATTTTTGTTACCTTTTTCAGTACCTTTTGCATTTCTAATGCATCTTTTTTGAGACAGAGCAACCATAACTGCACACAGTATTCAAAGCATAGGCGTACCATGGATTTATATAGTGGCATGATATTTACTGTCTTATTAGCCATCAGTTTCATAGATAGAAACATAGAATTTCCTTATGATTCCTAACATTCTGTTAGCTTTTTTGACTGCCGTTGCACATTGAGTGGATGTTTTCAGAGAACTATCCATAACGACTCCAAGAGCTCTTTCTTGAGTGGTAACAGCTAATTTAGACACCATCATTTTGTATGTATAGTTGGGATTATGTTTTCCAATATGCCTTACTTTGCATTTATCAACACTGAATTTCATCTGCCATTTTCTTGCTCAGTCACCCAATGTTATGAAATCTCTTTGTAACTTTTCTCAGTCTGCTTTGGACTTAACTATCTTGACTAATTTTGTATTGTCTGCAAACTTTGCCACCTCACTGTTTGCCCCATTTTCCAAATTGGTGAGGTATGATTTCCCTTTACAAGAACTATGTTGACTCTCCCCAGCAAATCATGATCATCTATGTGTCTAATTCTGTTCTTTACTGTAGTTTCACTTAATTTGCTCACTACTGAAGTTAGGTTTACGGGCCTGTAATTGCCGGGATCGCTTCTGGAGTCTTTTTATAAAAACTGACAGATTAGCTATTCTCTAGTTATCTGGTACAGAAGCTGATTTAAGTGATAGCTAAGCCCCTTCATTTTCAGTTTAAACCGATTTTTACCAAAAAATTCCTAGGTTTTACAGAAGTATTATTCCGTTTTTTCAGATTTTCACCCTACTTTTGTATCATTCAAATATATGAAAAATAACTTGTTTTATTAGGAAAACAATATATTGCATGAGATATATGTATTACGATAATACATTAGTCTGTGTGTATATGCAAAACTGCCCGTTGAAGTAAGGCTATGTATTAGTCTAGAAGATAAACAAACAGGCACACGCTATGAAGTGGCGTGTACATCTGAACGTACCAATGAATCTCATGCCCACCACGTATACATTTGCAGCTGTTAGCAGATAATGGTTTAAACATTTGACACACTAAAATGGGAAGAAAAGAAAATCTGTATCAGACTACGATTTCAGAACACAAGGAAGTATTCGAAAGTTTAAAAAAAAAAAAACAGGAGAAAAGGATGAAGCTGAGGGCAGGTCTTCACTACGGGGGGGGTCAATTTAAGATACGCTTAAACTGTTTACTCAAATGAAAAGTTTTATATCTAATCCCCAAATATATTGTTTTCTTGAACTCAGAGGTGGCACTGTGTTTTGAGTTCTGTTTTAGTTCTTCAGCAAACCACACTGATGAACGGAATTCAAAGGATTAATTTACTGAATACCTTTTTCCCCGTCTATCCGTCCACCAAAAATATCCGATATGTACCCAGAAAAATTATTAATAGTTTTTTGCACTGATTTTCACCTGTTTTTGTTGTGGTGGCAAAAAACACTGACAAATTCCCAGGGAAAAATAAATAAAATAAAATAAAAACTGAAAATGAAGGGCCCTAGTGATAGGTTACATATATCAGTTAGTATTTCTGCAATTTCTTATTTGAGTTCCTTCAGAACTCTTGGCCAGAATACCATCTGGTCCTTTACTGGAAAAAATGACTATATTTAGCAAGTCAAAGTTTATACATCTCCAATGGAAGTATCCCAAATTAACACTATGTTATTACATGAAAACTTTGCCAAACTTTTGAAAACAGACACATTTCAGAAAAATAAAACTAATTATGACTACCCTTCAAACTCTTGTCATGTGTTGTGTAAGGCGTATGCACACCTGGGAGGGATAGCTCAGTGGTTTGAGCATTGGCCTGCTAAACCCAGGGTTGTGAGTTCAATCCTTGAGGGGGCCACTTAGGGATCTGGCGGGAAAAAGAAAAAAAAAATCTGTCAGGGACAGAACTTGGTCCTGCTAGTGAAGGGAGGGGACTGGACTTGATGACCTTTCAAGGTCCCTTCCAGTTCTATGAGATAGGAATATCTCCATATATTATTTTTTTATTTTATTATTAAAGGCAGGGCCTTACTCCTTTATTTGAAATTATTTTAAAAGTATATAAATATCACAGAATCATAGAATATCAGGGTTGGAAGGGACCTCAAGAAGTCATCTAGTCCAACCCCCTGCTCAAAGCAGGACCAATTCCCAACTAAATCATCCCAGCCAGGGCTTTGTCAAGCCAGGCCTTAAAAACCTCCAAGGAAGGAGACTCCACCACCTCCCTAGGTAACGCATTCCAGTGCTTCACCACCCTCCTAGTGAAATAGTGTTTCCTAAGATCCAACCTGGACCTCCCCCACTGCAACTTGAGACCATTGCTCCTTGTTCTGTCATCTGCTACCACTGAGAACAGCCGAGCTCCATCCTCTTTGGAACCCCCCTTCAGGTAGTTGAAGGCTGCTATCAAATCCCCCCTCATTCTTCTCTTCTGGAGACTAAACAATCCCAGTTCCCTCAGCCTCTCCTCATAAGTCATGTGCTCCAGACCCCTAATCATTTTTGTTGCCCTCCGCTGGACTCTTTCCAATTTTTCCACATCCTTCTTGTAGTGTGGGGCCCAAAACTGGACACAGTATTCCAGATGAGGCCTCACCAATGTCGAATAAAGGGGAAAGATCACGTTCCTCGATCTGCTGGCAATGCCCCTACTTATACAGCCCAAAATGCCGTTAGCCTTCTTGGCAACAAGAGCACACTGGTGACTCATATCCAGCTTCTCGTCCACTGTAACCCCTAGGTCCTTTTCTGCAGAACTGCTACCTAGCCATTCGGTCCCTAGTCTGTAGCAGTGCATGGGATTCTTCCGTCCTAACTGCAGGACTCTGCACTTATCCTTGTTGAACCTCATCAGGGTTTTTTTGGCCCAATCCTCTAATTTGTCTAGGTCCCTCTGTATCCGATCCCTACCCTCTAGTGTATCTACCACGCCTCCTAGTTTAGTGTCATCTGCAAACTTGTTGAGAGTGCAGTCCACACCATCCTCCAGATCATTAAACAAAACCGGCCCCAGGACCGACCCTTGGGGCACTCCGCTTGAAACCGGCTGCCAACTAGACATGGAGCCATTGATCACTACCCGTTGAGCCCGACGATCTAGCCAGCTTTCTGTCCACCTTACAGTCCATTCATTCAGCCCATACTTCTTTAACTTGGCGGCAAGAATACTGTGGGAGACCGTATCAAAAGCTTTGCTAAAGTCAAGGAATAACACATCCGCTGCTTTCCCCTCATCCACAGAGCCAGTTATCTCCTCATAGAAGGCAATTAGGTTAGTCAGGCACGACTTCCCCTTGGTGAATCCATGCTGACTGTTCCTGATCACTTTCCTCTCCTCTAAGTGTTTCATAATTGATTCCTTGAGGACCTGTTCCATGATGTATACATATATATGTATGTGTGCATCTGTGCTTACACAAACACACACTTTAAGTAAATAAATACCGTTTCCCCGAAAATAAGACATCCCCCAAAAATAAGACCTACTTCCAGTTTTGCCTCTCGCTGTAATATAAGACATCCCCTGAAAATAAGACCTCCCCGATAATAAGGCCACCCCGGAATATAAGGCCCCGAAGCTCCGGGAAAAATAAGACCTCCCCTGAAAATAAGACCTAGCGCATCTTTGGGAGCAAAAATTAATATAAGACACTGTCTTATTTTCGGGGAAACACGGTACTTAGTAAACATGTTTTGAAGTAGTTTATTTTAGTGGCCTCTAGTGTACTGGCTTCTCATCCCGGGGCTCATAGAAGAAACAGAGGAGTGTTTGCTCAGATCTTTCCTTCACAGACACTATTCCTTCAACAGCTGGTGCTGGATTATGACAGTGATCATCTTCCCAACTGCTTTCTATTCCTGCGGCAGATCTATTTGGAAAGAATGGTAGACTCTAGCAACAGTCAGAGGTTACTGGAAACAATATGGGGAAACAATGATTGGTAACCTTCTGATCGTCAGGGGAGTGACTGCCCTAAATAGCCTTGAAAAGTACTTTCTTCCCACTGACATACATCCATATTCTCCCTAAAACTTTTTATCCCAGGGTATACGGAAAACTGTAAGGAGGCCATCATTTCAGCCCTTCTCAGAGATGTCCTTGTTTAATTTTCCAGTGATATGTTTTCACTGCATTTAACCTAAGTCTGGATGCCCAGGCTAGCTTATGCCAAATGAGAGTGTCCACACTGCAAAGCCACACTGGCACAATACCTGAGTTGCTGTATAACAGGCGCTGCACTCAAATATGTGAAGTACAAGGACTTCTGGGGGCATCGCCCAGTGTTCTCAGCACGGCACTAAAATGAGCTGCTCTATCAACTGTTTTGCAATTGATTGTGGGAGAACTTATCTATTCTTCCCAGGCCACTGTATGGAAGTGGTCTTACTCCACCAACTCAGTAAACCAAACCACTTCTGTCTTAGCATGCTGTAGACTTCTGTCCACGGCTACAGTGTGAACCCATGACAAAGCATGGCGCCAACTCAGGATGATTACCTGTCCCAAATGTTGGCATAAGGGCAATTTATTTTAGCAACAGGAGGCAGATGCAAGACATGAGAGCATTTCAGCAGAGACTTGTTGCCTGAGAAGACGGTGGCAGGTGTTTCTGATGAGACCACACTGGCTGCATATGGACAGCTGATGCAGGTTTTAATAGCTGTAGAGTCTCCCCCACCCCATGATGATAGTCAGCTCTGGGGCAGGACCATGAGCACAGTCTGGTGGACTACACTGTCACATAGACTTGATATGACCAGCAGTGGGTCCAAAATTTCATAATGAGAAAGGCTATCTTCCTGAAGCTGTGCAAAGAGCTACACTCAGCCCTTCAGCACCAGGATACACAGATGAGAGAGATTATACCAGTCCAGAAACTGGAAGCTGGCTATCCAACTACTACAGGATGGTGGTCAGCTTGATTTTGGCAAGTCAAATGTCAGTGCTGTGGTGATGGAGGCTTGCAAGGCAATTATTGCTATTTGTTCATGGGTGGCGAAGATTCCTACTGTCCCCAAATAGCAGGCTTTGAGTGGATGGAGTTCCCAAACTGTGTTGGGGCCATCTACTGTGCCCACTGTCTCTCCCTCTTCCTCATCACCTGAATGGGTAGAGGACAGAGTTCCACTTGTGCAGAAGCAGTTGGCAACACGTGGGGGCCACAGCACTAACTTCCCTCAGCCCGTTATCTATTCTACTCCAGCAACAAGAGAAGGAGCCAAGGCCTGGTCCATACTTGGTACTTGAATCTAGTTTATTTTTTGTGATGCTTCATTATTTAGTATTACTATATATTATGATGTTGCTGTTTCTTTTTGGATTTATTGTATTTAAATATTTGCCAAAGGTTTCTAATGTTTTATAAATCTAAAGAAATGAAATACAAACTTGTGATTAGTTTCAACTGAGCAGCTGATGGTCAGTAACCAACATCAGCCCCAAGTGTAGACAAGGAAAATTGAAAACTGAAATTTGCACCTGTTTAACTTAACCCAGTTTCAAGCAGGGGTAAATGCAACTGGTTCAAATCACTGTTTTTCCTTATCTACAGTTATTTCCACAAGTACAATTACATTGATAGCTGAATTCCAAAGTATACACAGAGCCCAAGTTGTTGGACTGAGGTCTGGTATACTAGAAAGAGACCTGGTCCTGACAGTTGTGTAAACAACAGGTGCAGCTGAACCAAAGCTGTACGTGCTTTATCTACACTTGTAGCTAAACCATATTCAGCAGTGGTTCAGCTTCACCCATCCTGACAACCACTGTCAACACCAGGCAATTTTCCTAGTGTAAATAAACCCAGAGCACATATGCTGGAGCAGCTGTTACTGCCCACCTCTCCCCTCATTGTTTGGGCTGACCAGCTATCAGTGAGAAGAATGACTCCATGCCCAATCCCACGTTACACCCATCCCTTCCCAGATGTTGGGTTGGAGTCATTATAGTGGGAGTGGAAGGAAGAATGAAAAAAAGTGGACTACTCTGGAGGGAAGGGAGAATGACTATGGCAACAACAACAACAAAAGTGAAGGAATCCCGTTAAAGTTCTGGCAGCATATCACCATGCTCTCTTTTTCCCCTCTCCCATGGATGTATTGTCTTTGCCCCCAGTTGCATGTTGTGCTTACCTTCCTTCAAAGAGTTGGACATGACTAAATTTGGAGTTAGCTAATTCTGCTCCTGAGCTAGCTAGGAAAAAAAAAAAAAATCAAATAAACACTCTGTAGAGCTAGTCTAAATTTTCAGAATCTCAAGTTTAACCAACAAAAGCCCTAGATTTTTTAAATGATTGGATTGTGAACCACCTTTAAAGCTATCTAATGCATCTTTCTCCCCTCTACCTCACCAAAGGACTGGCCTACCATATGTACATGTTGCCAGAACATCACAGAATCTTTTTTTTTTTTTTTAATCTCAGATGCTCTCCAAATAGAGATAGCTGGCCATCAATTTTTGTTACAGGTGTTGATGTACAGGAAGTAAAGAACCAAGCTACCAGATGCCAGGTGGAGTCTTCAGGGCTGACAGGAAGAAGAAGAAAAAAAAGAGAGACAAGCTTTCAAGCCACACAGAGCTCTTCTTCAGGTCTAGGAAAGATCATCAGAATGTCACAGCTAAATACAAGGTGGAACAGATTGTTAAGCATAAGCATTTTAACCTATGTTGCAAGAGACCATTCAAGGTGAAGTGGGCAATTAACGCTTCCACAGCCAAAGGACAAAAGGAGATTAGTGCAATATAGATTGTTGTAATGAGACATAAAACCAGTGTCTCAATTGTGTCCATAATTTTTAGTGTTCTAAACTGAAAAGTGACTTTTAAAAAAAGACAACCAATGGGGTTTCTTGTTTGTGTCTCAGTTAAGCTACTTTAAGCTTGTTCATCTTGCAAGTAAAAAGATGGAGTTTTTTGAGTGCTATACCATGAAGACTCTTTCAGTAAGTAGTACATAGAGTACAAGTATACCGAGAGAGACTATTTTCTCTGCTGGCTGCAATACTTGACCTTTGCCCTCAGACCAAATGTCACATCAAAAGATGTGTACAATTGTCTGCACAACTAGATAGCCTGTCGTCTGTTTCACCCCCTCCCCACCCTCAGTGTCTTTTCTTAAGATGCTGTGGAAAAGCCATGATTTTCACACTTGTGTTCTCAGCACAGAGTAAGAAGAATTATCCCTAAGAATCAGAAACATTCAGTTCTGGTGCATAAGTCAAAAGTATATTGTTACTCAGCTAGTGTGTCACAGCTACAATATTTTCGTGTCTTGTTCATTTTTTTTTGTGCTGCTCCCAAGAACAATGTGAAGACATGCAGCAGAGATCTTGTTCAGCTTTGCAAGAGGTCATTCACAACCCAAGTCCTGACACAGAAAGGGCTCAGGGCACTTTATTTACTGTTTCCAGATCACAGAGGTCAATCACCAATCCGCCAAATTGACTTACAATTCTACTTTGTAAATCTTGGTTTTCATCTCTCCCTGGGCAGACAGTACACAGAGATAGGAAGCTTTGTTCTTCCCAAGACAGGAGAATGTCTCTCTGGGATAAGGCTGATCATCTTCTTTCTAGTTATTTTTGAAAACCCCATCAGACATGTTTGAGTGTCACTACCAGGAAAGTCTGTTATCCATAGAAGGAACACTGTTCCAAGCCCTCAGTGGATCATTTTATTCCAGCTGGTGGATGCTGAGCTCTCTCTCTCTCTTTCCAATATCCATTCCCTGAACTGACTTAGGAGGATAACTTCAAAAATATGTTTCTCTGTATTCACTGGTTGTGAGAGTGAAAAATATATAATTAGAGCTAGATTTCTGCCAATGGATGAGATAGGGTGAGATTTGATGGAGATACCCAGAATTATTGGATCAGTCTCACGTGAACTCTGGATCACTGAACCATACCTGTGTAAATCAGAATTTCCCAATGGGCAACAATAAGAACTGAATTTTTGTTTCTGTGACCCCACTTGTTTTCCTTTATGGCCATCTTCTATTAACATTTTTCTGAGCTGATATCTTGTACCTGATAATATTCATTCTCAGCCCAGATCTACTATTCACTTCCCTGTCACCATGTGCCTGTCCTCAATTTAAGGTACTTCAGGAACCATACCACTCTGTTTGCTTCAGTATTCTCTCTGTACAGAACCCTGATTTGAAAAATTGTCCAGGAAAAGATACGTGGATTTTTCCCCCTTCTTCCGTAAAGCAAGTATGATTGCTACCATGATCCTGGAAGAGACGCTGGGAGCACATCAAGTCAAATTATAATGATCTAAATTGGGAAAAGAAAAACCTGCCATTCATATGCAAAAACCAGAAATAATCTGTGGGATAGTCAAAACGTGAAGGTAAGTCTCCTTTAGGACTTTCAGATGGCACCTTGGCTTTGTTTGTCCTTGATTCTCTGAGGTTAGAAATAGAATGGGGAGTGAGTTATATTGAGCAGAAGTAGATAGGAGTTTTCAATCATATCATGGCATTTCTATCATTGCTGTGACTGAGATTAGGGCAAAACTGTTCGTGTAATTCTGCTACAGGTAACTCTTTTGTTCATAAACTGCAACAACATGGCACCAACTGGGCTTGTTGGGAGTCATGCAGATAGTTAAAGCAACAGAGGGCAGCTACTGACCACACCTTAGCACCCTGCACTTGTTCTACCTACCACATGCAAAGAGGTATTTTCTCCTATTGTACTTTAGAGATTGCTTCAACTTGCCATATGACTTGAATTGCTTTTTACAGTCTGGGTCAGCAGACATGATTTAAGTCAACTTTTCCAATGATTCTGAATAGCCTCAGCTTTCCCTAAAGTTTCTCACTGTATTGTTAAGATAACTGGGAATTGATACTTGAGGTTATTTGTTCAGACAAATCAAAGTCCTATGTATATACATGAAACAGATTTGTATCCCACTATCTTTTTCAGAGAGAAGTTCTTAGGAAATGGGATTTTTATGTTGAGAGGAGAACCACACCGACAATATTGTCTACCCACGTTAGCACTGCTTGTGAAAGCATGTGGAGGCACTTAGGGCGTCTGATCACAGTTCATATTTATTTATTTTTGCTGGCCTGATGCCACCTGAGAGTTTTCATACCCAAAGGAGGGGAACTGAGGTGATGCCTGTCTGGACTTGTACTAGACTGCCCGTGAAGGGCCTACAGAGCGAAGAGGCCACTCTTTCAGGTAAAAATCTCCGAAGTTAGAATTGCCAAGTCCCTGACCACCTGGGAAAATATCACTATTGAAGGAAAATGTGGATATCAGGTTAAATTTGCAATGGAACCTTCTGGCTTTAGAAAATAGAGGCTCAGGGAGGGCTAGAAATAAATAAAGGGTGGGACAAGCCAAGAAGCCATTTACTGCCTGATTGTTCTTCCAAAGCTGGACTGCTGGCCTTTTCAACCTTCCACAGCCATCTCCTGAAAGTAGAGAGGGTGCGGTCAGTGGAAGGGAGGAGGTGAAGGTGAGGGATGGCCTAGCAACCTGAAACAGAAGCTGGGAACAATAACCTGGACATTAAGGCATGATAACCAACAGCTGGAAATGACAGTCCAATAGTTAGGACATGGCAATCCATAGCAGCAGCTGGTAACAACAGCTAAATACTTCCCAGTCTTTTAGAGTGGCAGGAAATCTCCATCACTTTATTACGTCTTCACAGGGCACATGAGGAGGGATATAGAACTATAGCTTGTCTAGGGCAGCTGCACACCTCTTATGCATAATTTCACAACACTCAGTACACTCTACCTGAAAGTCTATCCTCTGTGTTGTTTCTGAAATATATTTTATTATTTGATGCTCTCGCTCTGATTTGGAGTGCTGGCCTTCCTCCCCACTAAGGAAGAATTTCCTGTGTATATGTGTGTGTGTGCACCTACCTAGAGGAATAAGCACAGGTCTGTTTTTTCTGCACTTATCTGCCATATTGCACTCTGTTATGGAGAGCCAAATTTAGGATTTTCTGCCTTACTGCATGCCATGAAGGTGAGCAAAGGAAATAGCACTGATTTTGTATACTCAGTTGTTTCCCATTTGGGAGTTTTTCCCTAATAATCCTGCTTCAGAGAGTGGAGTGAAATCAGGCCCAGAGATCATTCCAAAAGCACTTCAAATAACTAGCATTCTCCTTCTCCTCATAAGGCTGGATTTGTTTGTCGTCTCACTTCCACATGGTCCCATTCTGAGTCTCTCAAGGAAGTTAATGGCTGGGGCTCAAGAATGAGCTCCCCAGAAACTCTACCCCTATTACATTGGATCCAGATGGGTCTGTGTTATGCTAAAAAAGTGGCCCCAAGGTAAGGGAGGTGTGTCTGAAGGCGCCTTATCCCACTGCATTGGTAATGTCCACACTGTGCCCAATGACCTCCATCCATGAGCAAGTGGAGAGGGAGGAAGAGGCTGAGTTCCACACAAAGGTGTGGCTGCTGGTGCAGGCTATAGGGACTTGGGCAGGATCTTCCTTTTGACATGCTGCCCGTTCATGGATTGCTCCCCTTTTGGAGATGGGGGAGCAGGGGCTGCCTGCCTTGTAGCTAGATCTTTTCCAATCCTGCCTGTGGAAGAGGGTGGAGGCAAACCCACCCAGACTGAGCTGCACCTTACCCAGCAGAGCCACCCTATCTAAGTCTGCCTGGCTTTTTTCCTGTTTGGGGAGTAGAGCTGAGGTGACCACACACAGACCGGGCTGTGAGGGAAAACACCTCTCTGCCTACAGAGCCAACCAAGCTCTCCAGTGAGAGACTTGATAAGGGGGTAAAGCAGGAGACACAGACCCTTCTGTATCTCTTTTTTTCAGCCTAGCTCTCTCCATGTCATGACCAGGGCATGGGCAGTCTGACCCAATGATCAAAGCAGGTGTCAGGAGACAGCTGAATCAGTTACCAGGAGTTCAGAGTCCAAGGCAAGCCAGAGGGCAAAAATCAAGAGTCGGGTATCAGGAGGCAGACAGGGTCAGCTTACCAGGAGATCAGTAGCAAGAAGCAGGAGAAGCAGTCCTAAGCAGGGAGATCCCAGTTGCATGGACAACTTCCTGTTCCTGTGCTGGTTATATAGAAAAGCTGTGAACCAGTCAGGACCCCCAGAGTTCTGCCAATTGGATTCCAGAACTGGAGTCCTCTGTCAGTGTTCAGCTTCTATTCTGGCAATGGTTAACTGGTCACTGGGTGGTAGGTTGAAACTTACTAGCTCCTAAGAGTCCCGTGGACCTGTGTTCAAGACTCGCAGGTCCTGACACTCCCTGCAGCCTGCAGTTGTTTGCCATTGCAAACAACTCAGAATGGGAAGCAGACCTAAGTGAAAAACCTCCTCAAGAGGCTAACACAACCTGGGACTTGGACAGATTATTGAACAAAGTATATAATTATTTTTAGTTTAAAATTTTAAAATAAAGTTTGGAATTTCCCTCAGAAAAGCTCTGCAACATGGAGGTCACATTAAGCCACTGCCTGCTGTGAAGGCAAATAAAAGAAGGGAAACTTTAAGGGGCAAGGCATTCCCCTGCTGCCAGTGACTTACAGGTTTGTTTTTGTCACTAAGCTGAAAGCAGGCTGAAGTACCCCCTGCAACAGATCTGTTGCCCTTAGCAAGATGAAGAATTCCTCTTTCCAATATGCATTACCTTGCATTTGTCAACATTTAATTTCATTTGCCATGGTGTTGTTCATACACCTAACTTTCTCAGGTGCCTCTAAAACTCCTCAGTCTTCTACTGTCTTCAGTAATCAAAATAATTGCATTATATGCAAGTTTCCTTTATAGCTTCACCCTTTTGAAAGCTAAATCAGCGGTTTTCCTTTATACATTATTTTATTGCACATTCAAAGAATTCTAAGAGATTAGTGATGCACAATTTTCCTATGCAGACGTTCTACTAGTTAGTCCCCATGACCTAGCAGTTTTAGAATGCTACTTCTAATGATCATTTCAATAAACTTGCCAGGTATGAAAATGAAGTTTACTGGCCTAACTCCCAAGATATCAAGTCAATCCCTTTTTAAAAAATAGGCACAATATTTCCAACCTACTAATCCTCCAGTACAGTAATGGAATTCAGTGAGAGACTGCATGTTTTAGCAGCTGTCACTGTATGCTTAAATTCCTTCAGAACATCTGTATTATCTGGTCTTGGTGATTCAATGCTCCTTAATTTTATCCATTTGATCCAGCTCCTCTTCTTTTGACACCTCAATCCCTGATAGTACCTCATCTTTATTGCCAGAAAAGAGTAGGTATCTCCTCCCAACATTCTGTGGTAAAGAATGATGTGAATGGCTGTCCAAGCTCAAGTTTCAAAGTTATGAGTATTCTATTTTCCCCCCTTATCTCTCTCACTCCTCCTTTCGCTTCATTCCTTATGCTCATTCATTATTACCGGCTCTCCACCACAAACTCACCTTTCCATACTCTCTCTTTTTCGTTCCCCAGACTTCAGAGATAATTTAGTGGAGAGGCAGCAGTAATGAATGGTGAGGTAGGGAATGGAAGAGGAAGGATGGGGAATGAGTGAATGAAGAGGTAGACAATGTGTGAGGAAGAGATTCAGAGAGACTATGCTCAGATTTTAAGCCTGAGCTCAGGCAGCCATTCATAAAACAGATGGGGCAAAAGGGGTAGAAAAAGACCAGGACCTAGGATTGAGGAAACTTGGATTCAATCCCTGGCTCTGCCACAAACTTCCTGCAAGACCATGGGCAAATCATTTACACTGTGACTCAAGTCCCCTACTTGCTAAATACTTCCCTAGCTCACAGGGGTGCTAGGAGAATAAGTTAACTAGTAATTATTATTTAACTTTATTACAGAAGTGCCCAGAAGCCTCAACTAAGATTAGGGCACCATTGTGGTAGGCACTATACAAACACATAATAAGTCAGTTCCTGCCCTTGGGAGTTCACAATCTACATAGATCAGTAGTTCTCAAACTTATTTGATCGCCCCCCCCCCTTTGTGTCTGTAGTCATTTATCTCCCTTCCCCTCTCCCCAAGTCTATATACCTCCTCCCAGCTCTGAAGGCAGAGCATAGAGCAGCGGATGCTGGCCAGATGCCCAGCTCTGAAGTACAGTGCCGTGCCAGTAGCAGCACAAAAGTAAGGATGGCAATGTGAAAAGTGATATTTGTCAATATTACTTTTCATAGCAGACTTAGCGCCCCATTGCCACCCTTACTTCTGTGCTGATGCTGCCACCCCAGGGCTGACAGCCAGAGCTCCACAGACTCCAGATGAGGGATTTTGGGGTGGGGGGAAGGAAGCCTGAGCCTGGGCTGCCTCCCAGTAGGGAATGAGGGGAGGGGAGGAGAGCTTGAGCCCTAGGGCTCCAGGTGTCCTCTTTATCCCCATCTCCTGGGTGTGCACAGTTCTTCTGCATGAGCCCCAGCCACCCAGGGCTGACAGACAGAGCTCTTAAAATTTTTTGTAAAAAGGCAGCATACAGCTCGCGCCTCCCTTGACACGTTCCCGCCCATAGTTTGAGAACTGCTGACATAGACAAAACAGAGTGGGAGAAAAGAAGTACTATTATCCCCAAAGATATTAAAAGGACTTGTCCAAGGTTACTTAAGAAGTGAAAAAGCTAGGCCTTGAAATCAACAATGCATTACTGTACAGTGCCTTAACCACAAGACCATTCTTTGTCTCAATGTTATGGTGGGCCTCTAGATACTACAGTGATGGAGGCCATGACCAGGAACAAATGTTCATGTCTTGGATTATATGTTTGTGCAATGTCCAGATTAGCATTTACAATCATGTTAGTTAACTTGAGTTAACTTGCAATCAATTAACTTGAGTTACAACACAACCAAAAACTAATCCAGACAAAAGTACAGAAAGACTGAAATATCTTCTCTTGACAATGGAACAAGATTATAAGGAAAATTCCATCTGCACACTCGGAAAACAACTTCATGGCATCTCACAGTCTATGAGTAGTCTTAAACCTGTGTTGAGGAGGAGGGATAAAGAGAATTAAATCTTGCAGGATTCCAAATGCATGATGACTTTCTGGGATGTAACTCAGAAGAACAAGTGGATCCAGCAAAGTGCTACATTTTGGGGCAGGGAGGGGGAGGGGTGGACGACAGAAGGTTTAGAATCATTGTGACACTGGCAGACCAGGTGTCAGTTCTTGCCAAGGCTTTAGGCTTCAGCTGAGTACAGACAAATTCACGGTTGGAAACTAATTTGTGTGTTAGTATGATTACAATGCGTATTGGACTTATAACAATGCGTTTAGATTTTTTGAAATGCTTGTAAGTTGCTGCATGCATTAATCTCACTTATAAATATCTTTATCACATGCTACAAGGTAATATTTAAGTTTTTGTTTTGTATCTGTACAAAAAATGTTTGCTCTGAAACTGTGAACCCAGTCAGGGGGTATCATCTCCTGCCATTAAGCCAGCCTATCAAAACTAAATGGACCATGGTGGGACATCACAATACAAAGACTTTGTTAACTGCACCCACACGCCCACGAAGAGGCTATGTATAAAAGGGCTCGTCCCATCAGCTTAAATTCTGGAAGAAGAAAATAAAAATAGCTGACAAGAAAATGTTTCATCTTTAGCTATCTGGATTTTCACAGTGCCAGAGCTAAGAAACAGAAAGAGAGATCTCCACGGTCAACCTGAGTTAACCTTAAAAGACATTCAGAGCTGACAGATTACTACAACTGTCAACTTTTGAAACCATAGTAATTCATTTGAGTATACAGTAGAACCTCAGAATTATGAGCATCTCGGGAATGAAGGTTGTTCGTAACTCTGAAATGTTTGTAACTCTGAACAAAACGTTTTGGTTGTTCTTTCAAAAGTTTACAACTGAACATTGACTTAATACAGCTTTGAAACTTTACTATGAAGAAGAAAATGCTGCTTTTAACCATCTTAATTTAAATGAAACAAACACAAAAACAGTTTCCTTACTTTAAAAAAAAAAAACTTCACCCCCCCCCTTTTTTTTTTTTTTAGTAGTTTACATTTAACATAGCACTGTACTGTGTTTGTTTTTGCCTCTGCTGCTGCCTGATTGCGTACTTCCGGTTCCAAATGAGGTGTGTGGTTGACTGGTCAGTTCGTAACTCTGGTGTTCGCAACTCTGAGGTTCTAGTGTATGTTTGCCTGCTTTAACCATGTAAAAACTCTCTCATTTCTTTTATTTATTAATAAATCCTTAGATAGTTTACTGTAGTACTGGCTACAAGCATTGTCTTTAGTATGAGATCTAAGATACATATTGAACTGGGGTAAGTGACTGGTCTCTTGGGACTGGGAGCAACCTGAATGTTTTGTGATTTTGTGATCTTTGATGTATAGCAACCATCTATCACTAAATCCAGCTTGCCTGCATGACAAGATAGATTGGAATTCCCAAGGGAACTGTCTGTCATTCCATGATAAGACTGTTATAGTGCTTTAGGAGCTAACATCTGTTACTGGGTTGGTGAAATCTAATTATAGAACATACAACCAGTTTGGAATTTCTGCCCTGCTTCTTGACAGTCTGTCCTGAGACTGGCACTCATGGTCATGAGCCATTCGAGACAGCATGACCATCATCAACAGTACAAAAGGTTGCTGGGAAATCTAATTGTAGGAAAGGCAATTTGCTTTCTCTGGAAGGCCAAGAGGTCTCTCATCAATGCCAGGTGCACTGTCCTACTCTGAAGCTGGATTGTTAGGGTTCTAGGACAGCACTTGAAACTATTTGCCTTTACACACCATTAATTTTTGCAGAATAAAAAACCTTTTTAAAAAAAATAATTAAGTTTCTAGTCCTTTGACTGCAAAGATAACCTTCCAAATGAGAATCAACATTGCCTTCTTAAGTCTGGAGAAGAAATGCTCCTCTGCCTCTTCTGCTGCTGTTCATAGATTACTCCTGAGGGAATTCTGCTCCACTGCGTGGGCACAGAACACATGTCCCACGCAGAAAAATGACATTCTAGCAGGAAAGCAAAGAGAAGACACAAGACGGGTCACGTGCCCCTCCCCAGCTGCGCAGGTGTGTTGTTTTGGGTGCCCGCAGCAGCCAACGAAGAGTTAAATCACTGCAGGGGGCAGGGCAGGGCTGGGGACATCCCAGGTCAGACCCACCCCCCATCCATTTGTGCATCCAGACCCACCCGCCAAGTCTCACCTCCCCCACACCCAAACCCACCCCACCGAATCACCCACATCCGAACCCCCACTTCACTGAGCTTTATCCCCTACATCTGGAACCCCGCTGCACTCAGACACCCCTGCTGAACTGCACCCCCCTACATCCGGCCCTGGGGCTTGGGATGCGCCAGGCTCAGCTGCTAGTCCCAGCTGCGCTGGGGGAGGAGAGCATTTCCCATGTACAGAGTGGCTGGGGTCAGGCCAGATCCACCCACAGAAACCTCCCCTGGCTCCACCCCCTGCTTTCTGTCCCTATTGCTCCTCAGTCGCTGGGAGAGGGGTCACAGTACAGGGAGCTGCTCCCCCTTCTGCCCAAGCCAAACCTTCCACCAAGCCTCACCTCCCGCACCCCGAACCCCACACTAAGCCCCCCACATCCAAACCCCCACCCTGGCCACACCCAGCCCCCTCCATCAGCCCTTCCCCCTGCATCTGAACCCCCACCCCTTCACCCAGACTGCCCCCTGCCCCTGGACACACACCCCCACTGAGCCCCACCCCTTTGCATCCAGAGCTCCACACCTACACCAAGACAACTCCCCGAGTCCCCTGCATTCAAACCCCCACCCCGATGAGCCCCACCGCCTATGCACCTGGAACACCCTGATGAACCCCCCGCACCCAGAGCCCCCTGCCAAGCCCCACACCCTCCCAGCTAAACCCCAAACACCTTCACCTGGACCCCCCTGTAGAATCCCATTGCCTCTGCACCTGGAACCCCCTCAACGAGCCCCTGTGCGTCCAGATCCCTCTCCCACCCAGATGCCCCAGTGAGCCACCCGCACCCAGATTGCACCATACAGAGCCCTCTCATCCCACACCTGGATCCCCCCACACTTGGATCCTTCCAGGCTGAGCCTGCCTGCCCACATCTGGTGCACCTGACGCGGAGGGGCAGGGCCCGGGGTGTTTCTAGGGCAGGCCCAGCCCTTGTGCTGTGTCAGAGTCAGGTGCAGCCTCACCGCCGAGTCCATGTCTGGGGTGGGGTTGGGGGGAGCTTCATAGTGATCTCCCACCTCTGTGCAGTCAATGGCCTGTGCTCCCCACTGCCATGCTGGAGCCTCCACATTTATTTATTGACAAATAAAATTTGCAGAATTTTTAAAAACTGGCACAGAATTCCCTCAGGAGTAAAAGATGCTCTCCAAGCAGCACTCACTCCAAACCCATGTGGCTGTAACCACCACACTCAAATACTTCTGATAAAGACACGCTTATTTTCCAACAAGACTGTTTGCCAAGTTTCTGTCCAGGACTTTTTTTAAACAAAAGGAACAGTGTTAGTCAAATCATGTTAAAGATTATCCTTAAAATCGTTTGTTAATATAGGTGGAAATGTACTTGTATGGAAACGAGACAAAACATGCTACACTGTTACCATGTTTAAAAACTGTTTCGCACTATATTACAAGTCATTGTGTCTACAGGAGCTAAAAAAGCTAGGAAAAGAAACTACTATGGCTTCTTCGCTATTTCAAACTAGTAATTAGCAACGGTTATTCCAAGAGCTCTGTTGACTCTTATGATTCAACAATAAGATGCTGTAGCAAGCTCAAGTTCATATATAAATATAGCCATATTAATTTAAGTCCCATTCAAAAGACATGGTGGAAAAGATTAGCCAAGTGGAAAAAAACAAATTCAGCATGAAAAATACTAGGCCAACAAAAAACTTTTAAGAGTGAGGTTAATCATCTAGTTAAGAAAAGACAGTCTTACACAGAGTTATTTTAGAAAGCCACACCATGCTCATCACTGAAAAACATGCACTACATCAAAAGGAGACCTTAAAATAAATATCTAATAAGCAGAGTGCTTTCAATTCATGTGAATATGCCAAGAGGTCTTTGGGCATGTGGTGCTCAGGAATTAAAAATGTTTTCTACACAAGACAATAATAATCAAGGTATAATAGACTGTTCATTATTATTATTTGTGATACAATAGTGGCTTGAGGCCCCCCCATCGGAGACTGGAGTCCCATTGTGCACTGAGCAAACACAGAACAAAAATCCCTAACCCAAAGAGCTTCATTTTTTATTGTTGGTCAACATTACCTTAGAAATGTT
The DNA here is from genome assembly GCF_002925995.2 of Terrapene triunguis. Classification (NCBI taxonomy): domain Eukaryota; kingdom Metazoa; phylum Chordata; order Testudines; family Emydidae; genus Terrapene; species Terrapene triunguis. The sequence continues at coordinate 3,615,829 of NW_020664393.1, read as the reverse complement.
ATTTAAGGATGAGTTGTAATCACTGTATGGAAATAGTTAATCTGTATCATTATCCTGAACACAAAAAAGAACAAGTTTAAAAAAGCATCGTCTATGTATTGCTAAGAACTCCCTGCCTGCATATTTCTTAAATTGTGAAGTACCCTGGAAAGCTGTCTGGGAGGTACCGGCTACAGCAAAATGACAAGGTTCTTTCAATTTTCCAGAGTGAGTGAAAGAAATTTAATTCCAGAAAGGCAAGCAGGGGAACCCTAATAAGTAAATACTTAAATGTTTAATCATCAATCTGAAAGTAATTTAGAAACAGGCAAGAAGGGGAAAACACTATCCCATGCCACCATCCTTCACTTAGAGATCTAGAGGTAAGATCCTACCAAATTCACGGCCATGAAAAATGAGTCACGGACCATGAAATCTGGTCCTCCCCCCCCAAATTTGGTCTTTTGTGTGCTTTTACCTTATACTATACGGATTTCAAGGGGGGAGACCAGCATTTCTCAAATTGGGGGTCCTGACCCAAAAGGGAGTTGCAGGGAGTCTCAAGGTTATTTAGGGGGAGGGGCGGGGGTCGCAGTAGTACCACCCTTACTTCGGTTCTGCCTTCAGAGCTGGGCAGCTGGAGAGCAGCGGCTGTTGGCCGGGAGCCCAACTCTGAAGGCATTGCCCCGTCAGCAGCAGCGCAGAAGTAAGGGTGGCAGTACCATACCATGCCCTTCTTCCTTCCTTCTGCATTGCTGCTGATGGCGGCTCTGCCTTCAGAACTGGGCTCCCAGACAGCAGCTGCAGCTCTCCAGCTGCCCAGCTCTGAAGACAGCACCACCGCCAGCAGGAGTGCAGAAGTAACAGTAGCAGTACTGCAACCTCCCCTCCCCACACAATAAACTTGCGACCCCCCCCCACAACTCCTTTTTGGGTCAGGACCCTACAATTACACCATCATGAAATTTCAGATTTAAATAGCTGAAATCATGAAATTTACATTTTTTAAAATCTCATGACCGTGAAATTGATCAAAATGGACAATGAATTTGGTAGGGCCCTATCTAAAGCCACATAATCCAGAATGCCTGCTCTTACAATATTGCTCTAAAAGTGCAGCTGCTCAAATTTGCATGAAGTTTTATAGCACAAAATAACATTTTGGTAAGAAGGTGCTTGGAATGTTTGTGTGTAATATACTACAATGAACAGGATGTTGTACGAAGGATTGTCTTGTAATTAAGGCACCTGACTGGGTCTCAGGAGACCTGGGTTAAATTCCAGGCTCTCCCAGACTTCCTGGGTGACCTTGTCCAAGTCACTTAATCTCACTGAGTATGTCTGCACTGCAATTAGACACCCACTGCTGGCCCGTGCCAATTGACTCAGGCTCATGGGGCTCAGGCTGCAGGGCTGTTTAACTGCAGTATAGAGTTCCAGGCTCGAGCAGCAGGCCAAGCTCTGGGACCCTCCCGCCTCACAAGGTCTTAAAGCCCAGGCTCTAGCCCGAGCCCAGAAGTCTACACTGCAATTAAACAACCCCGCAGCCTGAGCCCCATGAGCCTGAGTTAGCTGGCATGGCCCAGCCATGGGTTTTTAATTGCAGGGTAGACATACCCTCTGTTCCTCAGTTCCACGTCTGTAAAATAGAAATAATTTCTCTAGCTCACAAGGGTGTTATAAGAATAAATTCATTCATTAAATGTATAAGAGACACTTGAATACTATGGAAATTGTGGTCATATGAGAAGCTATTACAATATAATCCTTTACATATAAAGGCCTTCTAGAATAGCTCAAAACCTCGAGGAACAATTTCAAATAAAGGGAAGCACAAGTCAGAGAGCTTTGTAAGGGCAGTGTACCTCATTTCCAACCCAAGAACATAGTGGGATACATTCAGCACTACCCTAAAAAGCTAGCCTGACTGCATTCTTATCCTGTACAACCCAGCAAGGGTATAACCCAATTTATGGTAAATTTCAATTAGCCAGAATTGAAAGTAATTACCACCATTTAGATACAAGTTTGGTGGGTTCAGATGTGTCAGGTCTTTTTGTTGGGTTATTTTTATGAAGGAGTTGGGCTCTCTGATTCTGGCATTGGTAGTTTGTTATGGGTGTTATAAATTTTGTAACTTCTGTATGAAATTGTGTATTTTAATCAGCTCTCAACTTTGGGATGAAAACTAAAAAACAAAAGTCAAAATTATTCAGTATAATCCCAATCAAAAAAACCAAATTATATGACTGCATGAACATGAAAGACAGCACTACCTAATAGTCATTGTCACAAAGAACCTTCCTAATAACTTGAAAAGTCTTATCGGGGCTCCAACCCCAAGGTTCTAGTCTCTCCAGTATGTAGCTCCCATTGACACAGAGTTAAATATACATCGCTATCTCGATATAACGCGACCCAATATAACACAAATTTGGATATAACGCGGTAAAGCAGTGCTCCGGGGGGGCGGGGCTGCGCACTCCGGTGGATCAAAGCAAGTTCAATATAATGCGGTTTCACCTATAACACGGTAAGATTTTTTGGCTCCCGAGGACAGCGTTATATCGAGGTAGAGGTGTACATATGAAGAAGACTTCCATGAGAGTTGTGGTTGCTGACTACCTCTGAAAAAAATCAGACTCTGAGCTTCTAGAATCATACTAAACATTTGGACAGTCAGTGGAACTACACTTATTTACATCAACTGAGGGTCTGTCCATTGAGGTGTACATAAAAATAGTCTCCAAACCATCAAGAATTTTACCTGCTAACAAAGAATGCCTTAAATGCAAAAGGATGGGCCATTTAGAAATTGTCTCATCCTTAAGACTGTTTTAATGCAGTTTCTTGTTATTGCTGCTGTTTAATATCAAGAGATCAAGATTTCTCAGTACAAACGACAAAAACAAATATCTGTTCTCCCATTGGAAAAACCAAGAAAATTAGACCTATTTCTAAATAAGTATTAATGTATTTCTCTTCTTGTCTTTAGGGTGAAGAGCTCGTTTTCCTTTCCTTTCCATTTCGTACCTTTAGACTTTGTGGGTTTTAAACATAGACAGTGTGTCCCCCTCTCTCATGTCAGGCTAGTTCTTCAATAATAAACCTGAAAGTGTGGAATTTTGCTCACTATTTTCCATACTGTACATTATGTGTTACATTAAATTATTTATCAGGAGGTTGTTTATTTACATTATAACTGTTTTGTTTTACACTCTTCTTAGTTTATATTCGACCTTCTACAATTAACAAAAAATTCCACCCATTACAATTCCCTTTGGGCATAAAGTCTTTTGTCCAAGTCTAGATCCCATTACCTGGAAATAACACTAAACTTGCACAGCAATGATAAATGCAAATATTAGTGAGAAACAAGAAAACCAGTCTCATTCTTTTTTTTAGATCTGAAATTAAGTATAAAGTTCAGGAACGACAAACAATGGTGTCCAGTTGCAACTGAGCAATTTGGAAAGTGCTTGCATTTCCTGAATAGGAAAGGAGCCACTGATTCCACTATGCAACTGCAAAGACAGTCAGAAACAGCAGCAGTTTTCACCACAGACATGACTTTGTTATATTCCTGACTGTCAACTCAGAATTTAACATACTAAACAAGAAACTACCCCAACTCAGATTTGCTTCTAATTTTAAGATGAGCATATACAGAAACTATTTGCCAGAAAAACAACTGCTTCATGCTGTTGGCTCCTTATCCTTTTATCTGGCTGTTCTCCAATATCAACTGAGAGGTTTCCCTGTTCCAAATGCTGGTAGCTAGTGAAACATGGGTCGATGAACAAAACACTTTCCTCCTTGTAAGAGTGTAATGTACCATTATGAGGGATTCTGTTAATCATCAGAGATCATCATAAAATATCCACAATGAACTAGTTTCTTAGACCTTCTACTCCTTTAGATATGTAACCATTTTCCTTATGTTTAATCTTCTGAATTAAGAATACCAGGCTGATCAATGATTACACCTTTACACTGAGTGCCTGGAGAGGGATGCATTTTAAACTTAATGGAAAAGCCCCAATTCTAGCATCTAAACAAAGCCACCAGAGAGCATAGCTCTTCTTTAAAGCCCATACTAGTAATTTTCAGTACATTAATGAAAGGTTTTAAGCTCCCACTCTACAGAGCAAAAAACCCAACCACATTTTATTCATGGACTGTAAAAGAACTACTGTACTTCAGAACCTGATTTAATCATTGCAATTTCTCTCAAAAGAACAGTTGCGTTTGAGAAGCAATATGTACAAATAACTAAACTTGGCAATGCAAGAGTAGCCAAGGTGGTTTTATTAAAATAAGTAGTTAAATCCAATCTAGTCCAAGCACAGTATTTGGGGGTGTTATGAAAATATCCTACTTTTTAAATAAATAATCTATATTGTGGGAACACACAGAGACCCCATATAGATCAGAGCCCACTGTTTTTGGTGATATAAAAATATGACACTGGTAGACTAGGTGCCAGCTCCTGCCAAGGCTGTAGGCCTCAGTTAAGCACTGACAAATTCATAGCTGGAAACCAGACCAGCTCATCTGCATGTTAGTATTGTTCAAGATAGGTGTTAGACTTGTAAGGATGTGTTTAGACTCTATAAAATGCTTTTAAGTTGCTGCATGCATTAATCTTACTTGTAATGTCTGTATCCCCTGCTATAAGGTAACATGTAAGTTTTGCTTTACAACTGTAAAAATGCCTGTTCTGAACTTATAAACTCAGGCAGGAGGATGGTTCCCTACCCATCAAGGACCACTATCAAAACTAAGGGTACGTCTACACTTACCTCCGGGTCCGACGGCAGGCAATCGGTGTTCTGGGATCGATTTATCGCGTCTTGTTTAGACGCAATAAATCGATCGCGGAAGTGCTCGCCGTCGACACCGGTACTCCAGCTCAGCGAGAGGAGTACGCGGCATCGACGGGGGAGCCTGCCTGCCGCGTCTGGACCCGCGATAAGTTCGGACTAAGGTACTTCGAATTCAGCTACGTTATTAACGTAGCTGAATTTGCGTATCTTAGTCCGAAGTGGGGGGGTAGTGTGGACCAGGCCTAAGTGAGCCATTGTGAAGCATCACAATATAAAGACTGGGCTAATGGCACTCTGACACCCGTGAAGGTTCTATGTGCAAGGAAGCTTGTTCCACCAGCTTGAATTCTGGAAAAAGGAAATAAAGATAACTGACATGAAAATTCTTCAACTCTTTGTTGTTTGAATTCTCACAGGGCTGGAGCTAGGAAACAAAAGCAGAGATCTCCAGGGTCAATCTGTCAGTGTTAACAGATTACTACAACTCTGTCATCTTTTGAAACTATAGACTCTAACTCAGGGGTCTCAAACTCAGATGACCGAGGGCCGCACGAGAACTAGTGCATTGGCCCGAGGGCCACATCACTGAACCCCCTCCCCCCCCGCTGCCTCTGGCCCCGCCCCCACTCCACCCCTTCCAAATAGGTCCTGCCCCTGCCCCACCTCTTCCTACCCCTTCCCTGCCCCATTCCAGTCCCTTCCCTGAACTCCCCACCTCAACGCTGCCCCCAGGGGGTGCAGAAAGGGTGCAGGGTGCAGCAGGGGCTGAGGGCAGGGAATTGAGGTGCAGAAGGTGTGCAGGGTGCTCAGGGCAGGGAGTTGGTGTGTGGGGTACAAGAGGGGTGCGGCAGGGGGTCGGGGTGCAGGGTGCAGCAGGTGGCTCAGGGAAGGGAGTGCAGGAGGGGTGTGGGATGTGGCAGGGGGCTCAGGGCAGGGAATTGGTGTGCAGGCAGGGTGTGGGATGTGGCAGGGGGCTCAGGGCAGGGAGTTGGGGTGTCGGGAACAAGAGGGGTGCGGCAGGGGGTCGGGGTGCGGGATGTGGCAGGGGGCTCAGGGCAGGGAGCTGGGGGTGCAGGAGGGGTTCAGGGTGTGAGCTCCAGCCTGGTGCCACTTACCTAGAGCGGCTCTGGGGTGGCAGCGGCGCTCACTGGGGCCAGGGCAGGCTCCCTGCCTGCCTTGGCCCCGGCTCCGTGCTGCTCTGTTCTAGGAAGCAGCTGGAACCATGTCCCTGCAGCCTCTGGGGGAGGGGGAGGGGCTCAAGCTTCCCTGCTTGTGCAGCTCTTGCCGCTCTTCTAGGTACCTCCCACGAAGCTCCCATTGGCCATGGTTCCCTGTTTCCGGCCAATGGGAGCTGTGGGAGGCGGTGCCTGGAAGGAGGCAATGCCGGAGCCCTCTGCCTCCTTTCCCCCTCCCCCCGGCCCGAAGGGGCGTGCTGCCAGCTGCTTCAGAGAGCAGTGCGACGCTTGCAGCATCAGGAGACAATCCCACGGGTAGGCAGAGGGGCGGACGGGGAGCGGCGGGGGGGGGGATGCGGGGAGCTTGGCGGGTGACACAAGAGCCCTGCGGGCCGTGTGTTTGAGACCCCTGCTCTAACTCATATGTGTGTGTATGTTCCCTGCTTTAGCTGTAAATAACTCATTTCTTTTTCCTAGTTAATAAATCCTTAGTGAGTTTTCCATAGGATTGGCTAAAGCAGTGTCTATGGTGTGAGATCTAAGGTACAAATTGATCTGGGGTAAGAGACTCATCTCTTGGGACGGGGAATAACCTGAATATTTTGTGATCGTTGATGTAAGTGATCATTTATCACTAAGTCCAGCTTGCCTGGGTAGATAGACTGGACTGTCCAAGGGGTCTGTCTGGGACACCATGGCAAGACTGTTATAGTACTTCAGGAGTTCACATTTGTTACTGAGTTGGTGAAATCTAATTATAGAAAATACCACCCGTTTGGGGCATATGCCCTGAGGTTGGCACTCACGGTTGTGAACCCCTCCAAAACAGCATGGCAATAAACACATATGAAGACTTGGGTGAAATCCTGGCCCATCTCATCTAAATGCAGTCAGGATTTCACACACAGGCCTGGTCTACACTTAAAAATTAGATCAATCTAGCTACGATGCTCAGGGCTGTGAAAAATTTCACACCCAGACATCCATAGTAAGGTTGACCTAACTCCTCACTTAGATGCAACTAGGCCAACAGAAGAATTCTTCTGTCAACCTAGATTATTGTATTTTAAAGTACTGTACACCAATTGTGGGATTTGCCTAACTCCTGTCAGTGTATTACCATAACATATGAGATACTTTCTTCTAGCATTTGTGAGCCACTGCCAGTCAGTGGATCATGTGTAATGAGAAAAACCCAAGTTACAGTCTTGGAGATTCACTCTATGACTTCACTCTCTGCTTCTGTTCTATTTCCATCCATGTTATAGCTCCACAACTTTATCTTCCACATGTTTATTCGCAGCATGTGCCCTACTTCCAAAATACCGAATCCTTAAACACTAGGAGGTAAGGATGAGCAATGCTATTATTCACTCTTTAGAAACTAGAGAATTCAATTGCATAATGAAATTAACTGATTTATCAGGAGTAGGATCAAATTAAAAGTTTCATTGCCAGCAGGTTTACATGGGGGAGAATAAAATTGGGAAAACATCAGAGGCTACTATTTGGAGTAAGTCACAGAAATAGTTATGTACCTAAATTTCTATACATCTCAGACTTAGATAAAATCTGTGGGAGACTATTAATGAGAGGGATTGGAACTAGGGCAGATTTATGACTGACATACAACCTAGTCTCTCAAGGAATGATTGCATCCTCAAGAGAGCACCTTCCCTTTGGTGCAGATAATCTGGTTTGCAATGCAAAAGTCTCAAACCTACTGCTACTTTACGCATGACCTACAGTAGGCCTTGGACTCCATTCTCCTTTCCTCTCCCCCAAAGTAGTGCTTTGTCTGGCATACAACCATGAAATATGGATGTTTCTCTTCTGTCTTTATTGATACAATGGAGTTACTAAATACTGGGCACTACAGATTTTGAGTTCCCCATATATATAGTTTTATGGCCCTGATCCTCCACTCACTCATTCACAAAGTTATGCACATGAATAAGGAATTGCCGGATCAAAGCCATGAACTGGAGAATATTTGAGAGAAGACTGTAGTTTTCCCAGAGTTCTCACCCTGGCACAGTTCTGGGCACTGGAAAGGGAAAAACTGACAAACCCTCTACCCCAACAGGGGACACCACGACTAAGGCTAAGATTTTGTCATAGTTATTTTTAGTAAAAGTCACGGACAAGTCACGAGCAATAAACAAAAATTCACAGAAGCCATGACCTGTCTGTGACGTTTGCTGCTCTGGCTCCATGGTTTCCCCTGCCATCATGGTGGCTGGGAGCTGTGGGTTCCCCCTTCACCCACTCCCAAAGAGAAAACGGGACACCCCCAGCCACTCACTTGAGATATCCCTCTTCCCCTCCCCCCACACGAGGCTGTTGCCCATTGCTGGAACCCTGTCACCTGTCGCTGCAACCTTGCCAGGGCCCTACTGGCTGCCAGCTCCAGAGTCCTGCAGCCCCTGGGGCTGAAGCAGCAGAGAATGTCATGGAGGTCTCTGGAAGTCATGGATTCCGTGACTTCCATGACGTCTGTGACATAAACGTAGCCTTAACTATGACCTATGTGGCACCTTCCCTTTCCCAAGTCATGTGAGTATGGGGGGAGGGGGGGATTCCAGGGAAGAGTCTATACCCCAGTTGACAAAAAAACAGAAGCCAGAAGGAAAGGACACAAACAGCCTCAACTGGTACTGCTGCAAGGACCACTAGACAATGACAAAGGCAGTGGTTTCTGACTCGCGACATTCTAACTCTATTCCCCAGTCTCTTCACTTCAGGCTCACACTACATGCCTTATATGCTCCTTTTCTCCCCCCTTTCCCATGCCTGGTTCCCTTTATGAACCCCGTCCTTTCAATATGTCATCTCCCTTCCTTTGTAATTAAGCAAATCCCCTCCTAACAAAATCCCATCCAAAAAATCTCAGAGCTAACACAATGTTTAGAGGCCATCACTTTGTTCACTCTGTTTATTTGTTGTATCCCTTTCCTCTATCCTTTTTCTGCCTTGTCTATTTAAGTTGTAAGTTCTTTGGGGCAGGGACTGTCTACTACTCTCTTAAAAGTACCTAAAACAATGGGGCCCAATTCTCACTGGGTCCCATGGCAATACTGTAATAAAAATCAATAATACAGATGAAAAATCATTTGTTTCTTTTGTTAGGCTTCCAACTTTTGGCACCAGCTCATCAAAATTCTGGCTACCAGCATATGTAGTTGTAAATGCTTCAGAGATCCTATTCCTCCCTCCCCATCCAACCTGCACCTTTTTTTTAACACTATATTCAAGATTTAGAAATTCAACTTCTAAATACAATAGGTAGACAAGATAGGTGAAATAATATCTTTTATTGAAGAGGAGCTTTTGTAGCTTGAAAGCTTGTCTCTTTCACCAACAGAAGTTGGTCTAATCAAATATTACCTCACCACCTTGTGTTTAATATTCTGGGACCGACATAGCTGCAATACTAAATGCACCAGGGTCATCTTTACATAGGAATTAAGTATTTTCTACTTAAAATTTTAGAGCAGGTTGCATTCTTGTAACAGAAGTTAAACAAAAACTATAGTATCAGACTGTTAGAAAAATACCATTTTTAAAGATTGTCTGGAAAATGTGAGTCCACACATTTCTTTCCAAATCATATATTAGTAAAAAGAATGGACTGAATTACTGTGGCAAGTTAAATTATTTTATTCACAACATATGCTTTTTTTTTTTTTTTTAAGTCTGGAAAGTATTGTAGTGTTTTAAAACTACATTTCTTACACAAACTTTGATTTTTGTGAGTCAAATTATGGCTATATTTTTAATGTCGTTTCTGTGTTTGTATTGAGTCTAAAATCCACCCTCAAACGATGCAGAGCATACAGATCCAAGTATTTTGAGATTTATTACCTTTATATATTCATGCTATATTTGAGAGCATAACCAGCTCATACGATCATGTGTATAGTAGTAGAGTGAACTTTCCTCTCTTTTATCCCTAGAACAGTACTGCTCCAGAGCAGCATTTCCCAAACACTTAAAGCTTTTGTAATTGGTACTCTGGGCTCCTCCTTTCTACATTAAGGGCCAATCCTGTTTCCAGTGATGTCAAATGCAAAACTCCCATTGAACTGAATTTATCCCATTTTTAATCTACGAAACAGAAGTTTGAAACTGGCAACGTTCCCTTGTGGATTAGAGCTGACTGGGAAATGGCAGGTATTTGCTTGTATAGCTGATGTTTTTATGTGGTAACTTGTGGCTCAAACAGATTAGAAACCATTGTTGTAGAGTTAGTTGCTAGTTTAAACATTTTCTGGTAACCAGTGATATTTCTACCTATCTGAATTATTTTTAGAGTCATTCTCTAGGCTTGCCTATATGAACATTCAGTTCATAGCAAGTTGGGGTGCAAATCTACTGCACATTAGCTTGCCACGTGCTAAGTGTCCATGTGGATGTTGATGATGTACACCAGTGGCTTTGGTCTACTGTGCTTTGAAACAGGAGTAGTTCCAAATGCATTAGGGAACTATTGATGTGAGGCAGCAGAGTCCAGATCAGACACTTAGTGCACAGCAGGCAAGTGTGAGGTAGATTTACACCCCAGTTTGCTGCAAACTAAGTTTTTGTGTAGACAAGTCCTTTATTAACCCAGTTTAAAGTAATTTTTTTATAACATTTCAAAAAAATGTAACAACCAGAAACACCACCCATAAGCCTGTCATATAGTACACTTTAATTAAAGATGTTTTCACACATAGTGTGTCAAAATAATCCTGTTTTTTTTTTTTTTTTTCAGATAGGTTATTCCTATGAGTAGAGGGAAAGTTCTTCCATAATGTACAGACTTTGGGGGAGTAGAGTTGTGCTAAAAAAATACTTTCTAGCTTCTCTGACAATTCTATGACAACATATTTTTATTTACCAATTCCTGTTTAACTATTTAACTCTCTGAATATCAGATATTTTATTTCCAATGAACACTGAGAATGATTTATTACAAGCCTTGTTATAGTCTGTGTATTAAGCTCTAAGCAACTTCAGTTATAGTGTGAACAAACTGCCTATTGTCAGCTGTGCTTAATTGGGCAGGACTAGAATAGTGTTAAAAACAAAGGATCAGATACTACTTGCCTTTCTTAGGAAAGTAATCCCAATGAAAACACTTGTATTTATAAGGCATGATCTGTAAAATGGGGAAATTGAGGTAGTACGGATAAGAGATTTCAACACAGTAGCAGAGCCAAGAAAAGAACCCAGATCTCCTAATTCCTAATCTTGTGCTTTAGGCCACACTTCCTCCAGCCAACCATCACAAAAGTCAACAAGACTACCAAGAGAGAAGGTAAGTAGGATGTGGCCAAAGGTTTTCTCCACAACTCCTAAGGGAAATAAGTGCTCTCACCAATACTATGGCAGCCCCTACTTAAGTGCAAGGAAACAGCATCCTGATGGAGACCCTAGTTCTTGACCTTGGCTGTAATCAGGTGGACAGGGATGAGCTCTTGTTGGAGTCCTTTCAGACAGGAAGCACCTTTAGTAAAAAAAAAAAATTTAAAAGTGTGGTCCATCCCCAACATAAAGCCATGAGATTAGAGACGCTACTCTTTTTTTCCTCCCCTTGCCTAGAGTTTTGACCAAACCACCAAGAAAGAGTTCTACAATAAGTCTGCGAGAAGTGAAAGGGGACAAGGGAATAAGCAAATGAATGTGAGTAACAAGCACCCTTGTGATGAAGGAATATTAATTTTAGGATGAATCCTGCTCCCATTTTAGTTAATGGTAGGATTGCCAACTTTCTAATCGCACAAAACCAAACACCCCTGTCCTGCCCCTTCTCCGAGGCCCCCCACTTGCTCCATCCTCCACTTCCCCCCTCCCTCTTCCCCTCAATCACTTTCACGGGGCTGGGGAAGGGGTGTGGGCTCCAGCTGCGGGTGCGGGCTCTGGGGTGGAGATGAGGGGTTGGAAGGGACCTCAGGAGGTCATCTAATCCAACCCCTTGCTCAAAGTAGGACCAATCCCCAGACAGATTTTTGCCCCAGATCCCTAAATGGCCTCCTCAAGGATTGAACTCTCAACCCTGGGTTTAGCAGGCCAATGCTCAAATCACTGAGCTATCCCTCCCCCCACTGAGCGTCTTGTCTTATACTTAGATTGTTAGCTCTTTGGGGAAGGGACCATCTGTTTATTATATGTTCATACACCACCTAGAACAATGGGTGCCTGGTCCATGACTAGGGCTCCTAGGTGCACTGATATACAAATAAATAAAAGAAGAAAAAGATTAGACTATATAGTGCCTGATCTGGCTCCCACTGAAATCTCTGGAAAAGCCTTCCACTTATATCATTACATATAATAAAATCTGTTATTGTACCCTTGTGCACAAATTCAACACTATTTTACACATGTATTTACATGCCACTGTAAAAACCAGAAAGTTAAACCAGCTGCCATCAAAGCATGCAGCACAATAAACAAACTCGGTGCCAAAACAGTCAGCAGTCCATGTGCCCAAATGACATATCCAATTATTGCTGGGTATCCATCCTTCTGTTCTCCTTGGCCTTTCTGGCATGTTTTGCACATGCAGGCCATGACTGGACAGGAGTCAACGAATGCATAGGATACATTGGTTCATTCCATGTACTAGAGTTCATTGCCTGTGACGTGGTCCAGCCACCTCCTGAACTGTCCAAAGAATGCATACTCTGCAGGCTGTAGAGCAAGAGATGACGATGGCACTGGAGCCTCGTAGCTATGGGCTTAAATTAATCACTCAAAAAGCTTTTTCTGCAGCTCTTACTCCCTCAAGAATCTATCCGTCAATTTCTCCTCATGCTGTACAGATTCTGTCTCTCTTTCCACCCTTTGTGCATCTTATATATTTGACATTCCTTTTGGTTCTTCTGGAACTCTATCTCCCAATCAGTTTTATCTAGCTGCTCTCTCATCAGCCTATCCCAGACTCTCTTTCTCTTTGCTCGGGCTAGATTGGTCCAAACTCCCAGGTTCCTGGTGCCATGTGTTTGCCTTGTGGAGGTGGAAGGGCCTTGGAAAAAGAATGACAGAGTACATTATTGTCTGAGCAAGACAAAAGTTGTATTTCCAGCCCTGTGAAAGGGACTGCTTTAATTCAAGGTCAAAGGATAACACTTTTTATTAATGGGGTGTATTCACAGAGAAAACACCGTCGACTTCAGATATCCTTTGGAGCAGCACTGAAAACCATCACTCATCACGGTAAGATTCTCATAAAAAATTCATTTGAAATAATTTTTATATCCCTTCATTTTCTCAAGGTGGAGGTTGGGAGGAGCCTTATGAGTGGTCTAGTTACTATCCATGGTTTTTCAATCCCGTCAAGAAGGGCAAGCTGGAGAACATTGATATTCTGGAGGTACCGGAGGGGAATTGTGAAATTCTGTTCCAGGCCAACAGAGGACAGCCACCTTTGTACGCTAAGGAGATATTCAGGCACCTAGTGACTAATCAGCACATCTCGGAATGGAGGGTGCTTGTGAGTTACAGAGGCAGCCCTAATAAGTATGCCCTGCCCCAGAGCATAGCAGACTGTATGGAGTTCTTACTCTGTGAGAATTTCGCTTTCATCACCAGCCACCAATGGGTGACAATTTGCTGTAAAAAATCAACAAGATGCTGATTTAACATGGAGACACAGTACAGCCTCCTTACAAGCACCCTGCATCCACACACAGACCCAACTCGCTACTAGCAATGGGGACTCAACACAAATCGCCACCCTCCGCTGTAACTTGGACTCGTATACTAAAGCTAGTAATGGACCAATTAAACACTCTGGTTTTGTTTGGACTCATAATAGCCACTTTTCAAAAACTCAGTTCACAGGCGGTCTGGGACAGTGCAGGTGTGGCTGATTTATAAGGCGCACTATATTACACAAGCAGGGTATGTGAGGTTGTTCGTTGTAGAACCCCAACCCATATTTATAACAATAATTGAGCAACTACTAAAGATTTCATGATAACTGCTTGTTTAACTTTTTCCTCTTTTTGTGGTGTCCATTTTGAAGCCGACATGGCATCAGGGGGAAGGTGCTAGGGGAACAGCGTGAGTTCCACCCTGAACAGAAGCACACCAAAACCACAACTTATGTTAATAACTTAACAGGCCCATAAGCCAAAAATCTCTCCCATCCATTAACAGAAACAAATGGTGGCAGAAACTTACCAGACTCCAGCTTCAGCGCTTGTTCTCATACCAGTTCTGCAGTGGACTGCTCCTCAGGACCATTCCCAAACAACTCTTCCAAATATGGACCCAGGATGTGCTGCAGTTGCTCCAGCAGCATAGTCTCCATCCCTGGGTCTCCATCCCTCCATCCCATAGTCTCCCCAGTTACCAGCAGCACTAGGGTCACTTATTGCCCTTCATTCGACAACTGACTCTCTCCTCTGGCTGTGCCTGTGATGGGGGCAGAGAGGTTGTAAGGGTAATATCCCTGCTCAGCAGATTGTGATGCACCACTGTGGGCTCAGGCGCAGTACTTGCTACAGTTCTTTCTACCAGATTGATTTCCTCATAAAAGAGACAGGAAAACAGAGAGTTCCCAGAAGTTCCATTAGCATCCTTGACTTTGCAGTTCTGTCTTCAGATGCTTGAGTTACTCTCTGTATTGTTCTGCTGTCCAGTCGATCCCAATGCTACCAGGCCTTCAGATATAATTTTGTAGACATAATCATTTCTTATGCTCTTACAGAAGTTGAACACCTTGCTTGCCTCACACCAGAGGTTAACCAGAATCCATCTATGTTCCTCTAACCAGCTAACAGCATGCAGGATGACTTCTTAGTGCTGGCCATGCTAATGCACATCCACACAGACTGTTTCCAGTTGACCAGTCCGCATGAAAATGAAGGGTTAAACACAGAGCAGTTGCATTTGAACCAGGCAGTTGCTTTCTGTTCTTGGGAAGCGTGTGGGAAGTTTTGGAATTAAGGGCTGGGAAGGACAGATTCAGAGGACAGTGTTGGTTGACTCTCCAGATCCAAGTCTGGCAACTGAGACCAGAGCTGCGTCCACACTGAAAAATGCCTGAGCTTTGATCCACAGCATAGTGGGACTTGAGCTCTGACCCATCCCTCCTATCAGCATCAGCAGGCCTGAGTCCCGAAGGGTTCCTGGACCGAGTCAGACTAATTTCTCTGCGAACTGCAGTGGGGTTTGGACTTAAACCTGAGTCAGAGCCTAGGCTTATTGTGCTGTGTAGATATACCCTCAGTGGTGAATAAGTCTCCTGGAAATTTCAAGAGTCCCAAAACGCATTAAAAATTATTTCTTTCTATCATGATACTTACATGTCTCATCATTGTGCCAAGAATTAATCTGAGAACAACCAAATTAAACCAAAGTCTGAATGTAAACAAAAGTTTGAACTGTACCACTCTCCTGCCCAATTTCATTCTGGAGGCTCAAACACCAAAACCATGTCTTGGGCTTTCCCAATGCTTTTATAAAATTGCCGGCCAGAAGAAAAGGAGTAAGAAAAGAGGAAAGAAACATGGATGGGATAATGTATGTATTTAACAGATCTGATCTGCTGATCCATGTTCTATTATAGTAAATGCTAACTTACAGAGCACTTTTGTCTACAGATCTCAAAGTGCTTTACAAAGATGGGCAAAGTATACAATTTCTGTGGAGACAGAAGTGCTGAGTTTAAGTGATTTGTCCAAGGTCACAGAGCAATTAAATGAGAGCTGGAACAGAACATACGCTTTCTGACTTCTAGGGCTTGCCTACACAAACAAGTAGACTGTGGCAAGGTAGCATGTGAATCTACCCGGCACTAGCCTGCCGTGGTCTAATTGTCCATGTGCACTCCGCTGATGCACAACAATAGTTTGTTAGAGTGCTCTTTGAAACAGGACTAGTTCAAAGCACATTAACAAACTGTTAATATGCATCAGGATCCACACCCTATCTTATGGAGTTCTAATTCTTCAAGTAGGCAAGCCCTTAGACTCTCATACAAACCAATGGACCACACACTACTGTCCTTATATTTTACTGGATATTTTTATACTTTTAAAAAAAAAATCAGCTCTATCCCTTGAAATAAATTCTATTCAAAACGCCCATGGATGCAAAACAAGTTGTCAACACTGCATCTGCCACTTTTTCAGATTCATAGAATGAAGTCAGAATTATTTTTCCTTTTAACCCGATTAAACTATTGAGATGTTATCTGAAAACATAGTAAAAACCTGATGCATCCATGACAAGTTATTCATAACTATAAACAGGCCTTAAAAAAATTCAATTCACCCCTGGAGAGAGGAACTTGCCCTGGAAAACAAGGGGCTTTAACATCAATTTCTGTAGATTTCAAGCTTTCATTTACTAGCTCTTATAGTTGCAGAGATACCCTTTAAAAAGTCAAACGCAGCAGCATCTTTCCAAGTCTACAAGCAGCTTCACTGTCTCTACTGTTACTCACAGTTTCCCCAAACATCAGGAGAATAAGATTAAAAAGACTCTGGCCTGCTACTGTGCCACTATTCATTCTCTAGACAGCAGTGAAACGTCATGGACTACATCCATTTCAGGCTTATTCAGAAAGAGGCAGGCATTAGAGTTACTCATGGTGGAAGACTGAAAGGACAGACAGATACTAGGAAATGAGCACCAGCTACCCCAAACCTCCTGGCTGCAGCAAGGAGAGACCATCTCTCACTTTAGGACAGCTCCCATTGGCTGGGGAACAGTGAACCGCAGCCACTGGGAGCTGCGAGTGGCCGTGCCTGCGGATGGTTAGTGTAAACAAACTGTCTCGCGGCCCACCAGCGGATTACCCTGACGGGCTGCAGGTTGCCCACCACTGCTTTAGGACACGACAGAAAAGATAAAAAGTTTCTTCTCCCTTGCAACACTTTTAGGGAGGAAGGGAGACAGATATTTAAATTTTAGGAAGTCTGATAACTAGAAGCTGATGTGGTAGATGAAGGACCTAGGCAGGTTTCAAGACATAACCTTGATTGAAATCCTAGTGCCTTTCCCCTTCCCAACAGGTGAAAGGCTTCAGGACCCTGGTCTTTTCAACCAGCACTTTGGTCCTAGCCCTTGGACAGTAGGGCCCTTACTTTCATATCCTGTATATCGACCTCTGATTTGCAGGTTTGGTCCCCTAGCTAGCAGGCAACTGGAAAAATTTTAAAGCATCAATTCTGAAGTTTTAGGCATTATAAAAGCATGTTCTACTCCTGGGGAAATTCTGCGCCAAAATATAAAAAATTCTGCACCAAAAATTTAAAAATTTAATGCACAATATTTTAAAATTCTGCATATTTTATTTGTCTAAATTAAGCAATATAATCATGCTGGTTTCAATTATTTTTGTAATTTCTTTAAACTACAATACAATGGATGGAGAATGGGAGTGGGGAGCGTTGGAGGAAATCCCCAAACCCCTTTGTCTAATAATAATGTAGCTAGGTTTGACCCTATATTTCTAGTTATTAGTCAACAAATACACACCTCTAACCCCGATATAAAGCGACCCGATATAACACAAATTGGGATATAATGCAGTAAAGCAGCGCTACGGGGGGGCGGGCCTGCGCGCTCCGGCGGATCAAAGCAAGTTCGATATAACGCAGTTTCACCTATAACGTGGTAAGATTTTTTGGCTTCCGAGGACAGAGTTATATCGGGGTAGAGGTGTATATGGAGCCATATGCTCAGTGTTACATCATAGGCAACTGAAGAGCAAGTGATGGCTGGGGAATCAAACATACGTTTTATATTGGCCATTGACCATCTCCAGAAAGGTAACAAACAGTTCATGGAGCATATTTTGATAAGAATTTTTTTCAGTCCAAAAATTTAGACCAGTTCTAATCAATAAAGCACAGTAAGGATTTATAAGGCCATACTGTCCCTTTACACCACTCTGACAATGAAAGGAGCCTTAAAACATTTATACCTGTTTTATACTCCTCTGAGAATTCACAAAGACAATGGGAACAATTCACTGAGTAGGCATGCTGTTACAGTCTGCTCTGCCTGAGGGGACAGAGCCTGCCCTACCCCTACCGCCTCAGAAAGATCCCAAAGCCCTGCCCCTCCATGCTGAGTGTGTCATAATAGCGAGCAAGAGGGACAGAGTATCGCTCTCTCTCACACTAATGACAACCCAGCCCAGCTCTCCTCTCCACCCCCTGTGGTGATTTACACCTCTACCAGCTGCCCCAGACACCTGCAGCAACCTGCCTGAGCTGCCGTGGAGGAGCGCATGACTGCTCTTGTGGCTTCCCTTTGCTTACCCATCAGAAGTATTTTTTCCTGCGGGTACGCAAAAAAAATCTGTGGAGGACATTAATTCTGCGCATGCGCAGTGACGCAGAATTCCCCCAGGAGTAACAATGTCCATCTATAATACTGAAAAATCAATGAAATTTTGTTTAGCAGTTCTATTTTACTTGATGAATAAAGTAACTAGTGTTATGAAACTTAATACCCATTCAATCTTAAAAGTTCTCTCAAAGTAGCCCTTCTTACATCCAAGAATCCGTATGATCTCAAAATATAACAAAAGCAGTTAAAACCATGAAAAAGTGCTACTTTCATTATACTTCCAGTATGGCAACTCGTGTCAACAGATATGCAAGTCAGCTTTAAGCACCAATGAGTGTTAAAATGGAACAACTGGAAGCAAAGGTGTACTTACATAAATGAAGATACTTTAACTATGGTTCACCTTCGGTTTGATGAAAACAGATAGATATTGCGAAAAAAGAAAATAGACTCATTCTCTTTGCTTTGGCTTGAACACATTAAGGTTCTGATTCCTAACCTTTTAAACTCTTTTCTTGATTTAGGACCTGCAACAGGGTTGGCACCTGCCTCTCGCAAGCGCCCCCTCTGTTTAGGTGTGTCTGCATCCTTTCAGTTCTTTTCAGCGGGGAGGCACCCACTTCTTGTGAGCGCCCCCCTCCAGCCGATGGATCCCTCGCCGGGTCTTCAGCAACTCAGTCTTCAGGGTGAGCCATCTATATCTGTCCCTGTATTCCTTCCCAGGCTCCAGTCCTCAATATGACCAACGGGGCCCCTAAATATCCTAGTTGGCCAGCTTACATGTGGAGGTTCCTGGGGTGGAACAGCACCATCAGGGCTTCCTCCCTTGGGGCTCTTTGCTTGCCCTTTAGTCCTCTGACCCTGGCTCTCCAGCTAGGTCAGTTGGGTGTGTGTGGTGGGGGGAACAGTTCCACAAACAGTCTGTTCCCTGGGCCTGTCTTCAGTGACTCCTGGCAGCAGAAGCTATTCCCTCGCTATCCTGGTCCCTGCCAGCAACTACCTGCCTTAGCCCTTGCAGCCAGCCAGGGGCACTTCTTGGTCTCCCAGTCCCTGCTAGCAGACTGATCTCTCCAGACCCTTTCAGCTCCTTTTATATGAGGCTGCTGGGCCCCCATTGGCTGCTACCTGTAGCCTCTCTGATTGGCTGCTTCCTCTGCAGCCACTCTAGCCTGCTTGGGGGACCTCTCCACGACTCCTTTCCTGGGATGGGTGTGGCTAGGCCCCGAGGCCCTTTGGGCCCAGTCCACCCCATCACAGGACCCAAAAAGATTACCATGTTCACCCAGAGGAAATGAGCTCAAGAGCTACCCTTCAAATGTCCACAGCAATGGACCCATAAATCCATTTTTAAAAGCATGTAAAGGGGCAGTACTTTTTACCAGAAAGCGTCTATGGGCACAAACTTTTTTACCTCTATGAGCAATTTGCCCCTATTATATATATTATAGTTTGTGTGATGGCTGGCAAAATGATCAATTCATGATACACAACTATGAATGAAACCATGTACAGCAATATAGAACTCCTTCCTCACTCATCTGGCTGTTTGAACACAATCTCCTGTCAGAAGAGAAGGGCATACAGCCAGATCCCACCAACACCCACAGCTATTAGATGATCCAAAATGTGGTGCTGCTAGGACTCCAACTTCTAGAATCTAAATGACTGATTGGTATATGAAAATGGCTTAATCTCCACTGGCTCAGCAGGTGGGCCTTGGAGCCTCCTTTTGAACCCAAGACTCATAATTAGTTGCACAGTATGGTTGTTTCATTTTAAACATACTAAGATTAACGTAGCGACAACCAAACTAAAGGTGTAAGCTGTCTATAGAACCATAGTGGCTAGGTGCTATGCACAGTGTTGCAACTTGGCACTTTTTCTACCTGGCTGGCAAGAATATACATTTACCTTAATTAGAAGGGCTGATTTCCTTCATGCAAGCTTATAAAAAAAAACCAAGCATTACTGTTGCTTAAGACTTGAGCTGTAGGTGTGTGCCACTATCTTATAAGGCCCTCAGAAAAATCACCTTTTTTTTTTTTTAAATCCATGCTAACATCATGGGTAAATGTTCAAATTTCATTGGATATGCATGGCCGCCAAGTCTCTCCCCCAAACTTCTATAATTTTTTCAACAGTGGGGAGGCAAAAGCAGGCATCTCCACTTCCGCCTCCTCACTGAGGCTGCAGCTGCTCACGGAGGGTTAGCAGACTAGTCCCATCTCAGAGGGATGTGGTGGAGCAGTCCTATTCCATGGAGTTGATGTGGGGGAGTGGCAGGGTGACAAAAGCCACCTGGATGAGCAATGAGAGCCAACACAGTGAGCAAATGAACCACATGGCACAAGCCAGTCTAGCCCAGCCTGATCCAGGGCAGGTATCAGCTTGCTCCATACTCAGCTCCAGCCCAGGCCTCTACTGCTGTTTTGTGTCCAGCCAGCGGAGAGAGGGGAGCCATACTGACAACAAAGCAATTTGGAAGCCCTGGCTGGCCCCCACAGGCCCGTAGGAGACACCGAAGCACCAGCTAGCAAGGAGCTCTGACTGAGATCCATCCCCTGCACAAAACCACCACTGCACGGAACACAAAGTGTGTGAGGGAACCCTGTCCCAGTGGGGGAGATCAAGCCATGAGGGATGGAACCCAGTTTCAGCTCCTCACCAGCCAGTGCTACAGTGTCTCCTACAGGCCTGCAGGGGCCGCTGTGAAGCGGGCTGGGTCCGGGCTCCTAAATGCCGCATTGTCAGTGCCATCTCTTCCCACCCGCACCCTCCCCTTCTAGCTTGTCAGGAAGCAGCAGTGGTGGCCTGGGTCAGAGCTGGCCCACTAACCTACCCCTGCCCCCATCACCACCACCATGAACAGCCACAGCCTCAGTGAGATGCTTCTACCTCCCGACTGGACCTTACTTATACACCAGAATAGAAGTCAGTTTACTGATTCTGAATCACATATAGCAATGCATTAGTCAACTTCAAAGTCGAATTTTCTCCAGTTTAAAAAGAAGTCAATATATTTCTAAAAGATGAAATAAAATCTCATTTCATGATAGTTCCACTGTAAACAGTTGCAGAGTTTACTACGCCAAGTCATTTAAATATATTAACGTTGACAGTGAGGTGCTAATAATTGCTTACTTCCAACAACACTTAATTAAAAGAACCGGAATTCCATCTGTTTTTACCATTTAAAGACAAGCAGAACTACAAAATGTATTTCTCAAGTCTTATCAGCAAAAATTATTAAAAGAATGGAAAAGAAAAATAAAGGCAAGCTACTCTTTGTGCTAAAAAGTAACATGGAAATAATAGATAATTAAAGCACCCTTCCTCTGCAGAAGCCAGAGGAAAGTCACCATTAACCAAGCTGAATTAGAAAAAGTTATGCAAACACATAGCAAAGTTTATGTCAGAGAAGCAAAAGGATTTCCCAGTATGCTCTGAGTCACTGGACAAAGTGAAGTAGTCTACTGTTTACTTTCCATGCCATACTCCTGATATAGCAGATCCTCAACATCATCTTAAAGAAACTATATCAGTCTTCTCTCATGCATTTAAAAAAATAGTAAGCCTTTCCTTCCAGACAACCTAAGGCTCTAAATTTATGAATAGTGAAACAATTACTCATAGGATTACATAATTACTTTCTCAAAGAAGCTTCCCTCTATCATATGTAGTTTGAAAACTATTGACATGTACAGCATTTAACAGATTTTGTTATGGGGGAAAATATGAAGCACTGAATGTATGCAAAATGCAAATTACAACAGAAGAGGTGTCACTATTTTATATCAGCTTATTTTTGTGTTAACTCAACCTATCTACTTTAAAAATTTAAGCTTTAGATGCATCAGTTTGCATCTGCTTCAATTACCTTACCTTCCTCTGCACCTGAAGAGTGCACAGAAAAGATAACACTGAAATTCCAAATATGAATAAAGATTGCTATACTATACTAACGGGGGAAAAGACACCTTTATTGTGCACTTTTACTGCAGTTTCTGCCCTCCCTAATGATAAGAGTGTACATTAAATACTCTGCTTATAGCACACATCTTTAAAACACACAAATACCTTAGTTCCCAAGGTCAGTATCATAGAACACAAACATTTCAATGTTCTCTGATATTTGTAACAACTGATGGAAAGGAGGCCTTTTTTCATAGTCAATGTGCACTGAAAACTTGCAATAAAGGTTATCCATATTTAGAAAAATATGTTATTGGTAAAGAGAATGTTGGTATTTGGGGGATATACCTTGGAATTGCCATGCTTCTTATCGATTTAAACGATGAGACGTATAGCTGAAGAAGTAATGAAGAATAAATAGGATGTTACATTAGGAAGTCGCAGGGGCCAACATGTGGCTAGTGGTTAGGACGTTCCCTTCTGCAGTGCAGCACTATTGCCTATTGGTCTGAGCAATTTACAATATACTAGCGTAACAGCAACATAAAAACAACCACTTCACAAGTCTTGTTGCATTAGTCCCACGTATAGAACTCTGTATTAGGAAGCCGTTTAAAGATACAGTACTTATAAATTAACTCAGTATGCACCCCCTCAAAGACACGTATGATTTTTTTCTTCTATCCATTCACACACAAACGCTGCATCTCTTTCTTTAAAGAGGCAAGCCCCAACACCTCACGGCCTGGGTTACGTACAAATCCCTCTATCCGGAGCAGAGCAGATCCACTGTGTTTTTACAGCTGCGCTTAGTTGTGGTTCACGAGCTACGACCGAGCCTATGTGGGGGCAGCTTCCCCTGTGAGCGGCGCGAATGTAGCGATTTCCTACTCTCCCCAGGCACAAGCCTCTCTGCTCATCCTCGCACCTGCAGATCCCGACCCTGCTCTCAGCGCCCCCTCCCCACCAGCCATGGAGCCTGCAGGGAGCCGCGGTCTATGGAGACCCCGCGGTCCCCACCGGCTCCAGGCAGGTATCACCCCAGGCAGCAGCAGCCAGTTCCCGCGGGGTCCCGGCGGGGGAGGGGCGAGGCCGGCGGCGGCAGCAGGTGAGGCACACGCCGCAGCACGCCGGGGCTGAATCACAAAGCGAGCCCTGCGGGGGGCTGCTCCCCGGGCCTAGCGCCGGCGGGGACTCCGCAGAGGCAGCCGGGGGTCCCTTACCTGCAGGGGTGGCGCCGAAGACTCTCACCACGGGCACCTTCTTGGCCTGGGCCTCTCTGAAGCGGGACTGGCCGGGGTCCAGGCCGGGCAGCGGGCTGCCCATGTAGTAGTCGGCGGTCACGAGCCTCACTGAGAACATGTTCGTCGCCGCCGAGAGCGACCCAGGCACTGAGCGAGCGCGGAGCCCACACGGCTCCCCCGCCACCGCCGCAGCAGCGAGCGCAGCCCCCTCCCTCCCGCCGCTCCCCGCCCGCGCGCACACAGACACGCGCGCACTGAGCAGCCCGAACTGGCTCTAGAAGAGCCTGGCCGGCCGCGAGCGCCTCATGGGCAGAGCAGTCCCTTCCCTCGGCAGCGCGGACGCCTTGGCGGCGGTGCCTCCTCGGCTCCAGCTGTTGTTGCCATGATGATGATGTCACGGACGCAACCACTGGGGGGGGAGAAGGGGGCGGGCGGGGGGAATGTGTTTCTCCCCTTCTGCGCTTCAGCACAGGGTGTTTTTTCCGCTCCCTGGGCAGTGGAAGCCGTGCGGTATCGGTTTTTCGACAATCGACCCTAGCGGCTAGGTGAGGCTACGGAGTGCCGAGTCATGGATCGGGCTGGGGACTCCTGGGCTAGGATTGGGTTAGGCTGGGTCGGGCCGCCATTTTGGATGCTGAGGCGTCTCGCTGCGGGAAGGTGAGTCGCCGCCCGCTGCTGGGGGAAGGGGCAGTCTCGTGCCGCTGTCACGCACGAGACTGAGGAGGGGAGAAGAAGGAAGAAAGGGGGAGCGGGAGTTCTCAGGTAACGGTTCTGCCGTCGCGTGCGCCCCCTTTGGCTGTAACGGTCACTGCGCGCGGCCCGCAGGAGAGGAAGCGAGCGCAATTCTCAGTCTATAAAAGAGCGGTGGCGGCTGCTAGTGAACGTGCTGCTGGCGGCGGGGAGGAGCCGTGATGCGGCTGCTGCTGCACGCTGCGGAGGCTGGGCCTCGGCGCCACTGCCAGCCCGGACGCGGCGTTTCCTGCCCCACAGCCCGCTCCGGACGCGCGTCCTCCGCCGCCTCCACGGCAGCTAGTGGTCCGGCTGCAGCCCGCGGAGAGCGGTTCTCAGGCACCGCTGCCGTTAGCGAGGGACCCTTGGGGAGCGGGCTCCCTTTGCGCCGCGCGCCTCGGTCTCCTTGCGGTGAAATGATTGCAGGGCGGCCCTACAGCTCCCCGACCTCCCCAGCGCCCCCCGGCAGTCAGCCGCCCACCCCGCGCCTGAGGGGCCAGGCGCCAGCCCCACTGAGCTCACCAGAAACCTCCTCCCAGCGGGGAATCCAGCCCTAGGGAGCAGCCTTCCTCAGTAGGAAAGAGACAAGGTGCTGCCAGCCCACCGAGTGAAACCCTCATAATCATGAGATTGGCTTAAAATCATGACATATTTTTTCCTTAATAAAGTCAGCGCTCGTTTTATTTGCCTTCTGGTTTCTGAGCCCTTAGGCTAGGTCCGGCCCTAACTAAGGCTAGAAATATAGGTCTTTTAAAAATAAATAAATAAACACTGAGATTTTCATTCAATCTCTGTTTCCTAGTTGGGGCCTTAGGAAAAACACCAAATATCACAAGAGCTGACAGCCCTGAAGATCCTCCTGTAAAAAGGCTATGTGTTTCGTAGACCTATTATATTTTTGTTTGGTATGTGTGTAGATTGAAAGATACAACAAATGTACAAATCTATAAAATCAGACATAAATCCAGTATGTAAAACATATGCTTCCCACTGAACCTGTGTATGTTTTGGTTCTAGATTTAAACAAAAAACAGAGCAGGCAATTCCTACTCTTCATTTACTCTCTGAAGTTCACACATCTTGGGTGGATTTTTCAGTCTATTTCTCTATTTGTTGTCTCACTGGGTCAATTTGTTTTCTCTGGGTCACTTTTGTTCCTTTATCTCATTTTCACATAAATGGAAGAAAAAGTAATGCTACTCAAATTTTCCCATAGTCACAAAGAAATGGGATAGATCTGCCTGGCACACACAATTAATTGACATTAAGAAATTTGATACTTAATTCTGAGATCTAATAAGACACAATTGAGGTGCAGTGCCCATTTCTGTAAGAGCTCTTTGTTTGCTGGGACATCTTTTTAACTATGAGGACTAGAAACGTTTCTTTTTAAGGAAGCTTAAATTCCACAAAAACTGACAGTCACCAGGAAAGTACTAGTGAAACATGTCACCAAGTACCAGCTCAGTCTGACCCAGTTTTCATCTTCCTGTTATTGTTCTTTGAACAGATTTTATCCTGCTCCCTATTAACTATTAACTTTTCCTCATTTCCTCTCCTCCACTCACAGGGGGCCTGCAGTCGTCACTACACTTTCTTCATGTTACTTCTTTCTGAGCCCCTGCTGTCTTCCTGTTAATCTGGCTGATCTTCGCTTTGAGTAACCATCTCATTGAGTATCCTTGCCATCTTTTCCTAACTCAGTGATGGCTTTGAGAGCTAGGCTTCTTTACTTCATCTAACAAGGAACATGAAAGCAGCCAACTGTGTACCCTGAATCTGGAAGAATCGTCGGAAAACTGAGGCTAGGTCTACACTATGGGGGGGGTCGACCTAAGATACGCAACTTCAGCTACGTGAATAGCGTAGCTGAAGTTGCGTATTTTAGGTCGACTTACCTGGCTGTGAGGACGGCGGCGAGTTGACCGCTGCCGCACCGCCGTCGACTCCGCTTCTGCCTCTTGCCACGGTGGATTTCCGGAGTCGACGGCAGAGCGATCAGGGATCGATTTTATTGTGTCTTCACTAGACGTGATAAGTCAATCCTCAATAGATCGATTGCTACCCGCCGATCCGATGGGTAGTGAAGACGTGCCCTGAGAAAGCAGGACTAGAACAAGAGTAGTGGATACCTAATCTGGAGAAAATTTCCTGTCCAAATGAGCTGTTTTATCCTCAGACTGAAACTGCTATGAATTGCCTTCAGAAGAATTAAGTGACTAGTTTCTTATCCAGTTTTTAAGAGTTTGCTTAAAGTTTTAGTGTCCTAGCCCTACAAAACATTCTACAATTAGCAATTTATCTGCAACACCCAGACCTGATGAGTTCCACCTTCTCAGATTCAGAGCACTCTTCTCTCTATTTTCATTTTACTTGTGCATTTAAGTGAAGAAGTTAGCCTCAAGGCCATCACTGACGCAGGAGCTCGTTTACAGGGATCCGAGATCCATGAGTACCTGTGACAGCCCTGTCAGCTGGCAGCAGATGCAAGATCTATTCCTGGACTTCTGAATTTCAGCTTTATGTGCCTGGAAAGTCTCCAATATATGATATACTCATGTTAGTTGAAGTGTATCCTCTAGTTCCTGAAAATTCTGACATCCCAGAGCAGTCAATTCCAAATGGTAACATCGTGATTGGAGAAGCCTCTGCCAACTCCCCATTTTAACCCCATTCTCTAAATGATATATTCTCCTCAATGCCATCTCCAGTTTTCCAATCTAAAGCAAGTCATCTCCTTTGCATGCTCTTCCAGAGTTACCATCTACAGTTGCTAGGCAGCAGCTGTGCTCCTGACCAACCATCCACATATTTGTGTGAAAATAATGAAACTTGAATATACAACTGCCACTAATCAAATACTATTAAACAGCTGTACAATAAATTAATATTAGTATTAGAAATAATAGTATCGACTGTCACCGTAACTAGCTAACTACTGTCTTAAAAGAATATACTCAACAGAAGAAAATAAATGTAGCTGTTTATTTTTATATTTGAACAAAAAACAGGTCAGGCAGTAATTCACCTCTTCTTTTTCCCAATTAGTATTACGTACTTTATCAAAATCTATAACTGCAGTTCACAATAGAATACTTGTCTAAACTGATAATGCCATCCAGAAATTCAGTCTGGAAAAAACTGGCCTACGCTTACAATGTAGGTTGACATAGCGATGTCACTCAGAGGTGTGCAAAATCCACATTATTGAGCAATATAGCTATGCAGACCCAACTCCCAGCGTAGATACAGCTAGGTGCATAGATACATCACTCAGGGAAATGGTGTTCCTACATTGGCAGAAAAATCCCTTCTGTCACTGTGTCTATACTATGGGGATATACCAGTCTACAGTCTGTCTCTATACTACGGGGATATGCCAGCATAGGTATGAAACCATGCCTATGCCGGTATAGCCCCCATAGCATAGAAATACCCTATGATCTCCCTCATTCAGTCCTTTACTTCATTAAGAGCTTGATCTTGCACATCCAGCAAAGCTCCCACTTATTTCAGTGGTGAAAGATCAGGCCCTAAAGACGGGTAAAATTTTCAAAAAGTCTAAGTGATTTGGGAGCTTAGGCCTATATCCACAAAGGAACGTAGGTGTTGCAATGTCCAGTGAGCTCTGGGATATTCTGATGTGGGTCTTCTCAGTCCCTTCTGTTGAAGCTGTTCCACTTTATATAAATAATTCAATATACATTGGGCCAGAGTGAGTGAGAATGACTCTTATGATCTGATAGCTATGACATTCACTTGAGAGGTGGGAAACGAGGTTCAAATCCTTTCTGGTCAGGTGGGGGGAACCAGTGTCTTCCCATCTCCTGGGTAAGTTCCCGTACCACTGGGCTAATGGTTACCACTGCCATTGCCTCTCCTCCCCCCTTGCCCATTTTGTGTGGAATTAATCATGCTTTCAGAATGCTCCCGATCAGACCTTGCAAGCAAAATGGGCATTGCCCTGCCTATCTTGAAGACTACACCGGGGCTTAGGTGTGGCCCCTCGACAGACACCTAGACAGAGGCATTGTGTGCACATCCAGCTCAAAAGCTTAGGCACCTAAGGGACTTTTATAGTGAAAATGTAGCCTCTGAGGGATTATAGGTGCCTCCAGAGTTAGGCAGCAGCTGAATGGAGGTTCTGAGGATCTCAGTGGTGTCTAAGTAGTGCCTAAAGTGGGACTATGGCCTTGTCTACACTTGAAATACTACACTGGCACAGCTACACTGCTACAACTGTGCCACTATAGTGCTTCAGTGTAGACTCTACCACTGATGGGAGGGGTTTTCCCATCGGCAATCCACCTCCCCAAAAGGCAGTAACTATGTCGATGGAAGAACTCTTCTGTCAGCCTAGCGCTATCTAATCTGGGGGTTAGAACAGTTTAACTACAATGCTCGGGGTGTGGATTTTTCACGCACCTGAATGACATATTTAAGACGACTTAATTTACTAGTATAGGCCGGGCCTTAGATGCCTATGTGCTTTTGGGGATTAAACCCTAAATCTTATTTTCAAAAGTGACATAAACACTTAGGAACCTAAGTCCTAAGAGAGTCTTAGGCCTGGTCTACACTACTCTGAAAACGGTTCAGCAGCACCAGCTGCACTGCAGCAGCTGCACCACTGTAATGTTTAAGTGAAGACGCTATGCCGATGGAAGGACTTCTCCAGTCGGCGTAGGTACTCCACCTCCCTGAGAGGCAGTAGTTCATAGTGCACTGGGGGTTAGGTTGGCTTAAATGTGTCATTCAGGACTGTGGATTTTTCACACCTCTGAGCGATGTAGTTATACCAACCTAATTTCCTAGTGCAGACCATCTTAAGTCTCTTGAAAATGTGATTTAGGCTCCCAATTTGCTTAGGCAGTTCTGAAGATTTTATCTTGCTACTAGACCCTGACATATACAAATCTAGAGACAATAAGATCAGGTACCTCACCTGATCTCAGCAATCAAGCTATTATATGGAGAGAGGCCCTCTGTTAGGGCCCATATATGCTAGGAAATTGACTGTTGAGAATGGATTTCAGCAGTGAGTTTCTGCTGGAGATTCTTTAACTGCTGGAAACAATTTAGCTGTCAATATAGACAGGACAAAATGGTTTTCAACTCTATAATAGAAAACATTATAGAGATTGGTGGACCATGGTATACGTGGCTGTAAAGAGTCCTCTCCGCAATATTAATACAACCATGTTGGGGACCAGGACGCTACACAGTTTTATGCCCTATAGACACAAACACAGTTTTAAAGGGTTTTTTGTTGTAATGTGTATAAACACATTGTTTAGGTACACACATACTTTTATGCACATGTGAATATTTGTGTTTGTTTGCTTGGATTTGCACTTAGCAATGTTAACTCTAATTCCAAAATAAAGTAAGTTGAACTTAAAGTATATGATCCACAAGAGTAACAGTTCTTTTTCTTCAACATTTTCAGGTCTTATCTCTGCCTGGCCCCTCAAACATCCATGTCAATGAACCTGCATGCAGGAAAAACACATAAGTATTCAAGAAAATATCATCACCTGAACTGAAAAAATGAAGAATGAAACATTTTTTAAAATGCATAACTATCACATATAATTTCTCCTTTTATTTAGAAGTAGGGCTGTCAATTAATTACAGTTAACTCATGTGATTAACTAAAAAAAATTAATCGCAATTAAAAAAACTAATCGTGATTAATTGCAGTTTTAATTACACTGTTAATAGAATACTAATTTAAATTTATTAAATATTTAAAGATCCTAAATTATTATACATTAATGCATATATTTTAAGCCTAGTATAGCAAGAATGCATTCATTTTAATTAGGGAATAGCTAACAATATAGTGACACCAGTATGTAGGGACTGAGTGGGTTAGAATGAGTGATGAATAAAACTTAGATTAAGTTAAATTGAGTAAGTGCATGTTAGATAGTTGAGACAGTCGTCACTGGTGGTAGATGATAGAAAAAATCTTCAGACTACTAGGTGGGTGACAAAGCCAAGTCAGAGTAATAATTAGATAGCTAATATCTGCTCTGTGTGGCTTGTTCTTTCTCCCATCATCTTGCTGTGGAAAAGTGTGACAGGGTGAGGTTTTATTAATTTTTTAAAATATAAATTATATGCGCACTGTGCTATGTGTTTATATAATGCAGGCAAAGTCAAAGAATTGTGCCTTTTGTTGGGAACAGGAAATAGGCATATGCTAGTTCATTCCAATGTCTTGTTCTCCTGCATAGACAAGCAGTTATCCTTTTGGTGAACAGTTTCATTGTATCTGTGGAGTGAAATTGTCTGGTGGTCATCGTCCTGGAGCTTTAGGTGGTATTTAGGTATTCTGGGCCCAGGTCATTGAGAATCTTGAAGACAAGGGTCAAGACCTTGCATTTGACACAGTATTCTGTAGTTTAGTGAGTAGAGGACTGGTTTCCCTGTGCTTGTAGCTGGTGTTACTGAGGAGATGTGCTACTTTACCTCTACTAGTTGTTGTTTCCTGAGGGAGGATGGTTTCATGCCCAGGTCTGCAGCACTATTTGACCCTATATCAGCATCAACCATCAACCCTTCCCAATATAATTATCTACTCTTAAGTCTCTATATTTATATAATTATATACAAACTTGTATGTGTTCAGTGTATACACAGACACACACATTTTGAAAAAGGATAGTTCTTCATAAAATTCTCTGTAGAAGAATGTTATTCCTCAGCCTATGCTAAAGAAGAAAATTTTAGCTACATTGATTAATAGCAAAAATTGAACATTAATCCTAAAAAATTCTTCAAATGTAGCCTGTGCAGGAGATTTCAAATGATTTTTTTTAAGCATGTGGGAGGTTCGAAGACTCTCCTTTAATGTGTTAGTAAAATAATTTGGGACAAAAAATGGACTGACATAAGGTGCTAAATTTCTTAAAGAACCCATTTTAATTAATTTTAACCCCCTGAACTAATGAATGGATTTAATTGTACAATCTCAGAAAAAACATTCTGAAATTTTGGTGTGAATACTTGCTATTCTTCATACGTAACACAGTGATTGAATCTCTACTTTAAGTGCAAAACTCAAACTAAACTATGGACGTGTGACTTGTGCTTCCATAATATATATATATATATATATATATATAAAATAAAAATAATTCGCACATATGCACACTACATATACGCTCTACTCTGCGCTGATTAGGCCTCAACTGGGCGCCACATTTCAGGAAAGATGTGGACAAATTGGAGAAAGTCCAGAGAAGAGCAATAAAAATGATTAAAGGTCTAGAAATTGGGTTTGTTTAGTCTGGAAAAGAGAAGACTGAGAGGGGACATGATAACAGTTTTCAAATACATAAAAGGTTGTTACAAAAAGGAGGGAGAAAAATTGTTCTTCTTAATCTCGGAGGATAGGACAAGAAGCAATGGGCTTAAATTGTAGCAAGGGAGGTTTAGGTTGGACATTAGAAAAAGCTTCCTAACTATCAGGGTGGTTAAGCACTGCAATATATTGTCTAGGGAGGTTGTGGAATCTCCATCATTGGAGATTTTTAAGAGCAGGTTAGACAAACACCTGTCAGGGATGGTCTAGATCAGTGGTTCCCAAACTTGTTCCGCCGCTTGTGCAGGGAAAGCCCTGGCGGGCCAGGCCGGTACTTCCCTTGGCCTGCGCCGCTTCCAGCACCTCCCATTGGCCTGGAGCAGCGAACCGCAGCCACTAGGAGTCGCGATTGGCCAAACCTGCGGACGCGGCAGGTAAACAAACTGGCCCGGCCCACCAAGGGCTTTCCCTAAACAAGCGGCGGAACAAGTTTGGGAACCAGTGGTCTAGAGCAGTGGTCTCCAAAGTGGGATCCTTGGGGGTGCGCGGCAGGAGGAGCTTTTTTTTTTTTTTTTTTTTTTTTTGCCTCGGGGCCGTTTGGGGGGGGGGCTTTTTTTTTTTGCTTTGGCAAAATTGGTAGAGCCAGTACGGCAGGGGGTGCACGATCAAAAAAGTTTGGAGACCACTGGTCTAGATAATACTTAGTCCTGCCATGAGTGCAGGGGACTGGACTAGATGACCTCTCGAGGTCCCTTCCAGTCCTATGATTCTACATTAAAAAAACTACATTAAAAGAGCAATAGGCTTTCAAGGCCAAGCACTCAAAAGTTAGGAAACATCAGAATTAAGGTTGCCTGTTCAACCACCCCATTCTATCCTACCCCCATTCCTCACTCCTCTGCAACTAGTATGGCTGCTGCTGTCTCGTCCTCCACACTGCCTGAGAACCAGCAAGGGTAGCACTGAACACACAGGGAGACGCTATCTGCACTCAGTTCCTCGACCCAGCATCACAGTGGCCCATGGAAGCCTGGAGGAAGAATTACAGGGAAATCCTGCGCAGCCTCTGCAACTCTGGGATAGAGCACACTCAATCACTGTATGAGGATGGTGCATGCACAGTCCAGTTGTTCCAAAGTACGGATGTGCTAGAACTTTTCAACAAAATAGTCTTAAGAATTGTTTTAACACATGGACCAAACAAAATATTTTTTTCCTATCTTGTTTTCAGAAATGGCTGAACCATTTTAGCTGAAACTATCCAAAATTACTCAGTTTGACATCCGACATGGAAAAATTCAGCCTAAACAGTTAATATTTGGCAATCTTATAAGTAACTGAATACAGGGTCTTATAATGGAAAGCATCAAGCACTTTGGCTCTGCCTATAAGTCACATAAGTTCATATTGTGTGTATATATATTTATTAATTGCTGGTTTTATAATAATAAATATGTCTGTTTACAAAAAACATGTTTCTATGAATTAGCAAGTTGGGTAATGATGGATGAAAAGGGATACATTTTAGACACCACTTTCTTCATACAGCTTGGTCTGTTGGAGAGATGAGGAGATATGTTGCTTGATCTGGTATGTTCAGTTGTGCCTATCCTTCCTCTCCTGCACCAGGCAAAGTGAAAGGAGCACTTATCAAATCTGTAGACTCCAAAGAAACATATGTTATTCTAGAGAGTCAGGTTGAGAGTCACTGTTAGAGCAAAAACTTAGTCACAGAATATTAAATATGGAAAAGACCTAGCAGGTCCTCAGTCCATCCCCCTTCAAGCATTGGTGCTTGAAGTACATGCACTCATATGTTGTGTTATCTGGTTTTAAGCTTCTAAGGCTTCTGTCATTTTCCTTGGGAAAACGTCCCAGAATCTAACACACAGAATTTTTTCCTAATATTCTGACTATATTTTCCGTTTCCTAATTACTCTTACTTATGCATCCTTGTACCTCCCTAAATAATTCTTCTTCCTTGGTGTTTACACCTTTCAAATTTTTGCAGAGCAGCTGAATTTTCTGAAATGGTATCATGAAACCTTTAGTCATTACTCTGCCAAGCTGTACTTACTTAGCTTTCTAATCTTTCCTCATGAGACAGTCGCTCCAAATAATTTTTGTTACTTTTATCTGAACTCCTTCCAGTTTGCAGAAATATTTTTGGTAAAGTGCCCAGAACCTAGTGCAGAATTCCAGGTATGATCATACCAGAACCATATCCAGCGGAACTGTTACCTTCCTGCTCCATGACATGGTACTTGTAAGGGCTTGTCTACAGTGGCGCCATGGAGCTGGGCCCATGCTCAGAAGGGGCCCCGGCCTGTTCTGCTTGCACTGTGCCTTGAGACCCTGCCAGTCCGCTGGCTCTCCCCCCACCCCCTTGCTCCTCTCGGCCTACTTGTCGGCCGGCCAAGGGCTCCTCTCCATCCCCTGGCCCGACCCGCCAGCTTCTCTCTGCCTCCTGGCCGGACCCCAGTGCACCTCCGGCTCCGGGCAGTCTCTGCTTCCCACCAACTTTTAGGCTCCACCTGTCTCCCTGGAGCTGAGCCGCCTGGGACTGATGCAGAAGCCTGGCCACTCTCGGTCAGTTGGGGAGGAGGGGGAGACACTGGGGGGGGGGGGGGGGCTTGGCTGGGCCCCTCCAGCAAGTGGGTCCTGATGGAGCCTGGGCAGGGCAGGCCCTGGCCAGGCTGATCACGCCACTCCCGAGGGGCCAGAGTGATTCCCTGGCCTGGGACGAGCCCTGGCAGCTCAGCCCGACAGACACAGTCGCTTCCCAGCGGGGCTGGTGAGTGGGGCCAGGAGGCAGGGTACGTGGGAGTGGGTCTCTGGAGAGCGTGGGGTGAGTGCTGCGCTGTGAGGGGGCAGGGAAGATCTCTGTGTGTTGGGGCACTACGGAGTGGGTGTTCTGTGAGGGGTACTGGGAAGTTGTGGTGTTGTGCAAGGCGCTGTGCATTTGTGGCAGGGTCTGGGGCGGGTGCTGGGCATAGCGGGTTTGGGGGGGCTTTGGCCATAGGGAATCGGGGTGGGGGGTGTTCTGGTGTTGGGCAGGGGAGCTATGTGTCACCACATGGGCCCACCCCTGAGGGGAAGGGGCATGCTTGCAGCACAGGGCTGGCTGGGCCATTGTGCGTCTGGCAACTGCCGGTTTGTAAATAGTGCACTGGGCTGGGCAGAGGGGGGCTGCCCCTGCCATGCCATATGGCCCCTGGCTGGTCCCTCGCTCTGGGGACTCACGTCTCCATTGCCCCCATGGGGGGGCCGACAAATATGTTTGGCACCAGGCACACAAAAGGTTAATCCGGCCCTGCTTGTCTATACTGTGATTTAGTGTGTTGCAAGCAAAGCATTCTAGCCTGCTGTATATTAAGTGGCTATGAGGACCATGCTGCCACACACTAAAGGTTTCATTGTACGCTTTGATCTACTTGCTCTTTGAAATTTCAGTAGATGGAAGTGCACTATGGAACTTTTAGTGTGTAGCAGCATGGTCCACAAGGTCACTTAGTGCACAGCAGGCTAGCTAGAGTGCTGTAGACTCACACTCCGGCTTGCTAAATCATTGTATACACAAGCGCTAAGTATGCAGCTCAAAACTGCGTTGGTCTTTTTGGTGACACCACATTTCAAACTTATGTGTAATTTGCTGTTCATTATTATCCATAGGGTTTTTTCAACATTTTGGCTTTCATATTAATCCCTCCCATTGAATTAGTGTTAGAAATTATTTTTGTTATAGCTTGTGTTTTTCTGAGCTGAATCTCATTTTGTTGTTTTCTGTCTACGTTTTTAACAACTCTATGATATTTTGTACTATATTACTATCTTCAGTGATGTCTGCAACATGATTTCTTCCAGACCAGTAAAGATGGCAAGTGAAACAAGGCTTCACACCAATGCCTGTAGCACTCCACAAATAGCTATAAGGCTGTATATCATTACCCTTGTTTATTGTTTTTCAGTCAGCTTCCATTTTACATTAATTTTCCCAATTTGAGTGATCTTCAGAGTAAGGTTTCATGAGATGCTGCTTAAATCCAAACATATAATATCTACAGTATTTCCTTCAACCAAGCATTTTATAATTTTTTTTGAAAAAAGCAAGCTCATCTGATAAGATCTGTTCTTTATAAACCCAGATTGTTTACTACCTAGGATTATGTTATCCTTTAGGGTCAAAATTTTCAAACGTGGCTGGCCTAAAGCTAGGTCCAGTTTAGGTGCCTAAGTTAGTGGCCTTATCTGGGTGTCTAAAAAGAGATTTAGCTTAGTTTTGGCACCTGGGTTTGAAAATGTGGTTTGGATGTTCAGTGTTTCCATTTTTTATTAAGAATATAAATTAAAAACAAGATATTTGGAGCATGAATCATACCTTTGTTTGTGCTTGAATAGCACCTAGCACAGTGGGTTATTGATCCAGCAAGGGGCCTTTGGATGTTACCGAAGTACAAATAATAATAATTGCCAATACAAGTTGTCTTATCTTTTTTGAAGATAGGCACCACATTTGTTTCTCGCCATTCTTATAGCACCTCCTTTGTTCTTCATAAGTTTTTCCAAACTAATAGCCTGCAAGAGAGTGAGAAAGAGTGATTGTTTAGTGAGAAACCTCTTTGAGAAGCTAAGGGTACATTTACAACACAAAAACAAAAAACAACCCCCCCGCTGGAGCAAATCTCAGAGCCGGGGTCTATAGACTAAGATATATGCTATTGAGCTAAAAATAGCAGTGTAAACATTCCAGTGTGGGGTGTAAGACACACACACACACACAAACATCTGGTTTCAGAGCGTGAGTGCCACGAGTGAAAACATCTACACAGCTATTTTTAGCGCCGTAGCGTGAGCCCCACATGCCCAAATCTGTATACCTGGGCTCTGAGACTCAGCACTGCCACGGGAGTTGTTTTTGCAGTGTAGTCATACCCTTAGTCAGTGTATACGTGGTAACATTGCCACAGGTGACAAGTTATCTAAGGATTTGCTCCCCATTGTCCAAATCTTCGTTTTAATATATAGTAAGGGGAGTGAAAGAGGATGAGGTGCATGCATTTGAATAACTACAGATGCATCTATCCAAATCTGAACATTTCCAGAGTTGTAGAGTGGAAAGGGTCATCTGTTGGTTAGAGCTGGGCAGAACTGCAAGTCAGGACTGCTAGATTCTGTCCCTATCTCTGAGAGGAGAATGTCATCTAGCAGTTGGAGCAGCAGATATTGTAATCAAGCACACACAGTAGACATTCATTCTGAAAGCAGTGCAGTTAAGTGAGACTTCGTCTGTTATATTGGGTTCTTCTCCTATGTCTGTCTTTAACTATCTCTTGCAACCTCTCAGTTACCTTACTGGCAAAACCGATTATTTATATATAGATACAGCTCTCAGAGTTAGAGTGCTGGTACTCATCCACAGGGAAGAATAGGGAAGGGATGTGCTCTAATATAATTTAGAAATAGCTTCTTAGATGGTTCCCAGAGTGAAGGAAGCTTTCCAAGAAGTGATCACATTCTCACACTCAGGCAACTTTGAACACATTCTTTATCTTTAAAAGGAAACAGAACAGAATCAGTCAGTAAATCAAATGAAGTCCTGGTCTTGTCTGCTGTAATCTTGTAGTGCAAAAACATATTGTTGTAAAATCAGGCGTTAGGGCTGGACATTTGAAACAGGAACTGTCATGGCTGAAACTGTTTTTGTGTTTAGAGAATAGTGGGTAAAAGATCATATGTTTTATAAGATAAGACAATACCTTTTCCACACTTCATGCCTTTTCGTTATTATTCTCTAAAGACAGCTGTTGTGGTGACTGTTCTGTGGAATCTTTAGATACATAGCAATAGGTAGATCATATTTCATTTATTGTGTACAGTAATACCCTCTCCTATAATCACTGCACACTTTCTTTTCGTGTTTATTTTATTTATAAAAATAGAGATTGTGTATCTTGCCAAAAAATCCCCATCTCATTTTAATTGTTGTCTGTATGCAATGAAATATCTAAATAGTAAATGTTCCTGCTGCAACTTTGTAGAACTGCTAGTATCAGTTTCCATGGTTGATAAACAGAGCCATCTATCACCTCTGCCAACACTATGATTTGGTCAGTTCCCTAGTGCCAACTTCCTCTCCCTTCCACAGAATTGTTATCTGCATAGAAATATTCAGAAACAGATGGGTGCGTTTTTAGTAATATATATAATTTAGAAATCTATTCAACAAAATAAGAGGCTATTTCAGAGGAACATTCTAAACAATCCATGTTTCCCAGCTCCAGGGTCATATACCGAGGTTTTATACGGATTTAGCTTTCAGTAACAAGCTGAAACTATTATGATGGGTTTTTTTTTTTATGTTAAATGGTTTATTTTAGAAGTAAATTCTACTCAGCTGGGGAAGGGAAATAGACAGCAGTAACTGTTAAAATGCCATTAAGGGCACCTTCTGAAAACAACCTTTGTCCTTATATTCTGAGGACGTGGGGGGAGTTGAGGGGGCATGGTAAGGGCACAACAACTCTGTAAACTTTCTACTTTTTGTTCCAGTAGTGTTATATTTTTCTATGTCAAATATGAACTAAAACAGATTGTTGGTTAGTTTTTTCCTATTTGATTTTAATGTATATTATCACAAAATAGCTTGTTAAAAGAACGTTATTAAGGTTGCAAAATCAAGCACTCAAAAGTTAGAAAATACCAGAATTAAGATTATTTCTGCAACCATAATTTGGCCCCCTTATGCATATACATTATGATACAGTCTCCAATTACAGGATCACATACTATTTTTTCCACAGGACCCCCTACCTTATTCAGTTCATAGGATAGACCAGTGATTCTCAACCAGGGATCCGGGGCCCCCCTGGGGGGCCGCAAATGGGTTTCGGGGGTCCGCCAAGCAGGGTCAGTGTTAGACTCACTGGGGCCCAAGGCAGAAAGCCGAAGCTCCACCATGTGGGGCTGAAGCCTGGGGCTCTGAACCCTGCCACCTGGGGCTGAAGTCGAAGTCTGAGCAACTTAG
Source organism: Terrapene triunguis (assembly GCF_002925995.2). Classification (NCBI taxonomy): domain Eukaryota; kingdom Metazoa; phylum Chordata; order Testudines; family Emydidae; genus Terrapene; species Terrapene triunguis. The sequence continues at coordinate 3,577,331 of NW_020664393.1, read as the reverse complement.
CTTTGCGGGGCCCCCTGTGGTGTGAGGCCCAGGGCAATAGCCTTGCTTGCTACCCCCTAATGCCGCTCTGGCTTTTATATGCAGAAAAAAGTTGTTGTGGCATAGCTGGGCAGTGGAGTTTTTTATAACATGTGCGGGGGGGTGAGGGGGCTCAGAAAGAAAAAGGTAGACAGTGCTGTCTTACTGAGCAGTTGTTCAATATTTTGTTTTCTCCTCATTGTTCACTGTTTGGGTCTATGGCTTATTTACTGCATACTATTCAAACCCTGTTTTGAAGACAGATTTATTAATTTCCTCAGGGGTCTGTCTATGGCCCACATCACTCTAGTATCTGAGTGCTTCACAGATATTAATTAATTAATCTTCACAACACTGCTGTGAAGTGAGAGGGTATTATTTAACTACACTTTACAGATGGGGAATTAAGACACTGTGCGATTAAGATCAAAAAGTGTCCACTAATTTTGAGTGCACAATTTGAAATACCTAGAACCTGATTTTTTTCAGCATTATAGAGTACTTTATATGTCCAAGCACAGCTCCTATTGACTTCAGTTGCAGCTATGAGCATTCAGCACTTCTGCAAGTCAGACTTCAGGGTATCAAGTCAGGCACCCACTGAATGAGCATGCACAATTAGTGACCACCTGTGAAAGGTTTGGTTTAAGTGACTTGCTTACTATCACACAGGAACTCCAGTGGCAGAAACAGGAATTAGATTCAGATTTCCATGGCAACATTCAACTGCCTTAACCATGAGACCTGCCTCGATCTTCCTGCCTCATTCATTACACACCTACCAGCTTCTGCAACAGATGAGGCAGGGTCTTGCAGACAACAGTGTATAGCACAACACTGATTCATCCCCGGAGAAGGTCCATCTGTGCCCTGAATGAGGCGGAGTCCTGTAGAAAAAATAGTATGTGATCATATAAGTAAAGACTGTATCAGAATGCATATGCACAAAGGGGCCAAGTTAAGATTGCACAGGCAACTTTAGTCAGATCAGTACTAGAAGCTGTGATGGGATGGAACGTGCTCAGTGCTCATGGAGTCAGGAAATTTTAGATGTTAAATCAGAGGTCCCCAAACTGTGGGGTGCGGGAGAAACATTCAGGGATGTGTGGTGGGGCCGGGCCAGCCCCCACAGGGGGTGAGGAGGAAGTGACACTGAGCCCTGCGCCACGCCCAGCTCTGATCAGGCCCCGCCCCTAGCGATGACCCAGTCACGGCTCTGCACCTGGCCCTGCCCCAGACTCAACCCCAGCTGCAGCCCTAGCCTCGGCCCCTTACCCCAGTCCATGTCCCCCTCCCCTCCAGCTGCGGCTCCAGGGAGAGGGGAGGAGGCATGGACAGAGGGAAGGGGGGGGCGAGACCCTGAAAAGTTTGGGGACCACTGTGTTAAATAGTAAGAAATTTCTACTGGCACAATCAAACACAGAATGGGGTCCTGGTCTAGCACTAAGGCTCATATGCACTATGGTAATACAGATAATAAATAATAATAATAATGTGATGTTTTATATTTCCATTGAGTAAGGTCTGAAGCAGTATGTTTGTGTAATTCTCCTTCACATCCTTGATATGACAGAAATGGGAAAACTGTGGTGCCACCAACATTCCCTGTAAACTGCACACACGTGTGGCTGTGCAGCAATCTCCCATATACTGTGCATGTCACAAACCATGCCTCTCACAACTTCCTCTGTCTCTGGGACAGGTGCTGCAAGGGTTGGGCTGGTGACTCCATGCTGCTGGGGATGGAGATGAGAGCGGGACCTGAAGGGTGGAACAGTTGCAGAGGCACTCTGGATCAGGCCAGGGATCGGGTAGGATTGGAACTGGGGTGATCGAGCTGGGACTGGGAAGCAACTACCCATGGCAAGACAGTCACAAACCATTAGGACCCTGCTTCCCAGCCTGGAGCCAGCTGCGCCACCCCCAGCCATGTCTCTGTAGCTCACCTTGCAGAGCACCCACCCCAACACGTCCTATCCCTTACTTGCCCAGCCGCCCGATTCTCCCCGTGGGCACAGGTTCAGCCCTAGCACGGTGGCTGTGTCACACAGCGGCTCCCTGCGGTGGAAGCATTTGGCCCCCTCAGATGGGGTCCTGGTCATACCCTCCTCCTCCTAGGCTGAGCTGGGGCAAGTTCAGTCCTGGCTCGGGGGCCGGGGTGAGCCCAAGTGTCAGGAGCTGGTCAGCCAGTGGCTCCCCTGCTTCCTCTTACAACTCTACATCCTGCCAGACATTTCACTCTGATGGAGTTAGGGCATCAGTGTAAGGATCTAAGGTCAGGGCTGGAGTTAAATCAGAGGCATACAGAGAGCCTGATCCTGACACAAGTACTCCTGACTCACCAAGTCTCATTTACAACAAGGAGTCTGGTGGCACCTTAAAGACTAACAGATTTATTTGGGCTTAAGCTTTCATGAGTAAAAACCTCACTTCTTCGGATGCATAGAGTGAAAGTTACAGATGCAGTCATTATATACTGACACCATTTAAGTCAGTGGGAATACGTGGGAGAGTAAGAGTTTTCAGAATCAGGCTCAGGAACAGTAAAATGGAAAAAAAAATTCAGGGGTTACGTGGGTGTAAACGAGGGCAGAATTTGGATCACAATGGGCCAGATTTTCAAAAAAGATAAGCTTCCAAATGAGTGGCAAGACTCCCACTGAGAGCTGCTGGATTCTGAGCTCTTTGAAAATCTGGCCACTTAACTTAGGTGCTTAAATGGGAATGATTGAGCACTGAGGTCTTTTGAAAATGTGGCTTTGGATGTCCATCAGGACTGGTATCAGAGGGCTAGCCGTGTTAGTCTGGATCTGTAAAAAGCAACAGAAAGTCTTGTGGCACCTTTAAGACTAACAGATGTATTGGAGCATAAGCTTTCGTGGGTGAATGCCCACTTCGTCGGATGCACTCAATGAAGTTTGATGTTCTGACATTAAAAGTTTGGAAAATTAGAACTGAAATAAACCAGAGCCTGGTGGATGGGGGAGGAAATGTATTACAAACATTTATGAAAGCAGAAGTAAGAAATAGAAAAAAATTAAGCTATTAATTACAAGTCAGGTTTGATAAAATGCAGCAAGAAACATGATTTGGTTTCTGACGCCTACCCTCTCTGCAATTTAAATTGTTAGATTTGGTTTTACTGCTGGAGATGTGTCAGAGTGTACATAGAAATGCCAGAAAAATATATTCCAGATCATGAAACCTTCAGAAATAAACCACTGACTGTAGCCTGCCAGTAATCCAGCAAGGGAGTCTTAACTTTTTATTTTCTAAATTAATTATAGATTAATTTGAAAAATAGGACATGCTCTGCTTTAAAAAGAAAAATGCCAAGATTAGAATGATCAGCAAATAAGGTGACCAGACAGCAAGTGAGAAAAATCGAGACAGGGTGGGGGGTAATAGGTGCCTATATAAGAAAAAGCCCCAAAAATCGGGACTGTCCCTATAAAATTGGGACATCGTCACCCTATCGGCAAATGCTCCCAATGGTCAGCTCAAGAGGGACATTCAGCACAAAGTTAATTTAAATGCTCACTTGAGTTTTCATTCATATGTGGCATGACCTTGCTAAGATATTTTCTTCTCAGTGCACATATACAGTTGTAGCAGTACAGTGACAAGTTAACTCAGTATAAGAAGACTTTTAAAAAAATAATAAAGGAGAAGGATAAAAATGTAATGCTCAGTGGAGTTTGTAGCCTGCTCAGTGCAAAGAAAATTGAGAGGGTACATTGGTTGCCATAAGAGCTGTGTAAAAGAACAAGTCGAGTGGAATTGTAGCATGGAAACATTTGGCAATTGACTTAAAAGAAAAAAGAGTGGCCAGGTTTGGGGCCCAGTCCTACTACCTTACTTACACAAATAGTCCTTAGCTATGTAAGTAGTCCTATTGAAGCCAGTGTGATTTCAATGAATGAATAAGGGGTGCAGGCTCAGGCACTTAAACATAACAACTGTGCTTTAGGCATCCTTAACCAAGGACTTCATGAGCTAGATCCTTGGTTGGGTGAGGGCAGCATCTCCTGGAACAAAAGTGCCATAAGACTGCCGACCTGACCTCACACTTTTGGAGGATCTCCCCTGCATAGTGGGATGCTTGAATGACACAGTCACTGTAGCATCTCCTACAATATGTCCGCCCCTCACCCCCTCAGGTGGTGCCAGAAGCATTACCAGAGGGGAAAGAGGGTTGCGGTGTCCCTATGTTCTGACAAATTTTATCTCTGAGAACAGCCCTTTGGGCAGCCAGTGCAAGTTAGAGCAAGCTGAAGACTGCTCTAAATTTCAGCACGGAACTGGCCCAGCACCAGATTGGCTTAGGATCAAGGGGCAACAAAGATGGGCTTCATAAACAGCGGGTATAATAGGCCAGCGCAGCCGCTGCCAACCTGCCACTGGACGCCTGGGCTGTGATGGTCCGCCTGCACTCTGCCTCTTCCCATCGCTGCTCCAACCCTTCCCCAAGGACCTCAACACCTGCCGCTGTCTGTCTGAGTCCCTCCTCCACTCCACTCCACTCCCCCCCTCCAGAGGTACCTGCTGCTCCCCATGTATCTCCTCTCCTCCACCCGCCCATCGCCCACAAGTCCCTGCCACTCGCTGCATCCCTGCGGGCAGTGGGGGCCTTGCAGGGGATGGGGGTGGAGGAGAGGAGGAACATGGTGAGTGGCGGAGGCCTTGCGGGAGAAGAGGAGGAACACAATGAGCGGTGGGGGTGGGGGTGGGGCCTGGAGCGGGGGCGGGGATGCAGGCAGAAGAGGCAGGGCCTCGGGCAGAAGAGGCGGGATAGAGAGCTAGTCTTCCCAAGGAGAAGCTTTACCCGCTGGCCATGTTGGGCTTCTCTATCCCACCGTCTAAACTGCACCAAGCACTCCTTAGAACTGGAGTTGAGAAGAGTTCAGAAGATCTTGTGTGTCCACTTGTGTTCAGCTGGTCAAGTAAAGGTCCAAATCCTCCACTGATTTGAACCTTGTTTAATCATTTACCCATGTGCAAAATGCAAGTAAAAATGTTATCTAATGAGAGTAGAAGTGTTTTATACTCACTTCGCACAGGTGTAAATGACAACACAAACTGCAAACCTGTAGAAAATCAGGTCAGTGCATTTTATAGTATATCAAATAAGGTTTCTGATCCTGTGAACGCTGATACATGTGAGCAACTTGTAGCTTCAGTGGGACTACTTATTTGCGTAATCGAACTGATAGGTATCCTATGTAGTCATATTTTAGATTATTGTCCTTTTCTGTAATATTGCTACAATTCATGTGCCTCTGATGTTACCCTTTGTTCCATATGGGTGATTTACTGAATCTGAAATTGAATACGTTTATATTTAATGGCTTGCACTCCATTCCCATGCCTGTCCAGCACCAAGCCCTTAGAAAGGCATGTCATACAGCATATTTTAAAATGTCAGCACAGCAGAATAGTAGGACACAGAATTTAAGTACAAAGGGTCACAAGGCTTCAGAGGATGTGTGCTGCATGTGCATAGGTATATTCAAGTGGTTAACGACAGTGGAAAATGTTTTGTGGTTTTTCATTATTTGCATCAAGCTGTCCTCACCTCTTAGATGTTAGAGTGGATAAATAAAAACCATTATTTTTGCTTGCTCTTCATTAGCGTTACCAGACTTAACCGATTCTGCGGGAATACACTTATGCTCACATTTTTAAAAAAAGACTGTTAATCAAAGCCGATTTCAAAGTAAAGCTGTGTGAAATTCTTGGCCTAAAATCTTTTCCCCTCCCCCCTGAAAAATGCAGATTCAAGTCAACTCAAACATTTTACTAATGTGTGTTGATGTCAGCAAATTGGTTCTGTGGGAAAAAATCAGAAATGTTAGGTAAGGTTCACAAAACAGAGAAGAAGATAGTGGTGATGGTATATGTCCCCGTGGTTAGTCCACTCAGCTGGCTTGTAGAAAACCAGGGTCAAGTCCCTGCTCCAGAGTGCCCTTAATCATCAGTGTACTGGGTATTGCAGGGTGTCCTCTTTCAAATCCCTCCTATTGAAGCTATTCCACTCTGTATAAATAATTATGTATTCACTGGAGCAAGGACTGGAACCCATGTTCCCTTTGCTGTCCATGGTGAATGCCCTAACCATTGGGTTATTACAGTCACACTTACTGGCTCAATGAATATTTAATTATTTATACAAAGTGGATCAGCTTCAATAGGAGAGACTGACAGTGCTTTCCCCACTCCTTATTACTGGTACATAATAGTCTAGTGCAGGGATCAGCAACCTTTGGCACACGGCCCATCAGGGAAATCCACTGGTGGAAATCCGGGATGGTTTGTTTACCTGCAGTGTCCTCAGGTTCGGCCAATCGCAGCTCCCACTGGCCACGGTTCGCCGTTCCAGGCCAATGGGAGCTGCGGGAAGTGGCGTGGGCTGAGGGATGTGCTGGCCGCCGCTTCCCACAGCCCCCATTGGTCTAGAATGGCGAACGGCGGCAAGTGGGAGCTTCGATTGGCCAAACCTGCGGACGCTGTAGGCAAACAAACCGTCCTGGATTTCCGCCAGCGGATTTCCCTGATGGGCCGCGTCAAAGGTTGCCGATCCCTGGTCTAGTGGTTAGAGCACTCGGGCTGTGGGATACCTGGGTTCAAGTCTCTGCTCCAGAACAAGGCTTGGAACTTGGGTTTCCCCCATTTTAGGTGAGTGCCCTGGCTATTGGGCATAAGGGGGCATTATCACCACTATCTTCTCAGTTTTGTGATTGTAGCCAGGTGTTTCCAAATTTCATTAGCTTTTTATTAAAAGAAACAGTTAAAAGTGCCTGAAATCAAAACAAAATGTTTAATTGCGGGTTGATCAAAACAATTTCTTTCCTGACTTTCCTATTTGTCAAAAATTTCCACAAATGTTTGATTCAGGTTGACCCCACAAAAAAAAAATTCCCCAAATTTTTGGACCTGTCAGCAATCAAAAAATCAGTTATCCACACAGCTCTACTTTATAGTACTAATGACCCACAGCATTTTGATTTAAAATGGCAGTTCAATGATTTTAATGTTTTGCATATTTGCTAGCTCAAAACAGAACTGGTCATTATGTCAGGCATAAAATGTTAATAGTTTTTGGGGCGCTGCTTCGTAGTTTGGGATAACAAAGACAAAATGATATACAAAATTAGATTGTTAAAGTTATACAATTATTTTGACAAAGTGGTAGAATTTTTATTTTTAGAATTATATTAGAATGCTTTAAATACACTTAAATAAATATTATATTTGCATCATGACTTACAGTATTTTAATAAATGTGGATTGAAATATGCCCTTCCTTAAGAAAGCCCATGGAAGAGGCCTGAGGAGGAAACCTTGCTAGATGTGGAGTTTCCTCTAAATTTGACCCTTGTAAGAATCAGGACATTGCCTCCCTATAGAAGAAACAGAGGTTTGGCCTCCAAAACCTCTTAGATCAGAGGCGGGCAAACTTTTTGTCCTGAGGGCCGCATCGGGTTTCGTAAATTGCATGGAGGGCCGGTTAGGGGAGGGGGTCGTGGCCCAGCCCTCCGCCCCTCCCACCCCGGGACTCCTGCCCCATCCAACCCCCACGTCCCCTGACTGCCCCCGGACCTCCGCCGCCCCATCCAACCCCTCCTCTCATTCCTGACGGACCCCCGGGACCCCTGCCCCATCCAACCACCCCTTCTCCTTGTCCCCTGACTGCCCCTGATTGCGCCCTGCTGCCCCATCCAACCTCCCCTCCTTCCTGACTGCCCCCCCAGGACCCCTGCCCCCATTCAACCCCCTGTTTCCCCCCTGCCCCCTATCACACCCCCTGCCCCCGACCACCACCCTGAACTCCCCTGCCCTCTATCCAACCCCCCCTGCACCCTGCCCCCTTACCGCGCTGCCTGGAGCACCAGTGGCTGGCGGCGCTACAGCCGCGCCGCCTGGCTGGAGCCGGGCCACGCTGCCGCCGCCACTACCACCACGCAGCACAGAGCACCGGGTCAGGCTGGGCTCTGCAGCTGCACTGCCCCAGGAGCTCACAGCCCCGCCACCCAGAGCATTGCGCTGGCGGCGGAGCGAGCGAGCTGAGGCTGCGGGGGAGAGGGGACAGCAGGGGATGGGCCGGGGGCTAGCATCCCAGGCCAGGAGCTCCAGGGCCAGACAGGACGGTCCCACAGGCTGGATGTGGCCCACGGGCCGTAGTTTGCCCACCCCTGTCTTAGATATTAAGGGAATCTGCTAGCAATGTAGGGCCATCTGCATGGAGCCTCCTGTGCCTCTTCACTGGGTCCTGGCTCCTTGTGCCTCAGCCACAGCTTCCTGACAGCACAGCTCCTATGGAGATGCACTATCAACTCGGCCAGGAACTGCCTGAGAGAGCCCCCTTAACTTCCAAAGAAAGTTAATATAGCCTATAGCTCTATGTGAACTTTCATGGGCGATTTCTGAATGTCTCCATGCATAGAACTAGACCTGCAGTTCTCAAACTAATTGCACAAAACCGAACACCCTTGCCCTGCCCCTTCCCCAAGGCCTCGTCCCTTCTCTGAGGCCCCGCCCCCCACTCACTCCAGCCCCCCTCTCTCTGTCGCTCGCTCTCCCCCACCCTCACTCACTTTCACTGGGCTGGGGCAAGGGTTGTGATGCAGGAGGGGGTGAGGGCTCCGGCTGGGGGTGCAGGCTCTGGGGTGGCACCGGGGATGAGGTGTTTGGGGTGCGGGAGGGGGCTCAGGGCTGGGGTAAGGAGTTGGGGTTTGAGGGGGGTGCAGGGTACAGGCTCTGGGAGGGGGCTCAGGGCTGGGGCAGAGGCCTGGGGTGCAGGAGGGGGTTCCGACCTGGGGCAGGGGTTCTGGATGCAGGCTCTGGGAGGGAGTTAGAGTATGGGAGGGGGTTCTGACCTGGAGCAAGGAATTCGGGGTGTGGGCTCCGGCCGGATGGTGCTTACCTCAGGCGGCTCCTGGTTGGCAGCGCAGCAGGGCTAAGGCAGGCTTCCCTACCTGCCCTGGCTCTGTGCTGCTCCCCGAAGCGGCCAGCACGTCCGGCCCCTGGGTGGAGCCAGGTGGCTCTGCATGGTGTGCCCTTTTTTCCTTTTTTTTTAATTTAAAGAGCTCTGGCTGTCATCCCCGGGTGGCAGGGGCTCGTGCAGAAGGGCCATGCACACCCGGGAGGTGGGGATAAAGGGGAAAGCTGGAGCCCCGCCACCTGGGCTCAGGCTCTCCTTCCCCTCCCACAATCCCTCCTCTGGAAGCGGCGGTGCTCTGGCTGTCAGCCCCGGGGTGGCAGCAGCAGCCCAGAAGTAAGGGTGACAACGGGGCGCTATCTGCTGTGAAAAGTGATATTGATAAATATCACTTTTCACATTGCCAGCCTTACTTCTGTGTTGCTGCTGGTGCGACACTGCTTTCAGAGGTGGGTGGCAGTATATGTACTTGTGGGGGGGCATAAACGACTACAGACACAAGAATGGGGGCCGAATCAAATAAGTTTGAGAACTAATGAACTAGAGAATACAATCCTCTCCCATATTACCTTGCAACTGGCATTTTTAAAATATTGATTCTCATTCATGGCACCTTTATTATGCCGTACTAGTATTGGACACATTTGTGACAGAACTGCCATTCCTAACATTTCTTCTTTCTACATTCCAGGATCATAAGGCCCATTTACCATAACTCTATTCACTTGTCAAGCACTGATACCTTGCAATGTTGTATTAAGTATTTAAAAACCTTTTTGAATATATTAATAGTTGCAGTTTCACTTCTGCCTTTGGTAGCCTGCTAAAGATTCTTTATATAGTATACCCTGATTTTAACTAATCACCATGGCCCAATCGTGCAACGCACCGAGCACCCTGGACACCCATTGAAGACCATCATGCCTTCGGTGATGAGTCTTTTTTTAGCTTCAGTTTATATCCTCTTGTTTTTGAGCTAGTGATCTTCCTGAGTACTTTTTGTGGCATCTACCTTCATTTCTCTCTCTAGTGGGTTGGAGGTCATCCCTCCTCCTCAGGCTTGGAGGGAGGTGACTCCGCATCACTACATCACAGCGGTCAAAGTCTATCAGCAGGGGAATTAGCACATCACCAGTCCATAGCCCTGGCCTGTTGGGCAGAGCCTGTCAACAATCAGTCCTTAGCCTAGCCTCATGGCTAGGGCAGACAGCATGTACAGTCATGGCTCTGGGCCCCCATGGTGGTCCAGAGCAGGGGGAAGTCTTCAGCCCAAAGCCAACTGGCTAGGGCAGGCAGCAAGTACAATCTGGCGCTCTGGCCCTCTGGGCAGGGCAGGGCAGAGCAAGGAGCAGTCTTTAGCTCAGCCACCTTCTGGCTAGGGCAGGCAGCAATCAACACAGCCAGGACCATGATCCTCTGGGTGGGACAGGGCAATAGGCAGTCTTTAGCCCAGCCCTCTGGTCGGGGCAGACAGCAATCAATAGAGTCAGGGCTCTGCAGTGGTGCTGAAACAATTTTTATAGTGGGGGTGCTGAAGGCGGAATCTGTGTATTTGGGTTGTTATTACCACTTTAAGCCAGGTGGTGCAGCAGCTCCCCTAGTTCCAGCCCTATGGGGCTCTGACCCTCTGGGCGGGGCAGAGCAACAGCAATCTAATGCCCAGCAGATGGCAGACAAACACAGGCTGTTTGACCTAAGGTGGGGAGGCTGCCACCCAACGGGTGGGATTGGCAGCAAGGGGTAAGGGGCCTTGGGTCCACACTACTCCACTGGTCCCAGCCCAGGGCCCTAACAGTGGTGGAGGATCCCACCACTGGGTCAGCAGGGATCCTGCTGAAACACAATGACTCGCACTCTGACAGCAAAACTGGACTAAAAACTGGTTTCCCTGGGCTACTTCCTACCACAGTCCAGGGATAGGGCTCCGTAGTCCACGGGTCCTCCATCTCCTCAGGGTACTTGGCAGCTGGCAGTCCTAGCGGCTCCTCAGGGTACTCATCAGCTGGCAGTCCTGGCAGCTCCTCGGGGTTCTCCTCCAGGAGCAGGGGTTGGTTCATCTCAGTCCCTGCTCAAGGGCCAGCAGCAAAGTGGAGGCATCTGACTCCTTCTCTGGTTCTCTCCCAACTGAGCTGATCCAGGCTTTGCCTCTTATACTTCTTGTCCCACCTATTGTTTCTGGTGCAAGGAGCAGATCCGGCCTGGCTCCAGCCACCAGGGGGCGGCGAGTGGTCCTTCCCTGCCCCCGGGATCAGAGGGAGGCTACTCCGCCTCACTACATTCTCAAATTTTATTTTCCTAAATCCAGATGCAGAGCCAAATCTTCTATTTTTGCACACCCAAAACTCTCGCTGACTTGAATGAGAGTTTTGGGAACACAAAGCATGCACATTCAGACTGCTGAATCCACAGTTTGCATATGCCTGTTGTTTTTCACTGGCCCTGTTTGTAACCCACAGTCAGAAATTGGAAAAGTTAATTGAACTACTGAATCTAAAACAAAATGTTATTAGTTTTTCAATTCAGATTTGTAAGTAGCTAATTTTATTTAATGTATTAAAATAGAAAAAAAAGACATTGGGGATATATCACAAATAGTTTGGTCCAGATCCTAGCCTATGCTCTGGCTCCTTTGTGTTACCAGAGTATCACAAAGGGCCTAGAACAGGGGCGGGCAAACTTTTTGGCCTGAGGGCCACATCGGTTTCCAAAATTGTATGGAGGGCTGGTTAGGGGAGGCTGTGCCTCCCCAAACAGCCAGGCGTGACCTGGCCCCCACCCCTATCCAACCCCCCCTGTTCCCTGTCCCCTGATGGCCCTCCCGGGACACCTACCCCATCCACCACCCCTGCTCCCTTCTCCCTGACCGCTCCCGGAACCCCTGCTCCTGACTGCCCCCTGCCGCCCCATCCAACCCCTGACTGCCCCCCCGGGACCCCTGCCCCCATTCAACCCCCCTGTTCCTCGCCCTCTGACCCCCCTGACCCTTATCCACACCCCCGCCCCCTGATAACCCTCTCGAACTCCCCTGCCCTCTATCCAACCCCCTGCACCTTGACCTCTTACCGCGCTGCCTGGCGCACCGGTGTCTGGTGGCGCTCCAGCTGCGCCGCCCAGAGCACCGGGTCAGGCGCGGCTCTGCAGCTGTGCTGCCCAGCTGCCCAGAGCATTGCGCCGGCCGCGCAGTGAGCTGAGGCTGCGGGGGAGGGGAGACCACGGGGGAGGGGCCGGGGGCTAGCCCCCTGGGCCAGGAGCTCAGGGGCCGGGCAGGAGGGTCCCGTGGGCCAGATGTGGCCCGCAGACCATAGTTTGCCCACCTCTGGCCTAGAAAGTGTTAGCGTTCCCCCAAGATCTCTTCCACTTGGTTCCCCAAGAACTCAGTTTGACTCCAGTCTTGTCACTCAGGTTCTTTTATTTGGCATACAGCAAAGCTACACTGTGTTGATTAGATTCAAGTGTAGAGGGTGGGTATAGAGCGTATCACACATCCAAAGTTACACAGCAAAACTTTACCTTATATCCATTTTTACTAACACTAATAACACATGCATTCTTAACTATACATTGTATTGTATGCTTCATGATTGGCTTGGTTATTTTTTAGGAACCAATCCCTGGACAGCATGCTCTGTCCATGTATAACCTGATTTTTACATTTCAGGTTTATCTTGTCCGTTGACCCTAGCTCCAGGGTGTTCCTGCTTATCTTAGCTAGCAACAGACATCCTGACTCCAGCATACTGCTTGTTAAGCCACTATTAACAACTTAACCTTTCATACCATGCCGACGAAGAAATGAGGTCTTACTTATGTCAAGTTACTTATGCCCAGCCAGGCCTACAGAAAGTTGCCTTATAAGAGCAGCTAAGGGAAATCCCCATCTATAATCGGACTCCCCTATCATAGGGTGAGTGTTGGGGGATGATGGGGATTCTATTTCAGTGATCCTTGCCTAGCATAATAGCCCCGAGGGGATTGTTACAAGTTGCTAGAATTTAAAGTAGCCTGAATAGAGTTCTAGTGCAGCTGAGGATCTGGCCCTTTTTGTGGTGGTAAGAAAAATCCATATTTGGAAATATGCATAATTTCAATGCATAGTTGCTCACTCACATGTGGGAAATAAAAAGATGTATTAGTGGCAACATACATTTTTATCTGCAGAGAATATAGTATTCCATATTTATTATAATAATTAACAATGTGAGTAACTGCTCTATGTTGTATCATGAGTTTGTTTACAGACTAATGATAATCTTGTTATTCTTAAAAGTAAGACTGAACTCAAGATTTAAGTATGTATTAAGTATGAGCAACACATGCCATCATAGGTAAATTAAATATATCATTGGCCATGTAAAGACTGCAGGAACAGGCCCTAAAAGTAAAAAGTGTAGTGCTTTAGCAGCTTCTGCTCATATAACTGCAGCAACTTAAACTAACTGTCTGAGCTTTAGTGGAAAAACATTTTTTTCAGAAACAAAACACTTTGTTCTTATGTTTTTAATTGAGTGATAGAAAAATACTTCTGTGTGGTCATTCTTGCTAAGAGAGTCAAACCCACAAAATTTTCCATTTTGCACTGTTTCTTTCTTTCTTGGCTAGAAGATGCCTTTATGAACTGGATTTATAAACTATTAGTCTGAGGGGATAAAATGTTTTCTAGAGAGGTTCATCCAGCAGTATACTAGAGCTTCAAGGAATGCCTCCTAACTATGTTTGTTTTTCAAAAGATAAAACCTGGCTAGTTAATTGAAGCAGAGCCAAATTCACTGCAGGTAATACTTTGGGGAAATCAATAGTATTACTCCAGAGATTAGTTTGGCCCGTAGTTTTTGGAATATGTCTTATTGTGGTCTCTCGAAATAAGGTTGTTTATTGGTAGACGTTACATGATTCTCAACTTTTTGTCTGGAAAAATTATGAAAAGAATAGACAATACAGTATTTTTACTAAGCCATTTGAGAACACATTTCTGGCTATGCATTCAGGACTAAATAAGGAGCAAGTTCTGTACTAAAAATAGAAACTGAGGTTGGTCCAGCTGCAGCATGAGTTGTAATCCTTGTAGATTTAAGGGGGGAATGGTTGGTTCATGTGAGGACATCCTAATATGGAGACTCAAAATCACCTTTGTCTTGTTCCTAGAAGGCCCTCATATCCTACCTGATATCTTACACTTTGCTGCCTGTTAGCAGAATTGTAACTAATTAATACAGCAGTTTGTTTGATCTATTACTTCACAGATAGAAAAATACTTTTTAAGATTTTAGGGAAAATTATGGCTTGTTTTATGTAGGCTTGCTTGTGTGGAGGACATGGGGAAAAGGGCAGAGAGAGATTTACTGGTACCTTCACAAGAACGGGGCAGAATATGTACCTGCCACTCCCTTGAGCATTATGCTAGCATGCCTGCCAATACTCCAGGTATCCAAGAGGGCATAGTCAGCCAACTGGGATGTTTGGCCAGGTCTTTAACTTTAACCCTCTCCACAAATGCTGCTGTTGGCAGCAGGCACAAAGGAATTGGTGATGCTCCTCCTTTTGGGAACAGCCATAAGGAGCACTGCAGAATGCATTGCTTGTCCACTGATCTCCTAGCCGTCCTACCCTGTGTCAGCAGCATGATTCAGAGACTCTCAAATTACCTTGCCATATATTCCCCGATACTTATTGAATGGTTATTGTGTGCTGGTTCTGTTTGGGAAACATAACCATTAAATGTTTGGGTTATAATCAAGTCCCTGTGGACTCCAGTGCAGAGTAAGCTTGATCTAAATTTTGCGGCATTCAAGACTGGAGATGCTGCATTAGCTTCAGATAGTTCATTAAAATCTACATGTAAAAATGTAAGTATGTGAAAATGAATTCAATCAGAAGCGTGTCCCTGCCACTATTTTAATTTGATATTAAATTCAATTTTACGCTGTTCCTACGTTTTTAATTTTCAGTGAGCTGCAGAATTTTATATTGAAAATAATACGTAACATGTATGTATTTTGACATGTTGATTACAGACTTTGTCAAGGGGAAGCTGAAATTTTGGTAATGGAGTAGGGGACAGTTGGACAGGAGTGCCATTTGGGGAGGACAGGGGGAGCACCTGCCCCCCTTTCCGAGTTTCATAGCACATTTGGGTGAACTTTGCAGCAGGAGGAAAAATGCTACCCTCCCCCCCTCCCCGCTGCCCTGCTTTGCTGCCCTCTGCAGCTGTGCTGCTCCTGCCATGGAGCCACCAGTGGCTTCACTGCTTGGGACCAGGAGCCTGCCTCCTGATCTGCTGTGCAGATCTGGATGGGAGCTGATGTTGGGGTGTCCCTCTATCTCTTCCTGTGTGCTCAGTCTCTACTAAGGTGGGTGGGAGGGACAGAGAGCCTGTGCTGCCTCTGGCTCAGGAGTGAGTGCTGCTGCTGTACTGAGCAAGCATTCAGGCTCCTGAGTGTTTGGCTTAAAGAGACAGCATGCTGACACACTCAAGCACACACAGAGTCTTCCACATACACTCCCCCAACACACACCCTTTAACACGCTCTCCCCAACACATACTCTCTCTCTCGCTCTCTCTCACACACAAACACACAGTCTCCCTCACACACTCCCCCCAAGACACACACACTTGTATTATTAGTATTGTTGTTGTCACTTCTTGGTACTTACAGTCAAAATGTGCAATGCACATCTATTCTCTGTAATTTTATTCTTTCAAAGTTTAAGGTTTACAGTACTGTTATTTTAGTTACAGTAGTTATATTTAGTTTTTTGACTCATTTGTGAATTTCATTACTTTATCTCTCTTTTATGCTTAAATGTAATTCTTTGAGTAGTGAGTTCTAAAATACCTAACCTTCCTGGCTTGGGTAATTATCATAATTACTTTTATTACCATATTGTGCTTTGTCATTCATTATTTAAAAGTGGTACAATCAAATAATAGTATCCTTCTAGAATGTAAATTTAGCTTGTACTCATCCTAGCAGTGCCAGTTTAAAAAAAAAAAATTATCTAAACATAACTTTAGACACTGTGCAACTGAAGATTGCTTATTTTCAAATTGTATTTTAGTTATATGTGTAAAATAACTTAAAATTTGTATGAAAATAAATGTGGTTTCAAGTCTGATACTAATAGTAATGATGGAGTCAAATGTTAGTGAGTTACATACATAATTTGTGATCAGCAAACATAAATGCCAAAATAATTAGAAAAATAAATTCCCGTTCTTAATAAAAGAGAAAAAAGCTTAATCACATATTTTAAAATTAAATAAGTATATGTTTAGTGGAGTGAAAAACAATTGACTAAAATAGAGGCAGTAACACAGAGTGTGTCTGTTAGAGAAATAAGCAAATTTTAAGCAGATTTTATTTATTTTTATTTATCTCTACTAAAGATAGTGTACAAAGTATCAAACCTATGTTTCTGATATCTGTGTTAAAGCCCCAGAACTGATATCTCCAGGCTTGGGATTGGGAATATTTTGCTGTATTAAATCTCCTGATTGTTCTAAATTTAATATAAATATAAAATATGGCTTTAATTCGTGTTTGTATATATTTTTTCTTTCTTTATATAGGCATTAGGTACAGTGCTCCTGTCAGCTAATTTCTAAGTTATTATCTGCAAAAAAATTAGAGTTTTCACATGCCTCCGTAGCCCCTGGAATCACAGTTAAAGTCCCTTCTCCCCAAAAATCTGAAATGGCGCTCCTGCAGTTGGACTTTTTGACATCTGGGAAAGTGTGGAAAGACAGTTTAAATTTGTGAGTAAACATATTGATCATCATCGCTCCAGTCATGAAATAGTTAATATTGTTGACAGTGAAATAAATATCATTATGCTTTGCACACACAACTTGCACTGGTTTAACTAAAATCATTTAAGTTATTGACTTCAACTAAATTGAGATAAGCTTGTCTACTTAGGAGTTTGTACTAGTTTAAATAAGGGCTTGTTTACACACATTTTTTGTATCACTGTCTTGGTTTGAAACCAGCAAAGTTAAAACCCAAAGTACCAAAATAGTTAAATCAGTATAAAAACTGTGTGTAGACCAGACATAAATAAATTTTAAAATGGACTTTGGTGAAATGTAAGTTGTGTGTACACACAATGGCTTAATTTTCAAAGTTAATACCCTATTAAAATGAGTGGAGCAGTTCACATCTTTCAACGCTATTATTCCAGGCTGTCTGTTGGTTTAGGCAGACATCACTACATCAATTTATGATGAGTTCATGGTTTTCTTTGCCATGACAAGGGCTAGAAAATTTGTTTTTAAATGAAAGCTTGGGCCTGGTCTGTGTTAAAAGTTGCATCGTCTAAGGATGCTTTTCTAAATTGATTTAGTTAAAGAGTACAAACCCCTTTGTGGGCACACTTAAAATTATTTAAACCTGGCTTAGATCACTTTAGTTTAACCAATTTAAAAACACTGTTAGTTAAGCCAATGCAATTTTTAGTATAGACAAAACTTTAGATTTTGGAGCACAATTCTGCAGCAAATTCCACTTTCTCAGAATTGCAGAGTACATAGACCATGCTCATAGACATCATTTCAGCAGTTTCACTCATTTCCTAAACTTGTACATGAGGATTATGAAACATGACAAACAAGAGCCAGCTGACAACTACATTTATTACTTTTTTTCCTTTTTAGAACCTAATCACAAGATCTTCCCTTATCTCTGTGTACCATATGGTAGTCATGGACAGCAGCCAAAAGTCTGTCTTCGTCAAATGGTTTATTATTTAAAAGAACAATGTGGCATTAAGGCAACTCATCTTCTATTATTTAAAACATATTCAAAATGCCACTAGTACCATGCAGGTAAGTACAATGTATGATACACTATTGAGTGATGAGGGTTGTGCTATTACAGAAATGATAGGAGATAACACTGACATTAATATCAGGATAAATAAGTCAATGGTTCCAACTGGATTCCTATTTTTACTGTTAATTTTTAAGTTAATAAAACATAGGCCTTAATTCTGCAAATGCAAGTAGTCTCAGTGGAACTAATAGGAGTAAATGGTTGGTAGGGCTTTCAGGATCTGGCCAAACTTAATGATGAAAGAGATGGGGGGGGGTTTAAAAAAGGTATATAGGAAAAACACCCTTTTGGGTATGAATTAGCTCTAGTGCAAAAATGGTTTCTTAGCAATGAATTACTTCTTATTATTTGTATTCTGATAGTGCACAATCTGCTAGGCATGTTCTAAGCACATGGGAAAGTACAGTTGCTCTCCTGAACCAATAGTAATCTAAAAAGCAAACAACATATGAATGGCAGGGAAGAGGGAGACAATCAGAACATGTACAGGTGTATACTTTTTTAAAAATGCGAACTAGGGGGTCACACTCTTTATAGCTTCTGTAGGCGGAGCTTATTGCACACAACAGGGGCTACATGCATTCCTCCATCTCCCTACCCCAAGCTCTTTGTGTGCAACCCTCCCATCCACCCCTATTTCAGGGACTCCTTGAAACTTATCCCACCTCACCCCCCTCATGCTTTGGGCTCTGTGTGTCCCTCATCTCCCCACAGTCAAAGCTCTGTGTGCCCCCATCCTCCTCTCTGCCACATGCCAGGGTTCCCCAATTCCCCCGTCTGCCAGGGTTCTGTGTGCCCCTGATTCCCACCTTCCCCTGTGTGCCAGAGGCTTTGTGTTCCCCACAGTCTCCTCCCATGTCAGGGGCTGCATGTGTGTTCCCAAGTCCTCCATTCCCCAGCCCCATGTCAGGGGCTCTGTGTCCGTCCCCCCAGTCATTATTTTTCTTTCTGTTGGGGAGATACCTTGAATGAGTTATCAAAATGTTAATCTCTATTGCGAGCATAGATCAAAATTAGAAGGAGTATTGTTATGCTGGAAGCCATTAATAAGTGCCATCAACCAGTTGTTTTATATATAGACAAGTGAAGAGGTGCATGAAGCTCTGGCTGTGCCAGTCAGGTGGCAGGTGCTCCCTATGTCCCCCATTTGTCCCCTTTAGATTTTCCCTTAAAATATAAAAAGGGTTCAGGCCATTGATGTCTGGGAACATTCTCTGAAATTTAGGAATTGATCAGATGTGGTGTTCAAAAGTTATTAAGTTACATACACTGAGACAGATAAATGCCATCAAGCTGAGCACAAGGTCTTCACAAGCTTGGTCAATAAATAAATATGCTTCAGTTACCTCCCACTGCCTATCACTCTGAGATATGGCTAAAGATTTGTGCTGATATTCAGACTTCACTCACTGCATTGGACAGAAAACAAACATGTCTCCCTGAAGATATAATAGCAAGAGCCAAGCTTAAATTGTCAGCCTTAATTTGATTGTTATTACTCTTATATATTTAAATAATCTTGTAAAGAGACACAACTTCGTTAAGCCCAAGTCGAAGGAGTGACTTTCAATTTCCAAATATTGAGGGTGGGGGGAATCTACCACTGAGTTTCTTGGAAGTTAAAGGGGAGGGGAGGAATTAGCAATAACTGAAGCATTTCATAAATATTAATGAATTCAATAATCAAAACCCCTTTTTACTGATGGAGAAAGTGAGGCACAGAAAGGGTAACTGATTTTCACAGGGTCACAAAGGAAGTCTGTTGTGGGGCCTCTTGTCTCCCATTCTTGTGTTTTAACCACAAGACTATCTTTCTTCCCATTTTTACACCAAAATACCTTCAAGACAGAGTGAATTCCCCTTGCTGCTCTGAAACATCAGGTAACTGACAAACACGTAAGTGGAAACAGGTGGCCTCTACACTGTCAAATAACCGCATACAACAAAAAGATTTATTTTCTTGTGGGAATTCAGTGGCTTGGAGGATTGGTAATGGGGTGTGGAATAGATCTTGTCGCTATCCAGCCCAGATGGGTAGTGACTAAAACTTATCTTCTGGTGGCTGTTTGGTGGCCTCTGTAAAATGAATTGGTGGTCTCAGTCCAGTTTCCAATGGACAAGTATCCACACCATAAAATCTACCAACATAGTTAGCCAGCTCAGGAGAGACCAAGGACTGATCGGGGATGTAGACCAAACTATTCTCTCATTGCTAGAAGTGATCCCGCTAAGGGTTCTGCACTGCAGGCTTACCACATGTTTTATATATGTTTTAGCCCAGACACTGATACCATCCATCCACACACAAAACCTCAGACATGTGCTTATATGCCTTTTGAATAAGTGCTCGCATGCGTGACTGGGGGTGTGGGTTAAAGCAGGTTTTGCTTTAAGGTGTGTTCCTACCCACCCACTTTGCAGTGAGGATGCAGCTAAATCGTGTGTTGCTAAGCTTGTGTTTAGATAGTCCTCCAATGGCTTCCCACAATTCCTGGAGCCTGTCTGTTCCAGCCCTTCTAACTACTTACGGTACTTCCCACTCACATCCTATGCACTGGAAGCCACATATGTGCCTGTTTATATACATCAGCATTTACCCCTTGATTCTATGCCACCTTCTCTATTTCCTGCCCAGCTCAGCCCATCTGTGCAAAACAACATTACAAGCTGCCTACCCAGTGTGCTGCTAGCTGACCAGAGGAGCTCACCAGGTGTCTCGTTAACCTCTGGTTTGAGTACAGCAGGGAGTGTGATTTTTAGGAGAAGCAGCCAAAATCTGCACTAGTATGAGACCACCTTGAAGAGACTGGTGGAGGTGGGGATCAGTTGGACTGGTATTCAGTGCAGGGGGCACATCGAACGTATAAAAACCCTCTGTCGCAAGGTTAGGGACAGCAATGTCTGTGCTATATCTGTTCTGCTGATAAAGAAGGGACTTCAGTCTCCAGGACTGTGAATGTGAAGCCTTCCACAAGCAATGAATCCACATCCAAATTGTAAAAAAGTAAAAATTTTCATTTCAATTTTGAAGATTATTCCAGGGATGCAGAGTAGCTGCAGGGGATTTCTGGACAAATAAGTTCAGCCTGAGGCAGAATGAACTTTTTCTGCTGATTCCTCGTGCAGTTGATGGGGGGATGATGGCATCCCTCAGCTTTTCCCACCTGTTCCCATTCATACACTCAGTGGTTCTGGGCTGCTGCCCCCTTTCTACACAGAAAGGGTGACATCTGCATAGAGGATCATCTCTACTAATGGATCCCCAGGGCACTCTATGGCCTCAAATTCAGGATCTCAGTATTTGTATGCTTTTTGGGGATGTGACTGTATCTGTCATTTGT
Organism: Terrapene triunguis; assembly: GCF_002925995.2. NCBI lineage: Eukaryota > Metazoa > Chordata > Testudines > Emydidae > Terrapene > Terrapene triunguis. Next base: position 3,556,206 of record NW_020664393.1, on the reverse strand, counting down.
AAATAAAGCACAGTGCACACTTATGGTGTTATAAAAATGATGTTGTAATAATAATAATTAATAATAAATGAAACTCAGCATTAGAATTTGGCTTACCACCTTTAAAAGAGCTAACTTGTGACATCAAGAGTATGGCAGAATATGCATTTTTTTCCAAGAAGGGTGATATTTTGTCATAAAGGACTTTTTACCAGAAAATTTACACAGCAAGATATCTTACTAAGCTTAGATACAGTATTCAAACCACACTGGAGTCTGAAGTGTTGGAGATGTGCCATGTCATCTGGCGGAACCTATATTATTTCTTGGGATTCCCCAGTGCAGTCAGAGCTAAATCACTTCTTTGGTAATGTAAGAACTTCCAGCCATACAGAGATTGCAACATGCAAAAGCCAAAAGAAAAAGAGTAAGAAAGAAGAGCAGAAAGCAACTGATGAACAGAATTAATTTAGAACAACATGGCATAAACTATTGCATTCTTTTGACTGTTGCCCTTAGACTCCAAAACTTAAAAGTAGCACAAGGAAACATGATGGTTATCAGGAAAAGAATTTACAAAGATATCAACAAACTAATGTTTTAGACTCATGGGGTTGTCAGGTGTTCGGTTTTCAACTGGAAAATCTGTTAGAAAAGGGGACCTGGCAGTGCCCAGTCAGCACTGCTGACCAGACACTAAAAGGCCAGTTACCAAAGTAACTGCAATCAGCCTCCCCACTGCTGGAAGACCAGCAGCTGCTCAGCTGCTGATGTAGAGCTTCAGTGGCAGCTACAGCAGGCCTCTTGCAACCTGGGGAGGCAGCTCCAGCTGAGGAGGGGGCCAGCCTGGGGCTGGGGAAGGGGAGCACCCGCAGGTTTGCACCGGCGCTGCAAGCAGAGCAGGCGAGGGGAGGGCAAACTCCGAGCATGCTGTAGGAAAGAAGGGGGCAGCCTGCTACCTGTGGGGTGCGGATGTCGGGAGAGGGGCCGTTTGGAGAGCAGCCTCTGACCCCACTCCACTCGCCCCCCGCCAGCTGCAGAGGGGCCTGGGCTTCGCGTGCTGCACGGGGCTACTTCCCCTGAAGGGCCGGGCCGGGCTGCCAATCCAAGCTCCACGCATAGCAAGATCACTGCCCAGGTAGGAGCCGCTCCCTAGGAACTCGGGCCCCCGCATCTTCCAGGTGACAGAAGTTGGCAGACTCCAGCACTTTGCAGCCAGTTTGCCCCAGCCACTGCTGAGGTAGCCCTGGAGCCGGGGCCCCAAGAGCCCCTCACCTTAGGGTGTGGAGGCACCAGGATCGGCGGCTCGTTAAACCCCTTGGGAGAAGCAAGGTGACCTCAGAACCAATATTTCCATGTACGTTTTTTTGAGCCAGCCAGGGTGGGAGGGGAGGTATTAGAGCAGGGGGACTGGGAGCCAGGACACCTGGGTTCCATCCTCTGCTCTGGGAGAGGAGTGGGGGAAGTGGGTTAGAGTAGGGGAGCTGGGACTACGGACTCCTGAGCTCTATTCTTGGCTCAGAGAAGTGAAAGGTGTTTTGTGGTTAGAGCGGGGATGGGGCTGGAAGTCAGGATTCCTGGGTTCTATTCCCAGCTCTTCCCCAGACTTCATGTGTGACTTGAGTGAGTAGCTTATGGAGAGAGCCTCCCCCCGTGCAGGTAACTGGAGGGGTGGGAAGAGTACAGTGGTCCCTGGGCTGGATGCAGGGCAGGTGGGGGGGAGAGAAGTGAGCAGAGGGTGGGACTTTGGGGGAGGGGTGGAGCAAGAGGTAGGCCTCTAGGTAGGGGGCAGAGCAGGGGCGTCCAGTTTTCAGAAATTGGAAAGTTGGCAACCCTCATATGAAATTGTTCAGTTCTATTACTGCATACAACAATAAAACACAAGGTTCCCGTTAACTTTGCACTCACCCAAATCTTCACTCTCATCTCCTCTACTGCCTCAGATTTGCTACCTACCACCCATGTCTATCTCCTTATATATCATTTGCTCACTCCGATTTTTGTGCCTTCTTTCATGCCACTTCTTTATGTTTAGAGGAGCCTTCCAGTTGGTGTGCACTAAGCTCCCTTTTTCTCTTCCTTTAAAGTCTTCTGAAAATCTGTATGGTCCATGAAGCATTCCATTTATTATTCCCATACACCATTCTGAGTTTATATGGTGCCATATTGCATTGTATTGTACTAGCTCACACTATCACCTGTATGTTCTGTGGGTAAGAACCTGTTACATTTCTCATCATCAGGTTAAATTTTGCATCTCATTGAGGCTGAAGGTAGCCACCTCAAATAAAAACTACAAATGGTGCAATGCATACCAACCCATTTACTAGGCAACAAAGGCTGGTGTGAGCACATCACATCAGCACAGCACGAACTCCATTGGAACCCTGTTGATTTCCAGATTACATTCAAACAAAACACACACAAACATCTGACTGCACCCTGCATAGTTACACCATGACTCTCTTTGCTGCCAATTCATCCATTGGAATCTCTTCTGGGTACAATCTCTTCTTGTTACCCCTTGTGTGCAGTGGCAAGTTGTAAAGCTATTTGCAGACTCTCTCCTAAGAATGAGTTTATGTTATGGAAAGGTTGGGGAACAACAAAGATAGAAAATAAATTACAATGATCCTTTCCAGAAGACCCATAGGTATGTCAAAAACTAGGTACCAAATTCAGACCTCCACCGAAGTCAGTGGAGCTGCATCTGTTGATACAAGGTCTGAATTTGTCACAATAGGTCAAACTTTACCATTTGATATACCCTTTAATTTCAACGGGAGAGCAGCATGTACGTACGAGCACAGAATTAATTTTTATTTAATTTTAAAATGATCAAATCCAAATGTTATTCTTCCCTTGCCAGCTCTGTGTAGGGATAAAGTGCCATCTTGCATATTGATTTTCTTGGAGTGATTCCCAGAAGAGTTGTGCTCTGCTCTTTTCTGCCCATATATCACTATCTTTATTTTAAACTGTATACCCTATGGTTTCAATCCCTGGAGATAGTCCTGTTCAGGAAATATCTAGACAATATTTAGTATATGTGAAAGTGTGACCGTGCCAAAAAGAATCTACTATGGGATACCCCAAAGTGACCAAATTCCAGGTTTCAGAATGAACAACAGGCTAATTAATTTCCATGTTTTACTTTTGGCTATAGAGCTTCCTCACTTACTACTTTGTGAAGAGACATTGTCAAGGTTACCAGGCCCAGAACAACAACACTTAATACTCATATAGTGCTTTTTGTCTACTGAGTATTTAAACATGAATAAAGTAAACCTCATAATGCACCTTTGAAGTAGTATTATTGCTAAGAAAGAGTCCAAAAGAATAGCAACAGCATATAGAATTACTGACCTAGTGGATGGGAGGAAATAGTAGATGTAAATATCTTGATTTTAGTAAGGCTTTTGACACAGTCCCACATGATATTCTCATAAGCCAACTAGGGAAATATGATCTAGATGAAATTATGATAAGGTAGATGCACAACTGGTTGAAAGACTGTACTCAAAGAGGAGTTATCAATGATTCACTGTCAATCTGGAAAGACATATCTAGTGGGGTCTCACAGGGGTCAGCCCTGGGTCTGGTATTCCCCAGTATTTTCCTTAATGACTTGGATAATGGAGTGGAGAGTATGCTTATAAAATTTGTGGATGACACCAAGATGGGAGGTGTTGCAAGGACTTTGGATGACAGGATTAGAATTCAAAATGACCTTGACAAACTGGAAAATTGGGCTGAAATCAAAAAGACAAGTGCAAAGTACTTGCCTTAGGAAGGAAAAAATCAAATGCACAACTACAAAATGTCTAAAAACGGGCCAGGCGATAGTATGGCTGAAAAGGATCTGGGGTGTATAGTGCTTCACAAATTGCATATGAGTCAACAATGAAACGTAGTTTTGAAAAACACTAATATAATTCAGGAGTGTATGGTTAAAAATACTGGGCGTGAAAAAAGAAGGCTGAGGGGAGACTTGATAACAGTTAAGGACTGTTCTAAAGAGGATGGTCCTACCTCTAGTGGACATGGAGAACAAGTAGTAATAGGCTTAATCTGCAGCAAGGGACATCTGGATGAGATATTAGGAAAAACTTTCTAAAAATAAGCATAGTTAACCTCTGGAATAACCTCTGGCTTCCAAGGGTGATTGTGGAATCCCCATCATGCACGTTTTTAAGAAAAGGTTGAACAAACACCTGTCAGGGATGGTTCAGGTTTGGATGGTCCTGCCTCAGTACAAGGGGCTGGACTTGATGACTTCTTGAGGTACCTTCCAGTCCTACATTTCTATGATTATGCTATGTTGTAATAGGGAGCAACCTCAGTAATATCCTCATTTTACAACTGGGGAAATTGAGACTCAGTAAGATTTAAGCCCACATTTTCAAAAGGATCCACTAATTCTGGGGGCCCAATTTGAGAGAACAAGTGTCTAAAGATGTGCATGTAAAGCTTGAGGCATGCAAAATGTGCAGAAAAAATAACTTGGCCAAGACCACAGAGTTGGAATCAGCGTCAGAGCTGGGATTAGAACTCAGTAATTCCTGGGTCAGAACACATCTTTCTCTCAAAATGTGACCCACTGGTCCTCACCCTTATATTTGTCTTGCTAAACTCATGAACAGTAATTTTATATGGCTGTTTTGAGGATAGGTTTGGCTGCAAGAATATAGCTACCAAAAATGCTTCCTTTATTGTTTTAAAAAAGAAAAACAAAACCCTCCTACAACTCAACAGCAGGCCCAATGTCTCTAAGGCCAGGTCTACACTAATCCCCTAATTCGAACTAAGGTACGCAACTTCAGCTACGTGAATAACGTAGCTGAAGTTCGAAGTACCTTAGTTCGAACTTACCTCGGTCCACACGCGGCAGGCAGGCTCCCCCGTCGACTCTGCGGTACTCCTCTCGTCTAGCTGGAGTACCGCAGTCGACGGCGAGCACTTCCTGGTTCGACTTATCCCGTCCAGACAAGACGCGATAAGTCGAACCCAGAAGTTCGATCGCTCGCCGCCGAACTACCGGGTAAGTGTAGACCTACCCTAAGTAACCTGTAACACCAAACTAAAGAGTCTCTGCAATAGAGGGGTAACATTTGGGAAAGGAATAAAGTACAGTTTCAAAACTTCATAATTTAGTAAGAACTATGAAACAACATCTTCCATGAGATTGTCCCTTTAAAGTGGAAACAGTGACATTCAGGGGCCAAGTTTACATTAGATTATAGAATTAAAGTTTATTTCTTCTCTTAAGAGTCATTCTAACAGCACTGTGAAATTCCACAGTTATTGTGTCGCCCTGATTTCATATCAAATTTGCTTAGTTGACAAATAAGATGTTTTTTCTAACTGCTAGCCCTGCAAAATCATCCTGGGCAGCAAAAGAATCAAGCTGGGTCCCTTCTTTCTTATACATCATTATCACTGGAGACCACATTATGTTTTTATTTAATTTTGTGCAAGCCGATTGTCTTCATATTATTTCTTCAGTTACACCTGTGCAATCCCATTAATCTTCAATGTTCAGGTGGAATTAAAGAAATAACATGACCTGCAGGAACTCTATGACTGGTGATTAGTGTCTGGGAAAGTTAAAATCCATCTTGATTCTCAAATCCCAGGTTTAGTTTGTAGGGCTGGGAGTCAGAAAAAAGTTTGTTTTTTTGGTAAGCGGAGCACATTTGCTAAGAATTCAGTGAGACACAACAAACGTGGAACCCTGTAAAGCTGTACCAACAGAGTCACTTTCAGAATGGAACTGTACTTTAAAATATTCTGATGGGTAGGTCAGAAAGTCAGTTTTTTTGAAAACTTGGATTATACTAAAGTTCTGATCCATCTAACAAATCGAGTTTTCTTCTGTGACTCACTCACCTGTTGCTGGTCATTCCTTCCATATGTAAAACTGAGGAATATCCCATCTTCATCCCGTCTTATCTATACAACAGCATTTGGGCATTGTGAACACCATTGTGCCCATAGCATGCTTATAAAACCTCTTGTGTCCACGCACGACTGCTTGCAAGGACACACAGCTGTTCACATCACAGCTATGATTGCAGTTGCTCTGAGCAAGGCTAAGCACTGTTTCATCAGCTACTGAGTCATTCTGCACCACTGTAGTTCCAGAGTAGGTAGGCAATGCAAGGTGCAAGGAGTTCACCGAGTGTGATCGCACATTGCTCCTGCTCTCCCTTCAGTGACAGTTGTCAGGTAAGAGCACTCGCTCTGTTGCCTGTCAAGCCACTCACCTACTGGTTGCATGCAGGCCTGAGAGCATATGACATGGTATTCTGCGTTATCAGCTCTGCTTTGTTCCTACACTTCTGGCACTCCAACCCCCAAAGCAGCAAAAGACATGAAAAAACAATGCAAAATAAACTACTTTATATATTTTCAAAATATGCATTTGTGACCTGAACAATTATTTTTAGGATATTCACCTAAACATCATAAAGAACAACAACAACAACAAAATCATTGGTTAGTCAGTATAGACACTGAGAGACCTGGACATACAAAGGATTCACTTTTTTGGGAGTTGGCATGGCTGTCCATATGCCATCTCAGCAGCATTTCCCAAAATCCTGAGATCTGGAAAAGGAAAAAAAATCTTATTAGTTAATCCATACATAGGAAGGTAAACCCTGCCCTTCCCTGCTTTCAGCCCTCAAAGCAAATCCACATACCTCACTAGTGCACCAGTCCACACATCTCTCACAACCCCTACAGCGGACCATACCCAAAGATGTCAGCAGCATGTGCAGCTGAAGCTGTTGACTTTCCACCATGACACATGCAAGTGTCAGGGCATAGCCTCTTCCCTTTGATGCATGTACAGATTATTGTACAACACAGAACAGTTTAAAGCAGTTTGTGACTGGGTACCTGGGATGGACCACACTGAGAATGCCATATCAGGGCAGACTGCAAGAATTAGGCAGACAATCCCCCAAAACAGGTTGTTTATAATTAGATTCACCAACAAAAGTGCTTCTGTAGTACCACACTGGTTAACCAGAAGCCAAACACAATCCCCCCCTTCCAGCTGTTGGCTCCTATCCAGACAAACAGGTCTAAAATAGTGAGGGGTTATTGAAAGCCTAATTCACCATATGTGAGGTTCTTACTAATCCCAAAGGATCAGAAACTTATCTCAGGTCAATATGTATTTCAGCTCTTTTCCAAATATCATGCTGTCAGCCAATCCTTAGTAAACTAACTAAAGATTTATTAATAAAAGAAAAGAAGAGAGTTATAAATGGTTAATAGATCATATACATACAAATGATTCATAGATTCATAGATTCTAGGACTGGAAGGGACCTCGAGAGGTCATCAAGTCCAGTCCTCTGCCCGCATGGCAGGACCAAATACTGTCTAGACCATCCCTGATAGACATTAATCTAACCTACTCTTAAATATCTCCAGAGATGGAGATTCCACAACCTCCCTAGGCAATTTATTCCAGTGTTTAACCACCCTGACAGTTAGGAACTTTTTCCTAATGTCCAACCTAGACCTCCCTTGCTGCAGTTTAAACCCATTGCTTCTTGTTCTATCCTTAGAGGCTAAGGTGAACAAGTTTTCTCCCTCCTCCTTATGACACCCTTTTAGATACCTGAAAACTGCTATCATGTCCCCTCTCAGTCTTCTCTTTTCCAAACTAAACAAACCCAATTCTTTCAGCCTTCCTTCATAGGTCATGTTCTCAAGACCTTTAATCATTCTTGTTGCTCTTCTCTGGACCCTTTCCAATTTCTCCACATCTTTTTTGAAATGCGGTGCCCAGAACTGGACACAATACTCCAGCTGAGGCCTAACCAGAGCAGAGTAGAGCGGAAGAATGACTTCTCGTGTCTTGCTCACAACACACCTGTTAATACATCCCAGAATCACGTTTGCTTTTTTTGCAACAGCATCACACTGTTGACTCATATTTAGCTTGTGGTCCACTATAATCCCTAGATCCCTTTCTGCCGTACTCCTTCCTAGACAGTCTCTTCCCATTCTGTATGTGTGAAACTGATTTTTTCTTCCTAAGTGGAGCACTTTGCATTTGTCTTTATTAAACTTCATCCTGTTTAACTCAGACCATTTCTCCAATTTGTCCAGATCATTTTGAATTATGACCCTGTCCTCCAAAGCAGTTGCAATCCCTCCCAGTTTGGTATCATCCGCAATGTCCTTATATCAGGTCTGTAGCAGTGATGGAATAGACTGCTGGCTTGCAAATGTCTCTTTGGTAACTTCCAAAAGATTGGAAGGTCCACTGTCCATAGTTCAAGATACTCCTTTTAGTTGTATATCCACAGTCCAGAGAATTAGAACAGGAGAGAGACAAAATGGAGGTGTCTTGGCTATCTTTTTATATCCTTTGCCATGTGTATGGAAATTTACTGTCCCAAACAATGTCCACAGCCCTGTGTATGGAAATTTACTTGCACAAGATGGAGTAGTTCAGGGTCACATGAGCATATCACATGCCCTTTCATGTTTTGCGGAATCACAGGGGGTGGCCATTGGCTAATTGCTGTCTGGGGCATCCACAGGAAGACCTACTAGGCAGGATGAGTTTCATCAATGGCCCGCTGTGAGAGCTGAGTGTTCTTAATGGACCATCAATACATGGCTGTCTAGCCCTGGCGTAAATCTATATGGGGGGGTGTCACCCAGGAATACAACACGGGTTTAAGATAAATATACATAGCCAGTATTCATAATCTCGGATACAAAGATGATACATGCATATAAACAGAATAATCATACCTAGCAAATTGTAACTTTTCCATTGATACCTCACATCAGTGGTTCTCAACCAGGGGGTAGACAGAGGTCTTCCAGGGGGTACTGAACTCACCTATATTAGTGTTTCTCAACGTGGGGGGTGCGATTCCCCGGGCACGTGGTGGACAACTTTAGGTAGCTTGCAAGTGCAGGGCTGACAGGGGTGGCAAGCAGGGCAATTGCCTGGGGCCGTACACTGCGGAGGGCACCACAAAGCTAAGTTACATGCTTCCGCCCCAGGCGGTGGGGCTCAGACTTCAGACAAGGCTCACAAGTGAAAAACTGGAAATGTAAGTACAATATTTATATTCTAATTGACTTATTTTATAACTATATGGTAAAAATGAGAAAGTTAGCAATTTTTCAGTAATAGTGTCCTGCAACATTTTTGTATTTTTATGTCTGATTTTGTAAGCAAGTAGATTTTAAGTGAGGTGACACTTGGGGTACACAAGATAAATCAGCCTCCTGACAGGGGTACTGTAGTTTGGAAAGGTTGAGAACTTTAGCCTTACATGACATACTTTGTACAATACGTATGGAAATTGTGTAATAGTGGTAACAACAGTGATATAAATCAGTGGTTCTCAACCAGCCTATGAGGGGGCTGCAAGCAGGTTTGGAGGCGGGTCTGCCAAAATAAACCAGAGAGCAGGGCCGGCATTAGACTTGCTGGGGCCCAGGGCAGAAAGCTGGTGCCTCAGCCTCGCTGCTGAAGCCAAAGCCCGAGTAACTTTATTTCACGGGGGCCCTTGTGGTGTGGGACCCTGGGCAATTGCCCTGCTTGCTATCCCCTAACACTGGCCCTGGCTTTTAATCTACTAGATATGCAGAAAAACAGTTGTGGCACAGATGGGCCGTGGAGCCTTTATAGCATGTTGGGGGCGGGGGGAAGGTGGGCCTCAGAAAGAAAAAGGTTGAGAACCCAGGATATAAATGGTCACCTTTCTTATAGACAGCATCAACCAGTTATTGGAATCAATCAAAAATGTGAAAAACTGCAAATATATATTATCCATTGTAAAAGGAGTGAGTGGACACTGTGCCTTGTCAGATCGCAAGGCTCTTAGGCTCATGTAACCCTGATTTATGTCAGAATACTGGGGTCAGGAAATAATGATGCGTCTCTTGCCAACGCTCCTTTGTGTCACACATTTATTTTATGTCACATACATTATGCATGTGTTTCTGGGAGCCATGCTGGGAATTGTGAGAGAGGTGCAGTGCTGGGTGTGGATGCAATGCACTGAGTTACCCTTAAAAATAGGATGGCAGCTGTGAATGCATTGCACCAGGGGTTCTCAAACGCTGGGTTGGGACCCCCAAGTGGGTCACAATCCCATTTTAATGGGGTCGCCACGGCTGGTGTTAAATTTGCTGGGGCCCAGGGCCGAAGCCCAAGCCCAAGCCCAAGCCCCACTGCCTGGGGCTGAAGCTGAAGCCTGAGTCCCACAACTCAGGGCTAAGGTTACATGCACCCCTCCCAGGACAGAAGCCCTTGATCTTCAGCTTTGGCCCCCCGCCCTGGGCAGTGGACCACGGGCGGCGGGGCTGTCGGGGTCCGTCTTCAGTCCCAACTCCTGGGGTCGCGTAGTAATTTTTATTGTCAGAAGGGGTGCAATGACGTTTGAGAACTGCTACATTGCACCATTGTAGCTTGTACTAGTTCAATCACACTAGTGAGAATTGCAATAGTGCAATTCTCTAGAGTTATTAAAGGTTCTCAGACTGAGCATTAGAAGCATTGCGAATGTAGAGGGGCATGGGCAGGACAAAGCATATCAGATATTGCTGTGTTAAAATGACCATGGGTTCTACAGCCATGAGTTGGGAAGGGCTTCTTATTAATGAGTTGACCTTTGATCTCACAAATGTAACACTTATGTTGTGGGTGAAATACATTTCATACCAGAAGTCTTTTAAATTATTTTTTGTTTAAAAAACAAAAACTGACCTTATTACACTGAATTGGTGCTCAGTTTTTTTCAACAGAAATGAAGCATTTAGAAGCATGAATAAATGTTTCACTAGGAAATCTTTTTGCAAGTTGGTATTATTTGAGAAATGAGATCTGGATGTCCTAATGAAGTGTGTTAAGTCATGGGAGGAAAACTGCACTGGACGGAACTGGATTTCGTACTCAGAATATTTTAGTTGGGGTCAGCACAGAAAATCTTATAACACTGGTGTGCTGTATAGTGTGGAAGGAGAAGAATCCTTTGAATTGCGTGATCTTTTCATTCACGTAATCAGTTTGTTATGCACACAGTGATGCCATGGGACTCGGCATTTTAGCTGCTGGGTTTCTCACTGGCAGCATCTGAAGAAGTTCATTATATGCATTTATCACATGATGCACTTCATCAAACAAATGGAACTGGGAGCATAAGTGGTTCTAACAAGATTCTTCAGAGCTCCCTTATAAACTATTTACTGATATACTCTTCCTTGGTCAGGATACAATGAAGTTCCTTGTCCTGCAGCATACGACACAGGAAGTTCATTATCCCCCATCCAAATTAGATACAGAGAAAGGAAGCCCACACACAAAAAAGAGCCACTTACAAAGAAGCAACAGATAATTTGCAAATGCTTTTAGTAAGGAATCTCAAATCAATATATAGTTGGATTAAAAACTCTTCAGGAGAATGGCCTTGTCATCTTATTTTATTCTGTAAAGTGCCATGCATAACAATGGTGCTATGCAACTAATTTCTGCCACACACTAGTGATACTGAAGAAAATTAACTAATACAAGCATATAAAAAATAAAGGAGTCAAAACTGGAGTTACAGTTATGTATGCTGTTAAATGATACTTACTTTGGGTTGCCAAGAAATCCTTTTAAAGCCTGCTGAATCCTGGTATGTGGTAAGGTTTGAGGTACTTAAACTCCTGCGTGACAAGCTAAATATGCCCACGCACGCTACTTGTGTTTGTACAAGCTGCATCTCTTTATTTTCAATGTACATAGACACTACTCAATTCACATTCAGATCAGGTAGGATGATTGGTGTTGTGCATCCTTTGATGAACTCAGCTCAGTGTGCAATATCCTAGGTAATGTGCAGAACACTTGCTGAGCTCGCCAACTGATGTTACCTCAGTGTCTGCATTGATGTAATCAGTATCTTTCTGATAAAGATAACTGTAACTTCTTCACACTGCCAGTGTCCTCTCTAAGTTACCTTTCTATATGCTGGCTTTTTAAAGTTTGGATGAATACACTGCTCATGAAAGTTAGGGGACTAACAGGGTCTTGGCTCAACAATAATGCAGTGATGCTCTATACAGGCTTCCCCACCACAGCCTGATAAGCAACACTTCCTGCTTTCCCTATCTTAAAACTTTCTGAGCAGATTAAACTATGATTTTTGTGGTATGGACAAATAGGGAGTAGGATCAGAGGCTAGATACTCAAACCTGGGTCTCCAGATTAACAGTTCTGTGTACAGGAAATTGCCATTGCAACAAGGGACATCAATCAGTTCAAGAGGAAAGTAGATAAAACATTAAAGAAGGGGAATGTGTGCGGTTGAGAAATATAGGCAAATGGAACCAAAAAGGAAGCAGACATGATGGGCCTCCTGTTTTTTCTCTGTTGTAGCTTGGATGAATGAGACTGCAGTTCTTGACACTCACTCTATGGCTCAGATGTTTATTTGAGTGATCGAGTGAAACCTTTGTCTCTGGTGCCAGTTCCCAAACTGGCCAGGATTTTCAGTCTCACAAATTAGTTTTTCCTATTCCCAGCCAGATGTGTAAAGGAATGGGAATATTCTCAACTTGATGCATGGGTTTAAGATGTGCATCTTTAATTAGTGTTACTGGAAGGTACGGAACTAATGTTATGTGTTTTAAATAGTGAATATTTCTAATTAAATCATGTCATACCAGGGCAGCTAATCCTCATACTGTCATAGGTCTATACTTTATAAGTCTATAGCTTATTGCTATACCAATATAAGCATCTTTATACCAGTAAAACTGTGTCTGCTCTAGGGCATTGCACTGCTTTACCTAAACCGATATAGCAGTACAATAACTGTGTAGGCAAGCTCTAAGAAAATACCCCTTTTCCATTGCATTCCTCTTCCCTTCATGAGTGGTGAACACTAAATTCCTTCTTTTTCCTCCTTCCACTATGTAGTAAGGATTAATATACGCATCCTGGGCATCTCTGCCCCTTTGCCCCATGTGGCCAATACCCCATTCCTGTATAATATCCTTACTCTCTCTCACCTCTTCAACATGAGCCATATAGCCATCTTCTCAGTTACCACTATGGCAGTTTGAAGAGACTGCCTCACCCCTCTGAAAGGCAGCCAGCCTTGGTGTTGTCCATATACCTGTATTGCCTGACTCCATGATAAGAAGTGCTCTATATATTGGGCCACACTTGTTGAAAGCCAGTATTGAGTGTCTGTGCTTATTAGTGATAGGGATAGTCTGGCTTCCTTAAAGAAGACAAGTTGCCAGTGACCCTAAAACATGATGAGTCCTTGGTCAAGAAACTGTTACTTGTGAATAACAAACTTGAAATTAGTGCTTAGTCTCTGCTCTACATCCCTTTTCGAGGAAGTGTTAAAGAGTTCACTCACGGAAAGCACCGCCCAGTGGCCGAGCATACTGTGGCAGGTTCTCTTCTTTCCTGGTGCCCCTCTGTTGATGGTCACTCTGGTCCTGTGGTCAGGGATGCTGGAACTATTATAGTGGGGGTGCTGAGAGCCATTGAACCAAACTATAAACCCTGTATATGATGGAAACCACTTCAAGCCAGGAGTTGCTGCCACACCTCCCGCACCCCTAGTTTCAGCACCTATGTCTGTGGTGGTCCATCCCTTCTGTGACTCAGCCCTCAGCCAGGTCACATGTTTATGTCTGCCCCTTTTGGGATATATAGACTCCAGCAATGGGGTTGCCCTCTGAGTTAGGTGAGATGGCTCCCCCCAGGTTGAGTTCTCAGGATCTTGACCCTTCTGTCCTTAGGGCCTTCTCTCCTCTGGACTCTCCAAATCAGGGGAAGGCTTTGACCTTTGGCACCCTCTATAGGGGAATCTAGGCTTATCCTCGCCACTAGGTTCCAACACAGGACCCAGTGTAAAGCAGCTAAGTCTTGCACCAAAGTGCTATAATGCTGTCTCCTGCATCACTTCCCACCAGTCCCTTCTTTCCCAATGGGTATAGTGTCATTAAATACCTGGAATCAAAGATAAAGTTTCAGGCCTTCTGAGAATCACCAGTCTCTTCCCTGTGCGCTCCTGCAGTGCTCTTCTTCCCAGGCTCTCAGGGTGTAGATCAGTTCACCTCCACTGTCTGCAGCCTACTGAACTGGCTTGTTCTCTTTTTGAGCTCCTCTTGCAAGCTGTGCATACTTTGGAGATGTGGTGGATGGGTCCCAGAGTAGCCATTTAACCCTTTCCTTACTGCTATGAGGGGTTGTATACCCCATCCCAGGAAAGTTATAGAGCAGGAAGTTGTTGTGATGAGTTTTGTGTGTGTGTGTCATGTGCACTGAGAAATTAACTGGTCAATAACTCATTTCACATCGGCCACCATACAGCCATCAGATTGTAATGACTTTTGGTCACTACCAACCTGGGCTGGATTAAGTGAGGTGGCCTAAAAATGAAATGCTCTTTAACGTATCATCTCCCCCACACCCAATATCAGACTTTTAAAAAGTGTTTCTTATTAAATCTCTTCACCTTATCAAAAGCACTTGGAAGACTGCAGGCTTTTTCATAGCACACTTCAGCACTCAGTCTCTTGCTGAAACTCTCAAGGCTGAAATTTTTACATCACTGTGATGCCTCTCACCCAGATATGGCAGTCACAAAGCATTATATTTAGCAGACTTTAACATGATGAAAATAGTATGGATGCATCACAGCAACTATGTGTCAGTCCAAGTAAAAGTAATAGTTAGCTCTAACAAACCCCATCAATGCTGCTGTTTTTGGGATGAGCTACTTTAAAAACAGAAAAAAAGTCAAGCTCCAAAGAATAAAAATATTGAACTATATTCATTCAAAATAAATTAGCCGTGTTGTGGGTAGTCTACAACAACATTGTCCTCTAACAAAAAATACTTCTGTTCCCAGTGGGCAAAGAAAATGTGCTACAACCTGCTGGCAATAATTGTTTCAATGCAAATGTAGTGCTTGGTTCTGTTCTCATTATGGTCATTGCATTAGTTAGACAAGACAAGTGTCTTCAGAAGAGGTGAATAAGATTTCAGAGAGATCTTAGAAAGTTTAGCATAAGTATTTGTGAAGTTCCCATTTATCACTGTAACAATGACTGTCTAGAAGGAACCTGTTACAACACAGTAGGCTGCTGGCGTGGTTTAAATAGAGGGCTGTCTTGCAGTGAAGATAGTGCTGAACCATATTTTAACCACATTCCTGACTTATACAATAGACTTGAATTTACAAAGACCTGGAGCATGATTTAGGAAGCTGTTAGGGTTCCAAGTATGCTGCAAATCCAGTTTGTGTCAGTGCTACTGTATTATGAAAGCATTATCCTACAATAGTTACAATATCAATTTAAACTGGAAACTTCAAAAGCAGCTGTCTTTAGAAAGCTGGTTACATTTCCCAAACAACAGCCTTTGGTTATTAAACAATGGCAGACTCCTCTAAGTGAAGGGAGAAAAAAGTCTATACCTTTTGTAATAAAGCCAGGGGATGAAACATGGATGTTTATTTTGAAAGATAACATACACCTGTTCTGTCTGTTGAGTGCTAGGTAACTATTGGAGGCTCATTTTCATCTGTTACCATGGTAAACTCTTTGCACTTCAAGGCCTTACAGCTTTGTTTCCTTTCAAGATGAGGTACTTGCCCTAGCTTTTCCAGAAGCTTTAACCCAATAACATGGAAGTGTGATAATAATAGTAATTGCTCTTCTCCCTCCATCAATATGTCTCATTTGTGTAGCACTGACCTATGGACTGTTTTTCCTTTGAACTCCTTTTTGAAGTTTGCTGCTGCCTGTAGTAGTCATCCTTATTAACATTCCTGGTTCTCCTTTGCCTTCACCCAGTTTGCAGATAGAGAGATAAGGAAGGGCAGGCTGCTAACAATGGTGCTTTTCAGGCAAGCTGCTCTAATGAGCAGGCTTGGTAGTTTATCTTGCTGTCTGTCCAGGCAGGTTACAGGATCTTTGCTTCTTTGTTTTGTTAAATGGTACAAAAGAAACCTGGAAGGTTAAAAAGCCTACGGGGGAAACTGGCAGTTATGGGAAGGACCATCAACAAGAATTTTCAAATACTTTTTCATATGAGCTCTTATTGGCTTGGCTTTTTATCAGAATGGCTGTAAAGTATCCTCACTGGAGATTAGCTATGGAATAGAACCACTGCACTAAGATTTTGTTAAGTGCTGATGACTTGTATCAAAGGCTCATCCCAGTAGTGTAATTTGAGTTTCTTGAAAAACTTATAACAGGAGAAGAGAGTTACTTCTTTCACAGTGAATTTTATTTATACTCTTATACTACACCCATCACCAGGTTAAATTGGTAGCAAATAAGCCCTCATGCCTTCATCTATATCATGATTACAGGGACAATGCATACGCCCCCCCCCTCCCCATGAATCCTACTAGCTGGTCTGATAAGCAAACTCAGACATAAAACAGTTGTAAATGTTTAAGAGGCGCCTTTCATCCCCTTCATTACCTGTATCTCAGCTTCTGCTAGGCAATAATGCCAGACTCTTGGGAAATGTACTTATTTACATATGGAATGGCTATATATGTTACTATGCTATTTACATATATAGTTAATAATTTACTTAGACTTTGGCTGCAAATAAACTTTTAATGCTTGCTCTCATTCATTTTTCTTCCCTTCTATGTCTCAGTCTTTTGTCCTCTAACCCATTTCCTTTATATTATTTAATGTAAAATGTTTAATTTTTAAATAGCCTCAGTATATTTTGTCTGTCTTTTCCTTTCCTCTTATCTGCTGTTTCTTTCTCTTACTTTTCTCTATCCTTTCTATTCTTTCATTGTTTTTCTCCTCCTTTCTCTCCCTTTTCACAACTCCTACCATTTCTCTATATTAATAAACATCTTTAAGGGGGTGTGATGAACTGGGACTGTTCTTAATGTGGTATGTGGTCTTTGAATGCTGAGTGGGGAGTGTTGGCTGGGAAGGCAGGGGAGTGTGGCTAGGATGGTCTGCATTGGGGGATGGGAGACTGGCCATGAGGGAGAATACCTGAGGATGTAACATGAGAACCCAGGGAGGGGTTAGAGGCCAGGTGACACCTTGGCCCGGGAAACTGAACAAAGGGCGGGGGAGGAGATGCTGGAGAGAGAGAGTTGGGGGCTGGCTGGAGGAATGGCTGGGAGGCAGACGGGGCTCTGACCTCCCAAGGGGGCTGTGGTGCCCTGGAACCCCAAGATACACCTAATTGGGGGGGGGTCCTGTTGTCTGTGCCTGCAAGACCTGTCTTGGACTGTATTCCTGTCGTCTGAATAAACCTTCTGCTTTACTGGCTGGCTGAGAGTCATGGTGAATCACAGGAAGCCGGGGGTGCAGGGCCTTGTGTCCCCCCACACTCCGTGACAGGGGGACTGCTCACAAGCTGTTTCCTCATCACAATGCCCTCATCATCGTAGTTTTTATCCTTCTAGAATGCTCTAACTAATTTAAAGATCAACAAAGCTTGGGAATTGTTATTTGAAATGGAATCAATGAGAAAATGTCTGAATAAAGGGATTGAGCTCCTTGTGCTTCCTAGACCCTGATCATTTCTGCCTCTCCCCAGTGGTATTGTTTCCAGTAAGATATTATTTTAATACATTTTAAGGACAGAAAAGACCATTATGATCATCTGGTCTGACCTCCTGGCATAAAACAGGCCATAGAATTTCACCCAAGATCAACAAATTGTGGTTGAACTGGAGAATGTCTTTTAGAAAGACATCTAGTCTTGTTTTAAAGACGCCAAGGGTATGTCTACACTGCAATGTAAGACCAGGGTTAGAAAAACTTGAGTTAGCCAACTCCAAGTTTGTTAACCTAGGCCTGGAGTGTCTACACACATTTGTAACTCCATGTTAGGAACTGTCGAACCCTGGCTCCCAACCTGAGGCTGTAGTGTCTACATTGCACCCACACCCCAGACTTCCTAACACCCTCCCAAAATGTGGCTGCTCTAGCCCTTTGTTAGTAGTGCAGTGTGGGAAAGCTTGACTGTCCCCCAAACGTGACTGTCCAGAGGACAAAGAAAGTCAGCCCATGGAATTGTGGGATACTTTTGGTGAATTCCCAGTGCACAAATCCAGTGGGACTGTATCTATACTGCAAAGCTATAAGGCTTGCGCCCTGGGTCCTGCTTTGACTCAAGCTCAGACCTCCACCCCTGTTGGTACCTGGGACCCTGGGTCCGAGCCCTGGGTTAGTACGACTTGTGTGTAGATGGAAGACAGTTTAGGCTTGAGCCTGAGTTTGAACCCTGGGTTTACATTGCAGTATAGACATACCCTGAGGATATATCTACACTGCAATTAAACACCCACTGCTGGCCCAGGTCAGCTGACTCAGGCTTGAACCCAGGCTCTGGGGCCTTCCCCCTCACAGGGGTCTCCTGTGAACCCAGGCTCCAGTGCAAGCCTGAATGCCTATACTGCAACTTTATAGCCCTGCAGCCCAATCCCTGTGAACCCGAGTCAGCAGACACAGGCCAGCAGCACGTTTCATTGCAGTGTAGATGTACCACAAATGATGAAGAATCTACCACAACCTCGGTAATCTGTTCTAATTGTCAAGATACAAATTTTTAACAGTTATTTCCATTTTTAAATTACCTGGCTTCAGCCGCCTGCAACTGAATCTTGTTATGCTTTTATCTGCTAGTTTAAGGAACCCTGTAATAGCAGATAATGGGAGTATCTTATTTCCCCCTTAACCTAGTGTGACGTTGCACTCTATATGATTTTATGAAAGTATGCTGATGAGTATGAACATAATGTAACTGGAATATGCTTCATGCAAAAGGTCTCTTGTAAGATATCATTACAAAGCTTATAATCTACTGAGTGTGGTCATCCTATTTGTATAAATGTGTCACTCTTGTATCTAAAACTAGAAATATAAAATATAACTCTGAGGGCCTATTGTAATTATGCAAAGTGTGGGCCATTAATGGTGGTTTGGAATCTTGATGGCTCCTATTAACCAGGACAATTGTCTGTAGATGGCTCTGTTTTACTTGTGAGTCTTCCTGTATACTGTGTACTGGCAAGTGGGTAATGAAGCTGCCACAGGGCTCGGGGAGGGGGGAGGGCGCAAGATGGAAGTTTTGCCTAGGGCGTGAAACATCCTTGCACTGGCCCTGCACTTAGTTAGATAGAATTCTTTATGTAAGAGCCCCTACAAAGAAAATCTGCTTTAGATATATTTGCATTACAGGCCCTCATCTTGCAGCTCCATTTCGGACTGCTTCTCATGCACACAGCAAGGCAGGCCCTGCCAACCTGCATCTCCTTGGAAGGGCAATTAAATATTTTGCCCAGTGTGAAAGGAATATCAGCTTTTTGGTTAAACAGATTTCATTGTTAGTCTGCACAAAAGCTTTTGTGAGGCTAATTTTGGAAAACACTCTATAATATTGAATAATAAACTTGAGGAGGATCATGCAAAAGTATTTGCAACGACTATAGCTAGGGTTCCATGTCTGTCATAGAGGTCACAAAAGTAATGGATTCCGTGACTTTCTGCGACCTCCGTGACTTCTGCAGCAGCTGGTGTGGCTGACCCCAGGGCTGCCTGAGCAGCAGTCCTGGGGGCAGCGGGAGCAGTGGCAGGTGGGTGGCCCAGGGGGCAGCCAGAGCAGCTGCTGCTTGGTGGCCCCCAGCAGCTGGTGCTGCTGGCCCCTGAGCCTCCCACACCCAGAGCAGCATCCCCTCCGCCCCCCAGAGCGACATCCCCATCCAGTTAAGATTTAGTCAGGGGTATATAGTAAAAGTCATAGACAGGTCACGGGTGTGAATTATTGTTTATTGTCCATGACTTTTACTAAAAATACCCGTGACTAAATCATAGCCTTAACTATAGCTGATTCTGGGCTTGTTCTTGGAGCCCTTACGAGACTATTCAAAAGAGTAAGGGCTATAGGCTTTGACCATTCAAGTTGAATAGCATCCCAGCTGTTATGTCAATGAGGCTTACTGAGTAAAAAAATAAACAACCACTCCTCCAACATATTTTTTATATCTTTAAAAAACCCTGTCATTTTTGTTGATCTCATATTAGGTAGATTCTCTAGGTGCCAACCCTCCATATTTCCTTAGACTATTTTATGGCTCACTAAGTCTTACAAGTGGTGGGATTGTAAAGTTATGTCTCTGGGCTAGCACAGCGTTGCAGAATAGTGACTGTTCTTTGTCACGTTCTTAGAGTCATAGACTTTAAGGTCAGAAGGGACCATTATGATCGTCTAGTCTGACCTCCTGCACAACGCAAGCCAAAGAATCTCACCCACCCACTCCTGTAATAAACACCTAACCTATGTCTGAAATCATGGTTTAAAGACTTCAAGATGCAGAGAATCCTCCAGCAAGTGACCCATTCCCCACGCTGCAGAGGAAGGCGAAAAACCCCCAGGGCCTCTGCCAATCTGCCCTGGAGGAAAATTCCTTCCTGACCCCAAATATGGCTATCAGCTAAATCCTGAGCATGTGGGCAAGACTCACCAGCCAGACACCCAGGAAAGAATTCTCTGTAGTAACTCAGATCCCATTCCATCTAACATCCCATCACAGGCCATTGGGCGTATTTACCGCTAATAGTCAAAGATCAATTAATTGCCAAAATTAGGCTATCCCATCATACCAGCCCCTCCATAAACTTGTCAAGCTTAGTCTTGAAGCCAGATATCTCTTTTGCCCCCACTGCTCCCCTTGGAAGGCTGTTCCAGAACTTCACTCCTCTGATGGTTAGAAACCTTCGTCTAACTTCAAGTCTAAACTTCCTGATGGCCAGTTTATATTAATTTGTTCTTGTGTCCACATTGGTACTGAGCTTAAATAGTTCCTCTCCCTCCCTGGTATTTATCCCTCTGATATATTTATAGAAAGCAATCATATCTCCCCTCAGCCTTCTTTTGGTTAAGCTAAACAAGCCAAGCTCTTTGAGTCTGTTTTCATAAGACAGGTTTTCCATTCCTCGGACCATCCTAGTAGCCCTTCTCTGTACCTGTTCCAGTTTGAATTCATCCTTCTTAAACATGCACACAGTATTCCAGATGAGGTCTCACCAGTGCCTTGTATAACAGTACTAACACTTCCTTATTTCTACTGGAAATACCTCGCCTGATGCATCCCAAGACCGCATTAGCTTTTTTCATGGCCATATCACATTAGTGGTTCATAGTCATCCTGTGATCAACCAATACTCTGAGGTCCTTCTCCTCCTCTGTTACTTCCAACTGATGAGTCCCCAACTTATAACAAAAATTCTTGTTATTAATCCCTAAATGCATGACCTTGCACTTTTCACTATTAAATTTCATGCTATTACTCCAGTTTACAAGGTCATCCAGATCTTCCTGTATGATATCCCAGTCCTTCTCTGTATTGGCAATACCTCCCAGCTTTGCGTCATCCACAAACTTTTAATTAGCACACTCCCACTTTTTGTGCCAAGGTCAGTAATAAAAAGATTAAATAAGATTGGTCCCAAAATCGATCCCTGAGGAACTCCACTAGTAACCTCCTTCCAGCCTGACAGTTCACCTTTCAGTATGACCCGTTGTAGTCTCCCCTTTAACCAGTTCCTTTTCTACCTTTACATTTTCATATTGATCCCCATCTTTTCCAATTTAACTAATAATTCCCCATGTGGGGAATTATTAATGCCTCATTGAAATCGAGGTAAATTAGATTCACTGTGTTTCCTTTGTCTAAAAAACCTGTTACCTTCTCAAAGAAGGAGATCAGGTTGGTTTGGCACGATCTACCTTTTGTAAAAATGTTCTTGTTGTAATAAGGGTTAAAGAGCAGCAGCAAAGCTAAAGCCCACTGTAAAAAATATTGTAGCATTCTATGGTAATAACTAAAAACATATTAATCTGTAGTGTTTTGGAATATTATTGTAGAATACAGTAGGTGTTTGTTAGGGACTATACTGTAAGAGAGTAGCACTTTAGTGACTTGGGATCTAAATGGGCCCTGTCATGCTGGCTGGTGTGGCTCATGTCCATGAGTGCCAACCTTAGAGCAGACTGTCAAAAAGCAGGGTGGAAATCCCAAACTGGTTGTATGTTTCTATAATAAGATTTCACCAACTCAATAACAGGTGTGAACTCCTAAAGTGCTACAACACTCTTACCATGGAGACAGCCCCCTTGGGCATTCCAGTCTAACTTGCCACCCAGGCAAGTTGGACTATGTGATAGATGATCACTTACACCAAAAATCACAACAATATTCAGGTTACTCCCAGTCCCAAAAGGACCAGTCACTTACCCCAGGCCAATTATACTCAGATCTCAAACTGAAGACAATGCCTGTAGCCACTCCTGTAATAAACTAACTAAAGATTTATTAACTAAGAAAAGAAATGAGAGTTATTTACAGGGTTAAAACATGAAATACACACACACAAAAACATACACATACTTACAGTCTTAAGATTTAAAAAGGTAACATAAGCTTCTATAATAAGCACCTGTGTATATCCTTTAGGGCTGACCCATGCCAAGCAGCACAGGGATCTCTTGCTTATGTTTAGAAATCTTTGCCCCTCGGAGTCCAGACAGCATGAAAGAGACCCAGTGTCTCCCTGTCAGAGATTTTTATCTCCTTCACCTCAGATTCCAAGCTGATGAGATGAGTTCATGTGCAGGCCTTCCCTTCCTGGAGGGACTGAGGAATGCAATCAACAAGGTCTCTGTCCTTTGATGCTACACAATGGCTCATTTGGCTTCAGTGGGCCATCTTGTGTGCAGGATGAGCACTATACCTTAATTAATGCTTCTTTTCCTGTTTGGTGAGTTATACAATTACAGAGGTTTACAGTGAAAACACTCAATATAACTTTATACCGTTGGCTACAGAGGTTATAAGTGAGATCAATACATGCAGCATCCTACACTGTTCATAAGGTCTAGACACCAAACCCACTCTTATAACATTAATATCTACTTTAACTGTATCTTCCATTGTTGTATGCAGTGTTGTTGTAGCCATGTTGTTCTGAGGACATTACAGAGACAAGGTGGATGAGGTAATATCTTTTATTGGATCAACTTCTGTTGGTGGGAGGGACAAGCTTTCGAGCTACACAGAGCTCTTCTTCAAGTCTAGAAAAAGTACTCAAGAGCGTCAGAGCTAAATACAAGATCTAACAGCATTCAATACATGCTATGCTAAACTATCTGTTCAATCTTGTATTTAGCTGTGACACTCTGATTACGTTTCCCAGACATGAAGAAGAGCTCTGTATAGCTCAAAAGCTTGTCTCTCTCACCAACAGAAGTTGGTCCAATAAAAGATATTACCTCACTCACCTTGTCTCTCTATTTTAACTATCCTAACCCACAGGTAAGCCAGACTGGTTTCCATCTTTGCATGGTTCAGTGAGGCCTGAGGTCTTGCCATGAGCTGGCACCTGGTCTGCCAGAGTCACAGGCTCTCTTATCAAATACAGTGCAAGATAATCTGTTTGAGTAAAAGTTGTATTACTGAACAGTCGCCAGTCCTTTAAGGTTGCTCCCAAAACACCATAAAGCCTCATTTATTTCTCCCCAGCAATAAATAAAATAGTTTTACAAAAAGCAAATGTATTTTATTGTCTATTCCATTGTTTGAGAGCACTGTAATATACAAGAACATCTGGATAACAACAAAAGAAACACTCAGTAAACAGGAAGGCGGAATTGTTTTACACTAATTGCAACATCATTTACAGTAATTACGTGCTGTGTGGCAGACTAGTAAAGGAATATTAGAAACATCAATAAAAAATAAAATTGGACATTTTTTCCATTTGCAATGTGTTTAAGAATCGAGAGAGGAATTATGCCTGCTCAGCTTCAGAAAGAGATGTTTGATGCAGTGGAAAAGTGAGGGAGCTGAGTGTGAATTACCCAAGACAACTCCTTTAGCAGAAAGAGAATCTTCCATCACCAGAAAGAGCCACCTGGAAAAGTCCTGGCTCCCTGCCAACATCAGCCTTTTACAATTACTTGTCATGCACTTTCTGTAAAACTGTTCATAATGGCACAACCTGGAGTGTAGGCAAAGGTCCTACTGGAGGAGCAACATATTCCTCTTCTCTCAGTAACCGCAACAAGATGTTGTTCTTATTTTTTGGCCAGCTATAAATGTGAGTGTTCTGAAGCCAGGTAGGCACATGTTCCTGCGAATGAGAAAAAACAAACCAAAACCATAACCACATAAAATCCCCTGACTGCATATCACTTTCTTGCAGAAACCTCCCAGCAGTGCTATTAGACTCTGCCATACAACCATCACCGTGTCTCTATTATGGCCATTTCCCACAACACTGACAAGTAATTAGTCACACTTGGATTTTTATTTATTTTTTGAAACAGGTTGAGTCTATGTATTGCTCAGCTGCATAACTCATCACGAAAAAACACATGTATATAACATTTTTATATTAGCATACTATGGTGCTAACCATCATTCATGTTTTAATTTACTTTTCACTGATATCAGTAACTATTAGACAAATGCCTAAAATGGTCATCATCATAGTATCCAGGCAGTATGAACATTTATATAGTGCCACATATTTACATGGTACTTAATGAAGGAAGAGTAAAAATTTCCCCCAGTTGGAAGGATGGAAACTGATTATTTAGAACAACAGGTTTGCATATGACTCATGAGAAGTATTAATAAAGTCAACGTACTGACTGAGTTTTGTTGGGGTTTTTTCACTCTAGCATTTTGTTTGCCCTCTGATTTTACAAGGTTCATCTGATAGCAGATTGATCTTCTTACAGCCCTTGGTTATCAGGGAATATATAGCAAAACATACCAAAACTACTGTGGACTCTCAAATGCGTTGTGTGTGTTAGCACACAGAAAATCACTGGTTAACATTCCATTGGCATACTGTAAAGGTTATGTTTGTTGTTATTTATAAAACAAATCAATAAAACATATACATATCTATTACTTGTCTATTCTCATTTAGAACATTAATAAGTAACTAAATTCTCCGTTTTGATCCTTTGCCTAGCGATACATAGTGTTCTAAACAGCACATTGTTTGGGCATTCGTGTAAGGAATTAAATACTTAATATTTTTACCTAAATCACTGAGGTTACCATTCTGTTGGCTTAATGCAAGGGCTGAATCAGCTGCCAGATCTGAGAGCTGGCAAGACCTAGGTTCCCTGTAGTATTATACGAGTAGAGGCTGGAAAAGCCCACTCAGTCTTTGGCTTAAACTGTTTGTCACAATTTCTTCTCCCTTCAGTATTTATTTAGTTTCATAGTGAAAACTATCTAGACCATTTGGCTCCTATTGGCTCCTTGGTGGTGAACTTTATTCCATATACGAGCAGTTCTCAAATCTTTTCTTATAGGGGACTACTTACTAAGTTCCAGACCCTATCATGTATTATTACCCTTCCAAGCATTGATCCCTTCACCTTCTCATGACAATTGCAGTAATACTGTGCTTGATTACATGAAAAATTATTACCAGGACAGTATAAAGGAAGCAAAATAAAAATGAACTTGGTTTAATATGATGAGTGTGGCTTCCTGTTTACATCATTCCACTTCACATCTATACTGTTTATTTCCTCTCTACAGGTGTCAGGTTTACATACATTGGTACCCACACCTCCCCATACTTCCTACAGCCCTCCCACTATATAATCTATCCAGGTCACTTTACAGTTTGGTTCTTTCCTGCAGTACATTCACTCCCCTACAATTGTAGTGTCATTAGCAAATTTTATGAAGATTGATCTTACCCCAGAGAAACATGAAATAAAGACTACAGTCACAAAGGCTGTAGAGATGGTCCTAAATTTGTAGTTTAATTGAGAAAGGCACCTCTCGAAAACCTAAGAGTGTCCTAGACTGGGTTACAATTAGCAGGAAGTGTCATTGCTTGAAGACAGATGTTTCACCACTCTGACAGGGACAGCTCAGCAGGACACCTGGAAACTCTCCTTGGCTAACTCTTTGAGAACCACTGCCATATGCTAGCTAGTCTCACAATACACAAAGTTCAGCCAAAATTGGTTTAAGTGTGCTATTCTTGTGTCTGGCATTAGACCCAAATAGACCTGTAGCATCCATCTTGTCTATTCACTTCTGAATCTTGTACCATTCTTAGGGTATGTTTACACTTCAAACTGAAGGTTTAAATTCCAGCCCGAGGAGACATACCCACAGTAGCTTTGATCATGCTAGCATGCTAAAAATAGAGTGTAGCTGCAGCAGTGCACGCAGCAGGAGGGGCTAACCACCCTGAGTCCATACCTGGCTTCTTGGAGGGGTACATACTTGAGGTGTCTAGTCCCTCCAGCTGCTCATGACACATGGTCACACTCTGTTTTTAGCATGGTAGTTAAATCAGAGCTAGTGTGAGTATGTCTCTTCAAGCTGGAAAATACACCTTCAGCTCAAAGTGTAGACATACCCTTAATCTCATTTTTTAAAAATAATACTACAGTATTCTCTTAAATCTTTTTGAATTACTAAAATCTCAAATTCTGCATATATACTAGCTCTCAAAGACTGACAAAAGTTAGGATTAACTCTGCCTTATGGGTATGGGTAGAGCTTTAAAGGCTGTAGATACATGAATAAAAAGAAAGAAAACTCAAAGCAATATGCTGTCCTTGATCTGCCCAGAATTCCCACTAATGTCAACCAGGCCCTAAGCTTTAAAAAGTTCTAAAGCAGGTGTGGGAACGCCTTCATTCCCATGGTTTCACTTTTCTTTCCATTTGAAGAGAAATGCTACTTTGGAAACTTTATGATCTAAAGGTAAAATACTATAGCACCATTCATCCTGAAGGCTCCCAAACGCTTCACAAACTAGAGTCAATTTTTCAAAACTTTGGTGCTTCAAAGTTAGGTGCCTAAATCTATATTTAGGGACCTAAATAAATTATTTGGGTCCACAGATGCTGGGCACACACATCTTCCACTGATGTCCATGCTAGCTATAAGTTTCGGCATCTCTAAAAATCAAGCCATTTATTTTGTTGCCTAAATATAGATTTAGGAGTCTAACATTAGGTAGCCAAGTAAATATAAAAGAATCCTTCCATCCACCATTGAAAAGCAGAAACCACATGGATCTAATGTGTAGAGCCCTGCGTGGAAAAAAAAATGTATATCCACAGATACGGATATCTGCGGATATAAATTGGTATCTGCGGAGCTGCAGGGCTCTACCGGAAACTGCAGCGGCGAAAGCAGCTTGTCGGGTTGCCACTACCAAGAGCCAGTGCCCCGCGCTGGCATCTCTTCCGGTGTGGCTGTACCACTCCCAGCCCCACCCACTGGGGCTCTGTGACCAGGCAAAGTTGCTGGTGAGCCTGGTGCCCACCCCAGTGGGTGAGGCTGGGGGCGGTACAGCCACACAGGAGGCGCTGCCGGCAAGGGGCACTAACTCTTGGGAGTGGCGGTCCGACATGCTGCTGCTTTTGCCGCTGCGGTTCCCGGTAGTGCCCTGCAGCTCCGCGGATAGCGATTTATATCCGTGCATATCTGCATCTGCGGATATAAATTTTGTATGCATGCAGAGCTATACTAATGTGACAGCTGTTGACAGGCACAACAAAACTGCAGGATAAAACATTTTAGAACAAGAAGTGAAGATGAATATCATATCCATTTGTAATTTCAGCAGGAGAATGTAATTACCCATCTAGAACTTGGAAAGGACAATGTATTTGATATTTCTACTGTCGCAAAAATGTGAGGGAGGTCAGTAAGAATCACATGCGGGAAGGACTTTGATTTTACATCTTATTTCCTATTTTCAAATGAATCTTCAAAAATCAACAGTGAGGACAGGTGAAACTGGAGGTCTTGCAAAACCTTGTAGTTTGTCTGATGGGCCCACCACAGCTCACATGATGACCTACGATAACTTAGTATTTATTAAGTATCAGAGGAGTAGCCATGTTTGTTGCTTTTTACAGATCCAGACTAAGAGTCCTGTGACACCTTATAGTCTTACAGATGTATTGGAGCGTCTGACGAAGTGGGTATTCACCCACGAAAGCTTATGCTCCAATACATCTGTAAGACTATAAGGTGCCACAGGACTCTTTGTTGCTTAGTATTTTATTGTTTCTTTGATTTTACTTTCTTAAAAAAAAATTGGAAAAACCTCAGTTCCCCATGATCATAAATCTCTCCCATCAGACCCATCAGCATTATCTCGGGGTAAACTGGCAATATAATAAGGTGCGAATATAAGAAGCTTGCTTGCCAGATAACTTACCTCGAAGTCAATTAAATTCTTTTACTACTCAGGAGAATTTGATTCTGTTTTAGTTATTACACTTATTAAGACCAAATATATCATGTTAACATATTGATTAATGCTATGGTATATGTTTTATTTGTACATAAAAATGAAGACCATTTGAGTAAAATATTGCTCAGGAAATTATTAACAAGCTCTTATAAAGCACCAAGAAAATGAGTCTTTTTATTCCATTTTGCACATTGACCAAAAATAATACATGATTAATTATATAACAATTTGTTTTTACCTTCTTAGCATTTGGGAAGAGCACAGGAATGAATCTAAAGTTCATGCTTCCTTGTTGGATAAACTCAATCTGCATCTAAAACAGAACAAATCTGACATTTAATTGAAAAGATTAATCTTATAAAGTTAATTTTTCTGTACACATGTCCAGACTCCTACACATATAGAACATTCACTGCTTATTCAAACTACTCTTCTGTTAAGATATTTGACCTATGGCTAGTCAACCTTCACTTCTAATTACACCAAGCATCATCTGTGTGGCATATTTATATGATTTCTCTCTATACAGAAATAAGAGACACAGGAAAGTATTCTTCAACGCTTTATTGGCTATTTGCCAGTTATTCAGAATCAAATAATTATATTTTTTGGTTGCACCGAGTAATCCTGTGAAATAAATCTAGAATTACTTAAGTATGACTTGATAAGAAATGCTATTCAGTTTACAAAGTGGTGAAAGCATTAATTTCAATATCTTTACAATTTGGGTCAATTCTGTGTCCTGGCAAGGATGCTAACTAAACCCCTGTCACATGTAGACTCGGGTTTAATCTGACTTAGGTTCTGATGGAAGTGGTGAGAACTGGAAGTGTTGCCAGGATACTGGGCTTAGCTCCCAAGTGGGGGATGGGTTACCTTTGTATTAGCTCGTTCTGGCTGATCAGTGGAGAGCTTTGGAGAGAAGTATTTTGAGAAGTTTAAATAGGAGGTTAGTTGTGGCAATGTGAGGCCTATAAGGTTATGACATGAGCTCTACAGGAAGCTGACAAGGGAGGAAGAAACATCTAGGTTCACAAAAGTACACTGGTCTGAGTCTCCTCCCCTGCCAGTCCTGTGCTTAGCTTCACAATTCCATGTCTCAGTCAGGTTTACCACTGCCTGCCAGAGCCCTCAGCCAGCGGGGTGAATTACAGGGAGGAAGGTCAGACAGCATTATATCAGATCATGCTGGGGGGCGGGGGGGGGGGGGGAAGAGACCACATAAAGGGTTTAAGATGATGAACTGGAATATCAAAAATTCCAATTTCATAAAACCACAAAGAATATGGAAGAATAAGGCACACATGATTAAAAGGATGTTGTATTAATCTTGAACTGCATTTCCTAGCCAGTGATCCTGGGTACAGGATATTGACTAGATGGGAGGCATTAATGTGAGCACCACAAAAAAAAACAAAGAACATGCATTTGGAGAAAGATTTGCTTTTAAGAGGAAATGATGCAGATTCCTTTTAAAATGGCAAACGCGTGCCCTCACTTACCATCCTGTGGATGTATTTAGTATGTAAGCCATGCTCATCCCTGTCCAGCTGGGATTCAGCCCCTTCAACATCCTGTTTGTATTTTGGACTGATTGCTATGATTATCATCACCATCTTCTGTTAGGGAGAAAAGCACTCATATGAAATTGTGAAATGCACTATGTTTGATACAGGCTGCTTGGAAACCTGCCAGTTTGTATTTTAAGTGCTCTTGATGTTCTTGGCAAATATCAGAGGATCTCATTCATTCTGGCAAGTGAAATACTGTGAAACTCATCCACACTCTCTCCTCTCTCTTTCTTGCAATTGCTACTTTTACATATAAAACACCTAAATGTCAAGGGATAAGATCAACAGATATTAGTGTTGACCAATTTACAGTTGAAACCACATTAATAAAAAGTAACTTATGTGTAATATAGTTATACCCAGATTTTCAAAAGTGCACATGCTACTACAGTTGTCACTGGGGTCCACACCTGGGACCTTCAGTACCAAAAGTACAGTCCCCTGTCACCTACCACTTGAGCTCCTTTAACTGGGAGAAAGTAGAATACTGTATAGTTGTTGGGGCCAGATACTACAAGGAGCCATGGTAACTTGCACTGGACCAATATATTACATATGTGCTTTTTCACATGCCTGGCTTGCATGCACACACTGCCAGTTGTGTGCGCACATGTCGGGGATTGGCATGTACCTATGCACACACATGTCCGCACACCCATATTTCTTGCATAGACTTTCAAAATGTGGGCCTGTCTTCAAGGATCTCAAAGCACTCTGCAACCAGTAATGAATTAAACCTCACAACACCCCTGTTAGGTAGGTAAGCATTACTAACTCCATTTTATGGATGGGGAAGTTGAGGCACAGAGAGGCTAATTGTCTTGACCAAGGTGACATAGTGAGTTAGATGCACAGAGAGTGCACAAACAAATACCCTGTGAAAGAAAGAATGAATCCAAGAAATCCAATGCATGAAGCTGTGCACCAAATGATAGAAATTAATGCGGTGCTTTCTACTCTGTCAGTGGGTATCTGTCTCTGTTTTTGTTTAATACAATGATTTGGCTTGATACCAACAGGGACTGAGGACCCAGAACTCTCATGAACTTCAGAGGAAGTTGTAGATGCTGAAGACTCTCAGTATCAGGCCCATAAGTTGTAGCATTATAGTCTTGGCTTTGAAGCAAGCTGCACTTTAGTTTACCTTTACACAGCACATTTATCCATAAAGGCCCCAGCTTCACAAAGTGCTTTACAGACATAGTAATATACAAACTATATACAGGGAACAGGATCACTGCATTCCCCACTGAAATGCAGCTGCCTTTGGGATGAAACAAAGTAATTGCCTTAACCATGCTTAGAAACACTATACAGTAATTTAGGGCAGTATGTGAGGAACAACATATCCAATTGAAAC
This sequence comes from Terrapene triunguis, assembly GCF_002925995.2. Lineage (NCBI taxonomy): Eukaryota > Metazoa > Chordata > Testudines > Emydidae > Terrapene > Terrapene triunguis. Next base: position 3,524,988 of record NW_020664393.1, on the reverse strand, counting down.
TTCAGACAGAACTTAACTACCAGAGTTCGAGTTTGGCTGAAATGCCACAGTTACACCCCAGCTTGTAGAGAAAGAGCTTTGGGATGTTTAACAAGCAGAAGGAATCGAGATCTTGGTTTTATGTTTCATTACATGCCTCTTTTGCTTGTTTTAGTCTAGAACAGGATGAGGGTACAATCATTTTCTTTTAAATCACAAATCCTAAATTAAGCTATTGATCTATATGTGTTCTATCAATGGAAAACAAATCACCAATGGATTGGCTAAGGGAGATGTAATGTTCCCCAAAGCTAAGATAGATTAAAAGCAAAGCAGGGCAAAACAACTTCATGCAAATACCCATCTAGCTACTTGTGTTGTGGACCTATTGTTGTACAAAAATGCAGCATCATATTTCACATTCTCTTATAGAAGCAATGCTGCACCAAATACCCCCAGGTTGGGGACAATGAGAGCATAGGCAGGGAGTGAATGCTCATGAGTCTGGAGCAGGAAAGTTGGAAAGGTTCTTGGGGAGGGAGGGTTGACCACTGGCAGCAGGCAGGCAGATAGGGAGATCAAATCAATCAGCCTTGGGGGGAGGGAGAATGTCATGCTAGGCCTGAGGGGACAGACAAGGAGAAAACTTGTGATGTGGGGAGAGGCAGAGATGGATGAAAAACTTGGTGGAGTGTGGTGGGGGCAAAGAGAACTGAGGAAAAAGAAACAAATTTACTCATGTTCACTCCACTGTTTAATGAAGACAAACTCATTCTCAGAGCTGTATGTTCAGTGTAGGTGTGTGCACCTCACATTTTGGTTCTGGTCCCTCACTACTAGTATCAACCTTAAGTATCAACTTTGTGCCATCTCTGTGGGAAAATATCCAGACAAGATTAGATTGTCTTTACGTACATCACCTAGGTAGCGTTCCATCCACTTAATGATGTCAATGCCTCGTACTGTGTCCTCAAATATATCAATCTGTAAGAGAAGGAGAGTTGGAGATTATTACTTCCCCACTGTTTAGCTGCAGGTCCTGAGGGTTGTGAAGATGGGACAGGGACAGGAGAGTTTCCTGGAACATTTGTAAAAAGTTTACCAAACAAATTTTAAAGTCAAATAGTGTACTTAAAGATTCAGAGTCTTAAGTGTTCACTCTTCCTAGGTGAAAGACAGATTAGCATTTACATATCAAAATCATTGCCTTTTTTTTACTTTAATGAAGCTACTTATTACATGTTTTCAGAAAGTCCCAATCAAAGACAGTTATAGTTCAAACCAGAGTGAAACTCCACACAAGTTGATGACACTATCCAAAAGTGCTAGTTGGTGTTGAAAATTTAAATCATGGTTTTGAGCAGGGGCGGCTCTATGTTTCATGCCTGCAGGAGGTCCGCCGGTCCCGCGGCTTTGGCATACCCGCCGCCGAATTGCCGCCGAAGCTGCGGGACCGGCGGACCTCCCGCAGGCATGCCGCCAAAGGCAGCCTGACTGCCACCCTCACGGTGACCGGCAGGCCGCCCCCCGTGGCTTGCCGCCCCAGGCACGCGCTTGGTGCGCTGGTGCCTGGAGCCGCCCCTAGTTTTGAGAATATTCCTGAAGTGCCTAGTCTGTTCCTCCGCTTCTGTGGCTTCTGAATCTCCCATTTACTGCCCCTACTCCAACTCTTCAAAACCAAACACACACAACACTCTCTCACCCACAGCACACCCCAACCCAAAACAAAATTTGCCATTATTTCCCTAAATTGGCATCATTGCAAAGAATGCATGAATTTATGTCCAAGACTATTTATCAGAAAAGATCCAGAGCTTTCTTCCTGCAAAATTTTACAATGAATATCTGAGCTTGGCTCCACACTGTGCTGATCAGCAAGGCTATTGCTATTAGAAGCAGCAATCCAGGCTGCAAAGAGTGCCGAAGGGCAGGGGGCTTCATTGTAATGAATATGATCAGCCTCAATCAGCTCTCTGCAAGGTTCATGAGCTCCATAAATTGACAGTCTATGACACAGGTTAATGAAGTACATTTTAACAATTCCAAGGTTTTGGTAGTCTCTGTTTTTCTCTTCTTTAAAAATAATGAGTGAATATATTTGGGTACCTGCTTTGATACCATTTGTCTACATTTGTTACTCTGTCTCCAGAGGTGATATCAACAGTCTTCATATTAATTGGTCATATTTAGAATCAAACTACTATAAATAAGCATAGCTTGAGCCTCTGGAAAAAGGCTTTGATTCAAGAAAGCAAGCAAGCACATGCTTAACTTCCATTAAGTCCTATTAAGCTTAAAGTTAGCCATGTGCTTAAGTGCTTTCCTGTATTGGGGCCAAAGAGTGGGGGTGGGAGAATCAGACAGCTTATGTTCTTGAAATAAGAACAAATGAGTCAAAATTGGCTTCTCTGGATATCAAGTCCTGGAACCTTTGTGGATGATGCTTGTAGAGGTGAGAATTGTGTTAAAGAAAACCCATGAACAGTTAAATGAAAACCTGGATGGCATGTAGGATTGACGGTGGAACACAGAGCCTTTCACACCTCTAGGTCATTGGCTCGAATCCTCCCTAGATATGTAGTGACCAAAAGATCTCACTATCTTATGGTTGTTTCAGTAACCGATGTGAAATATCTGGTGGTTTTTGGTCTTTGTCTGATTTCTAGTGCACAGATGTCCACATCTGAAAAAACACCTACAAAATTAGCTGTCTCTGCAAAGAGGCCATGGTTTGGACTGAACGAACATGAAAACCGGATTGATTTTTCCTGCCCAGAGATGGTCAGTCCTAATCAAGGTAGAGGCACATTGATGGAGCAGCACGTGAAAGCTCATATTGATGTCCACACTGTACCAAGTTATCAAGAAATGTCTCAAGGACTGTCGGTCTAGCACCTTTCAGAAGCATGAAATTCACTTTTAAAAAGTCAACAAATGAAAATGTGGATAATTTAATCTAAACTTTTCATCTAAAACCCATTTCTCTTTTACCATTCCCTGAATCTACAACATTTAGTGATGCATAGAAAAACATACACCTCTCTGTTTAAAAAAATTCTCTCTTTTCTCCTTTATCTGAAAATCATTCTTTCCAGAAGGAATACTCACTGCAGTTTGAAATCCATTTACAAGCAGAAAGTTCACAAATTTCATGACCTCCATAGCTGCATCCACAGAATAGGTTATAAAAACCTTACCTAAGAGAGACATTCATATAAATAAGTGATGAGTCAAAACAGATGATTCAAAGAAAAGGAGACAGTGTCATAACTTTACTTGCTCAGCTGTGAAGTCAGTGAGAGGGGGCTGTGCCTTGTACATTTGACCACTGTGACCAATTAAAGAGTCAGAGAATCATAAATTTTGAGGCCAGAAGAGACTATTATGATACTCTAATCTAACCTCCTGCAATAACACAGGCTATCGGGTTTCACCCAGTAATTCCTGCATCAAGGCCATAACTACTGGTTGAGCTAGAGCATATCCAAAAGTGATATTGATAGTCTAGTTCAGCCCTCAGGCACAATGACATAATGGCTGTAATATGGGATTTTGAAGGTAGATATAAAGATATAAAGTGGTGGAAAATGTAAAGCTCCTATTGAGATGTGGAAGGATCTCACCAGAAATATATATCACCTGTCAATCAATCAACACAATGTTTAAAAGGACACTGACCATTTAAAATCCTAACTTTTCCTTGAAAGAGACATTGGAAGACCATTACAGCACTATTTATAAAAAATGGTATTGTTCTTTTTATTCATAGCCCTGGATCAGGGTTGGTGTGGCGTTTACCACTTCAGCAGGAGTGCTGGGAGGCACAATACGGCTTCTGTGCCACTCCTTTAGAGAGTGCAGTGTGCACTCCTCTGTGTGGGCTGCATTAATTCATTCAGAGTGGGGATTGAGACCATGGCCTGACTGCCTTTCTACCTGCTTGGGGTAGATAGCACCACTAGAGCACTGTATGGATACCAGTATGCCAACCTCTCAGCCTTAAATACCTGCATAGGAGCTTAGCTATAATCTGGTCCTAAGTACTGTGAGATAAATAGGATCCGGAGACAGGATTCAAGGATTTGTGTGGCTCATGTGCAGGAAACAGATTCCCTGGAAATGCTCTGAATTGTATCTACTGCATGTCAGGGATTAGAGAACTGAGTAGATTTTTAAAATCTCTATGATTCTTTTAGGAAGTGTTTGGTGATTTCAGTTCCAGCCCCAGATACACACAAACTGGGAAAACTCAAAAATATATATATTAAAAAAAGAAAAAAAGCCATGTAAGAGATGATCATGATTAAGTCAGCCAGTCTTAGGCCTCAGTCCCCCATCTGTAAAACGTGGATAATAGCACTATATAATACTAAGTAACATTATTATTATTCTGATAAGGGTTTGCTTTGTAGAAACAGGTGAAGATTCTGAAGGAGGAGGTGGTTCTCATCTTTTCCTTAACTGATCCAACCATCGCTACAGAACAGTCTCTATGCTTTGATTGCTATTATTTCATTATTAAGAACTATAGTGCCTCCTACTTCACAGGGACATCTATTTTAGCAAGAAATCAGCTGGTCCATGAAAATAATCCAAAAAGTGTTTGTTTATTTTCTAAAAAACATAATGTCAAGTAATTAATGAGAATTATGTTAATTTGTTTCCAGTTCCAAGGGAATAATTTGTTACACCAAACACAAACACATTCAGGACCTGATGATGTTTAGTGCAAAAAGTCTAGTTCATGTTAAGTGTTTTCTTTCTTTGTTGTCTTTGTGTTCTTATGTTGTTTACATTTTTTGTTGCTAAGCATGTAAAGCTGACAGGCTGATGATCACAGACAGCTTTTGAAATAATAAAACCTGACAGAAGAAAATTGCTAACAACTTACGCAACTCTTCTGGCAAATTGCTTGTTCTCAGAGTTCCCCTGGCTGCAGGGTTACTAAGAGGTCTTGGGACAGCAGCTGGGGGCAGAAAATTGTTAACCTGAGGTACGAAGTCAGAAGTACACCGGTAAGCATCATCTTGGGCACATGCCGTGGGTGGCAGCCCTCCATTGGGTAGCTGGTTGTATAACTGGTTTCTAAAAGGAAAAACAAATGGTGATTTCTTATATACATACACACACGCAAACATAAAATCTGAGTTCTTTTAAAGACAAACAAATGATTTGTTTTAATAACAAAGAAAGACTCGGCTTATCAAATATTTGCCAAATAAGAACCTAGGACTGAAAATCTGAATTTAAGAGAGATTTTGAAGAGTCACCACTGGCTCAGCTTTTCCTCAGATCTATTTGGGTGTCTTTGGATATGTGTTTCCATTGATACTTCTTGGCTGGAAGTCTATCACGCTGATGTAGTTTATTGCAACGGAAGCACTGACCACAGCAGGTGAATGTAAGAGAAAGGCTGGATCCTTTCATACTTGAAAGCAGCTAATTTGTAAATAAAGGAAGCAAAAAGTATTTTTGGATGAGAAGGGTTAAACTTTCCAAATGGTGCTGGTCTGTGCATACAGTTCTATACATGTGAATATTTGACCATCAAAGTGGCACCTATATAGTCTATAGCCACTACCTAGAAGGTGATATGTGAAAACTCTTAGGCCTCAGGGACTCAGATGGAGTCTGACCAGAGACATTGGCCTAAGAATCGAAGTCTGAGGTACCCAAACTACAACTCCCATGAGACACCGTGACAACATTTCCAAACTGAAATATTTTAGTTATGGACCAAAGATCAAAATTGTGAAGAAAAAAAAATTTTATGTGACCAGTTATAATGGATACGATTGAGGTTTTCCATGTTAGAGACTTGCGTTCTGGGCCTGCAGTGACCTTGTATAATGTTTCTAACTAGTTATTTTTTTAAAAAAGAGGGGTAGGGAGAGAGTTTTCAGCAGTTCTTTCCCAGCTGTGTGCTTGGCTGGGGTTTATGGCCTTAGAACACACTCTCTCTCTCTCATTTTTCCCCCTTGTCCCTGGATGTGAATGACAACATTCTGGCTGCAACGTATTTTTTGTTGTCAAATTAAAACTTGGTGGATTTGCTTTGGCACCCATTTTCTGTTATGGGTAAAAAGTTATAAGATATTCTATAGATAATCACTATCAATGTATAACTTGTATTCTAGGAATCAGTGCAAAGGAGCAGCAATGTGGCCAAAAGATGTTTTGGATTTATTGCAAAAAGGGTACAAAGGAAAATGAGACATGCTCCAGAAAAAATCAGTCACAAAAACTCCTATTTTCCACAGCTGCTTACAAACTTTCCAGAACTTCAAATTGACAAATAAATGTCCATTTTTATCACCCATTTTTAAAATTTGACTGAAACGCTCTCAAAGACACTAGATATTCACCATTTTTTCCACTGACAAGTTGAAAATCTCTAATGCAAACTTAATTTGCTACTGCATCTCACTTTGCTCATTATTGCTCTTAATTCTCTGGAGGCAGAGAATGCTATGTAGCCACCACCAGGACTCCAGAGTTCTGTTGCTAGTTCAATTTCTTGCCACAGCCAAGCCACATAGCTGAATATTTTCAAAAATGAATGCCTAAAGTTAACCCACCTTAATTCATACTTCAGCACCTAACTAAAGGTGGCCGGATTTTCAAAGGTGCTGAGTGCCTGCAGCTCACACTGAAGGTAACTTTAGGCAATCAAGTTTGAAAAAAATTCTACCTCATGTTCCCTATCTCTTAAATGAGGATGGCGCATTATATAGCACAATGGGGTTCTGGTCCATGACTAGGGCCCCTAGGAGCTATAGTAGTAGTAATAATAATAACAATAACAATTACAATAATAACAATAATAATACTAATAATAAATAATAATGACGATGTGAAGCCTAATGAATGAATGTTTGCAAAGTTCTATGAGATCCTCAGATGAAAAGTGCTAGACATTCTATATTTTATTATGTCATGAGAAGTCCATGAACATGCTGGAAGTGTTCATTTAGATAACTATCAGAATTAAACAAGATTTTCTCACTTTTCCTCTGAGCTACAGAAGAGATAAGGATGAACTTATTTGTTGCAAATCACTGAGGAATTCAAGGCTGGCATATCATAAAACTGGAGGCTAAAGAATGTAACCTCATTGATCTTTGTTCATAAACAGGGTGGGGAGGGGAAGAGTTCTGAAGTTTCAACTAAGATATTTCCAGCTCCTCTTCCTTTTAATCTTCAAGTATTTACACTTATGCACACTTCAGAGTGGAGCAGACACTGGAATAATATTTCAGATAACTGGCTTTGAAGTTCTGGTACCACACAGAGTCTGTATTTTGCTATGTCCGAGGCCCCGTTGCATGGGAGATAGCAAATAAACTTAACAAATCTCCAAACCAACCTTTCCATACACATGCCAACAAGAAACACTAACATTACAGGCTTTACAAATACTGGTTCCAAACTCCAACAAAACTGTTCTAGAATTTTCAAAGTTTGTGTCCCAATTCTCAAAGCAAACTTACGGAAATCGTGGGCGTACTGGAGAGGAGCATTCTCTTTGTGGAACTCTTTCTCCATTGCATTTAGGAGCATGAGGATTTGAATAGTTATGGATTACTTGCTGGGCAGGATGGATGACTCTCATGCAAGGTCCAGGAACAGGAGGCAGTGGTTGCGAGAGATTTGCGAAATGTTGGTAGGGAGTCCTACCATCTAAGAAATTAATAAAATAAACACAAGGATCTCATCAATTTACTTTTGACTAACTGGAAGTTTTCATATTTCAAACACAACCTGCTTCATTTCTAGGAAAGCTCTAGCAGCTTGTAGGTTATATAGTGCCATCAGTAGCAGGTTTAAGAAACATTTTACAGAACAAAGTTCCATGCTTGAACAAACAACGGGGTTCAGCTTTCCACGGTGGGTTGGAATGTTGACAGTTAAATGGTGTGAGTTGGTCTTCATCCATATTTAACATGCCTGACTTTTTTGGGGCTATAACCTGAGAAAACGAATCATCTCAACAGTCTCATGAAAGCAGAAGAAAAATCCTGGAACAAATCAGTTTGCAACACTAAGGCTGAACAGACTGAAATTATTGTAAATGAAAAGAGAAAAATTATCTTTCATTTTGTTACTTCATTCTGAATGAATTTGCTGTCTGTCTAACAGTAACCTCTTAAGGCCTTGAGGCTGGTTCTATTGCTATCCTAAAGGAAGGTAACGTGACAATCCTTGCTAAAATAACTTCTTTGCAAAAATGCTATTGGTTTTTTGATGCGCCCATCATAGTATCTATTAATTATTATATTATTATTATTATTTGTATTACGATAGCACCTAGTCATAGACCAGGAGCCCACTGTGCTAGGTGCTGTACAAAAACAAAACAAAAAGATGGTTCCTGCCTCACAGAGCTTACAATTTAAGTATAAGACAAAAGACAATGGGTGGATACAGACACAAGGGGGAGTACAAGGAGACAATCGATAGGTTACTGTGCACTGAGAACACAGCCTAACTCTTCTCAAGTTTTTTGTGGGCACCACAGAACAGGAGAGGTTTTAATGAGGGATCTGAAGGAGGACGGTAAGTTAATTCCATAAACATCTGCAAAATTATTGCCTTCTAACACATTACATGCGCAGCTGTACAAGCAGTAGATCACAACAAGAGTGGGGGCACAGATGAAGGCCTCTCATTAGAAAGCGTTGGTATCCAATCTTCATTGGAGGTGATCTACACAGCCACCCAAGTTTTCATTTTTCAGTTGTGACATTAAGACTTTAGATTTTATTTTTAGTGCATTTTGGGGTCTCCAAACTTTTTTGTTCACTTTCTGTGCCGGGGCTGAATGACAATCAGCAGAGCAGGGCACAGCAAAGAAGCACGCAGGCAGCTGATAGTAAAGGCAATGAATGCCAGGACACTGCACTACTGTGTGTCATTCCATAGTCTTTCCTCTTTAAGGGTCAAGCATAGCTGGGCAGAGGGGACCACAGACCTAACTGGAGTGGGGAAACTGAACCGAGGCTGTATATTTGAAGAGCTGTGTTGTTGCTGATAAACAGGAAGTAGCTTCTATTGAGCTGCAAGAGGAACAGATGGGGAAAGAGCATCCCACGTCAGGTTCATTGCCAGGAGTGGCTCCCCGGCCCAGTGGTGGCACTGGCAGCCACATGCCCTCACCCAACTCATCTCTAGACTTTCACACGTGTAATGGCTGTTTTGGTATATGCAAAGTATAGTTTAGGCATAAGCTGAAATAGAAAGCAATGGAAGCAACTTGCATCATGGGCAGGGGAAACTGAGTCCATTGCTTCAGTCTCTCTGTTTGTGGACTTCCTAAGATGACACTGCATCAGTTCCCAGTCAGGAGGTAATTATCAGGACTAGAAAATTATTTTTTTTACTAAATTAAAGCTTAAATTATGCAGAAGCAGATGGGACAGGAGTGAAGTGCTAGACATGTTGACAACTCTTGCTATTTTATCATGATTCTTGTGATATTTGGTGGTTTTTTAAAAACCCTGATATCCTGGAGACATATTATAACATGACAATCTCAGTTTTCATTAAAAAAATTAAAGTTTCTAGCCATTGTGCTCACAGAGAAAAGCTTAAAAATGTGACCCAAAAGGCTCAATCACCAGAGGCAAATAAAAATAACCCAGTAGTTACTATTTTTAAAATCTTGTGATTTTCAATCCAAACTTGTGATTTTGGAGTGGTTGGGGTGGGCAATACTACGCTAGTAGGTCATATTGGCTCCAACTGACAATTGGACCCTTGTTTGAATCATATTTGGAGTTTTGTGGGAGATTTATTTATAAATATGAGATTAAAACCCACAAGTAATTTGTGTGTTTATTAATAAAAATACTTGATGTTCTTTACATTAGTTCTCTTTTTATTTACATTTGTTTAGTTTAGAACTACATGCTATTTAGAGTCACTATTTCAGTGTCACAAAACTAAATACTCTATTTTTTCAGCAACTAAATAATGAATGCTTGTATTGCCTCTCATTATGATAAACTCAAGGTAACTTCTTTCCATAGTAAAATGTTAACAGAAATAAAAAACATGGTTATAAACAATTGCCATTTATGGTATTGCCTATTCCAGATGTTAAAAAAGCCAAGGCCCCAAAAATCATGAGAAGGGCTTAAACACAGTGACATTTTTAGACAATCTTTTTGTTTGCCTTCTGGGATTTGAGCCTTTAGAGTACAACGGAATCATGCTTTCAAGCTTTTATTTTCAGCCACGAGGGCTAGACACTTAAAAAAAATCAGTTATTGCAAGATTTCTGATAAAATTATGAGAGTTGGCAACATTCTATTTATTTGTACCACAGTGGGTCTCCCCCCGCCCAGCCGCCCAATTAGCTGTGTCACTGCTGGGTATGGTTTGAAAAAGCCTGGGGGAATGCAAAATGAAAGTAAACATGTTTTGGGGGATCTTAATATTTGTCTGCTGGATAGAGAATGTCACTCATAAATACGACTGTATAAAATTTGCTCCATAGGAATGTCTGTTTTACAACCTTCATTTTAGATGCTGGATATAAATAAAGAGTTAATTGAACTGTATGTTGCTTGTAGCCAGCTCTAGGGGGACAGGCACTGCTGTGTGAGGGATTGGGCTGGCTTAAAGGATTTTAAGACAACACTGTCTCACTTCTTTCATTTGGATACTCCTGATGCTATAATAAATGGAGGTTACTTACTTGTAACACAGAGGGACAATCCCTTGAAGAAGAAATAGAGGTTACTTACCTGTAACTGGAGATTCTTCGAGGGGTGTGATCCCTATCTGGATATTCCACATGTGGGACACACGCATGTACCTGTATCCAGACTTTTTTTTTTTTTTTTTTTTTTTTGCAAGCGGTGTCCTTTGGCCTGCATGTGTGCCACTGCTCACCTTGTGCTCTGAACTGAGGGCATAAAAGGTGGTGAGGGCCGATGCCTCTCCAGTTTCCCATTCATACCTCAGTTAAAACAGTCCGCAGCAGAGGGGACAGAGGGCAGGTAGTGGAATATAGATAGGGACCACACATCTCGAAGAACCTCCAGTTACAGGTAAGTAACCTCTATTTCTTCTTCAAGTGATTGTCCCTCTGTGTATTCCACATGTGGGAGATTAACAATCAGTAGTCAGACTGCAGGTTGGTGCAAGGATCCAGAAGTGATAACTAACTGTAGTACTGCTGTCCCCACAGCTGTATCCACAGTTGACGACTGGATCAGAGTGTAATGTCTCATAAAGGTATGAAGAGAGTTCCAAATAGCTGCCCTACATATCTCTAGGAGAGGTACATCTCTCAGTTATGCAGCTGAAGTAGCTTACTCTCTAGTGGAATGAACCCTCACCCCCTCCCGGAGGGGGAATATGAGCTAGTTGGTAACTGTGACTCAGTGCATAGGTGTATTCACACCCTGCACACTATTGTAATAATCTTTGTATAAAATATGCTGTGTAAGGTATCATTTGTATTTTAAAGAATCCTTATTGAGGTTGCAGGAACAAACCATCCCGATGTGTAGAAAGAATAGTAAATTATGGCAGGCGACCAGCTTGGCTAAACAGTGAAATCCTTGCTGATCTTAAACACAAAAAAGAAGTTTACAAGAAGTGGAAGATTGAACAAATGACCAGGGAGGAGTATAAAAATATTACTCAGGCATGCAGGAGTGAAATCAGGAAGGTCAAATCACACTTGGAGTTGCAGCTAGCAAGGTATGTTAAGAGTAACAAGAAGGGTTTCTACATGTATGTTAGCAACAAGAAGGAGGTCAGGGAAAGTGTGGGCCCCTTACTGAATGGGGGAGGCAACCTAGTGACAGGATGTGGAAAAAGCTAAGGTACTCAATGCTTTTTTTGCCTCTGTCTTCACAAACAAAGTCAGCTCCCAGACTACTGCACTGGGCAGCACAGTATGGGGAGGAGGTGACGAGCCCTCTGTGGAGAAAGAAGTGGTTCAGGACTATTTAGAAAAGCTGGACGAGCACAAGTCCATGGGGCCGGATGCAATGCATCCGAGGGTGCTAAAGGAGTTGGCGGATGTGATTGCAGAACCATTGGCCATTATCTTTGAAAACTCGTGGCGATTGGGGGAGGTCCCGGATGACTGGAAAAAGGCTAATGTAGTGCCTAGCTTTAAAAAAGGGAAGAAGGAGAATCTGGGGAACTACAGGCCAGTCAGCCTCACCTCAGTCCCTGGAAAAATCATGGAGCAGGTCCTCAAGGAATCAATTTTGAAGCACTTCGAGGAGAGGAAAGTGATCAGGAACAGTCAGCATGGATTCACCAAGGGCAAGTCATGCCTGACTAGCCTAATTGCCTTCTATGATGAGATAACTGGCTCTGTGGATGAGGGGAAAGCAGTGGACGTGTTATTCCTTGACTTTAGCAAGCTTTTGATACGGTCTCCCACAGTATTCTTGCCAGCAAGTTAAAGAAGTATGGGCTAGATGAATGGACTATAAGGTAGATAGAAAGCTGGCTAGATCATCAGGCTCAACGGGTAGTGATCAATGGCTCCATGTCTAGCTGGCAGCCGGTATCAAGCAGAGTGCCCCAAGGGTCGGTCTTGGGGCCGGTTTTGTTCAATATCTTTATTAATGATCTGGAGGATGGCATGGATTGTACCCTCAGCAAGTTCACAGATGACACTAAACTGGGAGGAGTGGTAGATACACTGGAGGGTAGGGATAGGATACAGAGGGACCTAGACAAATTAGAGGATTGGGCCAAAAGAAATCTGCTTAGGTTCAACAAGGACAAGTGCAGAGTCCTGCACTTAGGACAGAAGAATCCCATGCACTGCTACAGACTAGGGACCAAGTGGCTAGGCTGCAGTTCTGCAGAAAAGGACCTAGGGGTTACAGTGGACGAGAAGCTGGAGATGAGTCAACAATGTGCCCTTGTTGCCAAGAAGGCTAACGGCATTTTGGGCTGTATAAGTAGGGGCATTGCCAGCAGATCGAGGGACATGATCACCCCCCTCTATTCGGCATTGGTGAGGCCTCATCTGGAGTACTGTGTCCAGTTTTGGGCCCCACACTACAAGAAGGATGTGGAAAAATTAGAAAGAGTCCAGCGGAGGGCAACAAAAATGATTAGGGGGCTGGAGCACATGATTTATGAGGAGAGGCTGAGGGAACTGGGATTATTTAGTCTGAAGAAGAGAAGAATGAGGGGGATTTGATAGCTGCTTTCAACTGCCTGCAAGGGGGTTCCAAAGAGGATGGATATAGACTCTTCTCAGTGGTAGCAGATGACAGAACAAGGAGTAATGGTCTCAAGTTGCAGTGTGGGAGGTTTAGGTTGGATATTAGGAAAAACGTTTTCACTAGGAGGGTGGTGAAGCACTGGAATGGGTTACCTAGAGAGGTGGTGGAATCTCCTTCCTTAGAGGTTTTTAAGGTCAGGCTTGACAAAGCCCTGGCGGATGATTTAGTTGAGGATTGGTCCTGCTTTGAGTAGGGAGTTGGACTAGATGACCTCCTGAGGTCCCTTCCAACCCTGATATTCTATGATTCTATGATTTGAAAACTAACAACTCACTGGTCAATAATATCATGGTGAAATGTGTAGCAATGTAATATGTGAACTTATGAACATAAGCTAAAATTATGACTGAGATGTGTTTATCAGACAAGTTTGGGGAGGAGGTAAACCTGTTTTTCAGAGACAAAGGACAAGCTAATGCCTCTAGCTAGATGTCATCATAGCTGATTGGCAATCACTGGTCAAGTGGCCATTCTCTGGCAGTGAAGCGGGGCAGGAACAGATCGACCCATATTTTAGCAAGCAATACTGTGGAACTTCTTTCACCACAAGAATCCATGTCTCCATCCTCACAGAAGGAAGGAAATTTATCTAGGGGTAACCCTCAGGAAAATGCATTTCGAAGGGTGACTGGACTATAAAAGTCAGAGACAAAAACACCCCAGAAATTCTCTTTCTTTCTCTCCCTATCTCCCTTTCACCTAAAATGACAAAGGAACCAGCATTTGGACTTCGGGAGGGGTTCTGATCTGAGAGTTTGGTCAGCCCTGTTGCTGGGACTATGTGATAAGGATTTTACCTTGAACTAAATCTGGTTTGTTACATTTTAGTTACTAGAAAGTGTTTTATCTTTATTTCTCTTGTAACCATTTCTGACTTGTACTTGTACTCACTTAAAATCTCTCTATTTGTAGTTAGATTTACTTGTTTTATTCTTTAAACACAGCATTGGATTAGTTTTGATTAAACTGAATTGTTTTGGTAACTCCAATTAAAGTAGCAAACTGTTGTATATTGACCCCTTACAGGGGCAACAGAACTTTAATATCTGCACTGTCCAGTAGAAGGCTGGACAGCACAGAACATATGTTTTGGGGAAATTTTGGGGCTGGCTGTGTGTTGGCGTCATCCTGCAGGTAGTAACCAAGGCTCCTGGAAGCCAGAGAATGGCTGGTGTGTTGTTGATAGGGCGCTGGGATCAGAGCTTCTGGGCGAGGGCGGTAGCTATACACAGAACTGAAGGCATGATCTGCATGCTGTTTGCCTGTTTGTGAGTGGCCCACTTGGGAGCTACAACAGCAAAGCATTGTGAGGCACCAAAGCTGCAGGGCAAATGGTGACAACTCCCCACTGGTCTGGATTGCACCCCGGAATGTGATAGTATCAAAGGGTAATACAACCAAAGATCCATTTTGAAAATCTCTGTGTCAATATAGCTTGATCCCTTGACCTCTGATATGGAAACAAATAGCTTAGGTGTCTCTCTTAACATCCTTCGTTACTTGCAGATAAAAGGTCAAAGCCCTTCAGATGTCTAGAGAATGCATCCATCTCTCTTCATCTGAGGTATGCAGTTTTTTTGGGGAAAAAACTGGTAAATGGATTACCTGACTTATATAAAAGTCAGAAACTAATTTAGGAATGAATCTAGGGTGGGGTCATAACAAGACCTTTTCTTTACAGAAGGTAGCATATGGTGAGTCTGACTATTCTGGCTGACATTATGGCTAGTAGAAATGACCCCTTCACAGACAGATGCATGTGGCTGGAGGCTTAAAAGGGGGATTGGTGAGTGATGATAAAATAAAATTGAGGTACGAACTTCACCAGTGGTGGAAAGGATCTGAGACTCCCCATCAGAAATCTAGTTGTAACAGGATGAGTAAATATTGTATGGTTATCCACCAGAAAGTACTGATCGCTGCTAAATGCACTCGCAGGGAACTGAGCATGAGACCCGAAGACTCAAGGGTAAGTAGATGCTCTAAGATAGCAGGGATACCAGCAGATTCTGGAGACAAGTTGCATTGGTGAGCCCAAGAAGAGAGAAACTTCTATTTTGCTAAGTAACGACATCTTGTAGAATCTTTTCTACCTTGGTTAAGCATGGATTGCACCCTTTTAGAACAAGTGATCTCTTTCTGATGCCCATCCAAGTACCAGGCCCTGAGATGCAGCAGTCCCAGATTGAGGCAGTGAACCTGCCCATGTGCTGTGTTAGAAGGTGGGGCAATGTGGGGATGTTCATGGGTGGGTGAACTGAGAGCTTCAGCAGATCTTGTGGTACCAATGGGATGGGAAGGAAGGCATATACCAGGTGATTCTTCCATAGCACCAGTAGGGTATCTCCCATTAAGTCCTTGCCCAGGGCTGCTCTGAATAGTACCAAGGAAGTTTCCTATTCTACTGCGAGGCAAAAAGGTCACAGGTTGGCATTTCCCATTGGGCAAGACGTCATTGAGAACTGAATTATGACTCTTCCATTTGTGATTTGCAGAAATATGTTTTCTCAGGCAGTCCGCTAGGGCAGTGGCTCTCAACCTTTCCAGAATACTGTACCCCTTTCAGGGGTCTAATTCGTCTTGTGTACCCCAAGTTTCACCCCACTTAAAAACTATTTGCTTACAAAATCAGACATAAAAATACAGAAGTGTCACAGCACACTATTACTGAAAAATTGCTGACAAGTATATTTGAGCCTGTTTTTCACTCATGAACCTTGTCTGAAGCCCGAACCCAGGCAGCAGGGCTGAAGCATGTAACTTAGCCTCACTGAGCTCCCTGTGGTGTGTTACCCCGGGCAATTACCCTGCTTGCCACTCCTTAATGCTGGCATTTGCGACACCCCCTAAACCCATCCCTCGACCCTCCTGCAACCTCCAGGTTCAGAAACACTGTCTAAATGAGTTGAGTACTCCCTGGAAGATCTCGGAGTACCCCAGGGGTACATGTACCCCTGGTTGAGAACCACTGCACTAGGGAGTTTTGCACCTCTGGTAAATATGCTGCTGATAGGGTTATGCCACGGCTGATGCACCAATTCCAGAGGGTGATTTGCCTCTATGCACGGAGGGAGAGATCTCATTCCTCCAGGCTTGTTTGTATAAAATATCATTGTCACTTTGACCTTCTTTGGACATTGGGATCGGATGACTGGGAGGAAGATGTCACAGGCTCGACAGACTATCTGGAGTTCTAGTAAATTGATATGCATTCTGGACTCCTCTAGAGGCCAGATGTCTTGTGCCATATGGTCACACATGTGAGCATCCCAGCCCAAGAGGGAGGCATCAGTAACAGTAGTTGCCTCCATCTGAACTATCTCTGGTTTTGTCCACTAGACAGGAGTGTCTAAAACTTTGGGTGGAAGTGTCACTTTGCCGTTTATGTTGTCCTTCTCTGGTGAGTATATGGAGAGAAGCCATGCTTGTAGGCAGCAAAGATGAAGCCTGGTGAACAGTGTCACATGTGTGGATGATACCAAGTGACCAAGGAGGAAAAGGCAAGTTCTGTCTGAAATCCTGGGTCTGATAGTGACCTGATGTATGAAATCGTGCATACCCTGAACCCTTTGAGAGATAGCTAAGCTCTTGGTGTAGTTGAGTCTAATGTCACCCCTATAAAGTTTATGAATCTTATGGGGGTCAATGTGGATTTTTTGTGATTGACACAGACACCCAGAGAAGGCAGAAGGCTGAGTATAATACTGGTTGCCACTGGATTTCCTCATAGAAACTGCCCATCAGAAGTCAGTGGTGGAGGCAAGGCAAGACTGTAAATTCCTCTCTTCTCATCCACTACTGAAAAAAGCTTTGTAAAGATCCTGGGAGCTGTAGCTAGACCAAAGGGGAGGACTCTGAATTGGTAATGCTCTGCATCGGAGAGGAGCCTGAGGAACCTCCTATGGGCTAGATGGATGTCTGTGTGAAAATATGCAGCCATGACCCAGGTGTCCTTTTCTAATGAGGGAATTATTGGTGCCAAGGATTTTGCGCAGAATTTTAGTTTTCAAATGAGCCCATTCAGACTGCTTCCAATTGAGAATCGGCCTCCATCCTCCATTCTTCTTGGGGATGAAGAAGTAAGGGGAATAGAATCCCTTCCCTTGATGTTGAGTTGGAACCTTTTCTATGGCTTCCTTGAAGAGAAGGGAGTTCTAGAATAGAATATCCTCATGAGAGTGGTCCCTGAACAGGAACTGGGAAAGGTGTTTGTATGTACGAGGTACCAGAAACTCGATTAGATAGCCACCACAAATAGTTTCTAATACCTATTTGTCTGTAGTTAGGGATCTCCAGTTTTTGGCAAATTGGGTAAGCTGGCCTCCGAATACCAGAGGAGGGGAATGAGTCCCATCAAAAGAAGCTCTTCGCTTGGCGGTTAGAGTGTGATGTGGCAGTGGATGTTGCAGAGGCTGGGTTCTTGGGGCTATAAACCTCCTATCTCTTGTGTGGTGGCTCCTGAGGACAGATCTTGGATGGTACTCTGCAGCTCTCTAGGGAAATCTGGGGATTGTAACCACAAGTATCTCCTCATAACAATTATCAGAGGGAGTAGCCTTTGGGTGCTGTTGTTTGGACTGCTCTATAGACAACTGCACCACCAAAGAGTTAAGTGGTAGATGAGAGGACAAAAACTCTCCCCCTTTGGGTGGAACAAGGCAATACTTCTTGGCCCTCTTAGGGGTATGAGCACAAGAAGCAGGAGTGTGCCAAACTTCTTTTACTGGGTCCATGATGGTCTTGTTGATGGGGAGGACAACTTGACTGGCTGCAGAATGTCTAGTAAACTGAGCTGAGGCTCCTGGACTTCCTCAAGCTGAATCTGTAGCTCTGGAACCACCCTGTGCATGAGCTTGTGGTATTGTTTAAAGTTGTCTGGAGGAGATGGAGTAACCCCCTTTCCAGTGAAGATGACAAGATTGCTACTGGAATTGTTGGATCTGGCTCATCTTTCCCTTTCGAATATTCTGACAGGACTGGTTGCAGGTGTCTGGGCAATGACAAATAGGACTCCTGCACCGATTCTTGGTATCTAGGGTAGGATTTTCGCTGTCTCCAATATTAACAGTAAGATGGATCAACTGGCAGAAGAGGACCCCATAGTATAAGGATACCCCAGAACCCCAGTCTTCTGGGACTCTTGTCTCGTGCTACCTCTGCCTGATGCAGCAGAGACTCCTGCGGGGCCTCAGAATCATCAGAAGAGGAAGCTGGATCCCTTATCTCCAGTGGAACCAACAGTACCGATGGTCGTGCCTCAAGGTGGGATGGGAGAACAACTCTGCCTCACCAGAATTATCTTCCTCTGGGGTCCTGGAATAGAGATGGTCCTGAAGGAAGGGGTGAATGCGGATAGGGAAGAGCAAAGATGTTCTCTGGGGAGATGTAAGTCTCTGATTGCCCATTGGTGGAGTCATTGGAACCGGAGTCTCCCTGGTTACTGTGGTGGTTGGCTCCCTCCATGGCCATGTTGCTACCGGTACTGCATCAGCTTTAAAAGAGGATGGGAGCACCAGGAACTCTTTATCCTGACCCTCCACCATCAGAGCAGATGTTGGAACTGTCAGATCTGTACCTTTGTGTACCTCCTTCTCCTGTCAAAAAGATTTACTCGGGCCTAAATCCTTAGCACCTACGTGCACTGGCTCTCCTGACTTTGTTGGGGTCGGGGAGGGATCTTTTCTCTTTGAGACAGTTTTATTGGAGTGCCATTTGTTCTCCTCTGAGCCCTTCTCCTTAGGCTTAACAGTCTTAGCCTCTGTTCCTGAGCTCATGCTCAGAGGGGTGCTGCCCTCTTGATAAGACTGATGTATAGTGGGGGGTTGCCCCTGGCTTGTATCTGATTGGGGCTTCATTGCCTTCTTTGTGAAAACATGCTTTTTGAGTCTCGGGTCCAGACCCTCACAAGTTCTGGGGGAAAAGAGCAGCAGATGCTGCACTTGGCAGAAATATGAGCCTCCCCCAGGCAGTAGAAGTAACACTGATGTTCGTTGCTCGCTGAAAAGGAGTGAGGGCAGGAATCACAGTCTTTGAACTTCAGGACCCAGGGTGTAACCCCAGACTTCTTGGGGGGAGAAGTCCCCCGGGGGGGGGGGGGGAAGGGGAAGGGAAGAAAGTGGGGAAAAACACAATCTAACTATACTATGTATACTATACTATACTATAAGAACTACTAAAACTACTAAAACTAACTATATAAGATATCTTACAGCAATGTTACAGTAAAAAAGGAACCGAGGACACCAAAACTTCCAACTGAAGTCACACGGTGACAAGACAGAGCTGGAGAAGTGTCAGCCTGCACCACCTTTTATAACCCCAGTTTGGAACATGAGGAATCTATGGCACATGTGTGGGCCAATGGACACTGCCTGCAAAAAATTCTGGATTTGTGCACGTGCGTATGCCATATGTGGAATACACATCGGGACCACCATTCAAAGAAGAAACATTACTTATCACAAACACAGTGGAATCACGTATCCATGGTTTCTGACATCAAGTGCATCATATAATGAATATGTAAAGTAACAGTCCTTGGGCGAATAGCTTTGCTGAGAGGATTTCTTTGACATCAAAAGCAGTTTTACTGTTCTTTCATGAATGGCAGATAGCAGGTGCTCAGGGCTAGATTACAGCCTGTGAACACAATACACTATATTGTTATTGTCTAGAAAATACATAATAGAATGCAGTAAGTGCAAAGCCTTATTGTGGGCTGTGATTGCCCAATAATCATTTGAAATTTAGAAAGCTGTCAGGAGGTGATTTATGCTGCACTGTGCATGTAACAGGAGGACCACAGTTGCCAGCTTCTTGGTCCTGACCAAATCCATTCCAACCATTTGATGTTTGTCCTTTGGATGTGATTGAAATATTGCTTTGATTTCTCTGTGGGGAACTTCCCCTAGTTCACATTTTAAAACAAACTGTACCCGTTCTGTTAGTGTACAGCTGCACACAATGTGTGTGTGTGGAGGAGGTAGGGAGGGACGGAGGGAAGAAGCAAGGGGATATTACGAATTTAGCTCTTCTCCAGAAAATTAAGTGATGCAAGGAGGAGAGAAATGACCAGAAAATAAAACAGCAGCAAGGAAGTTGGAACACAAAATGCATGACTGGGAAAGAATAACTTCTCTGCAGTAGCACCAGCTGTGTTCTGATGAGTGAACTTTGAGGCCTAGCACTGATTTGTTTGAATTGAAGGTTCTGCCTTAGCGAATTCACTGACATCATGCTAACATTTAGGAAGATAAAGGGGTTGGTAAAAGGTATTAGAAAACAATAGATGCATCCTGTGAAGGAAGTACAGTAGGAATACCAACTTATTAAAATATAGTTTGGAGCTAAGAGGGCGATACCATAGAAAAGCATATTAAATGCTGGTCAATTACATTAACTTACATGGATTTTGGTGGTGTGGATCAACTGGACAATGGTATCTGAGGTTCCAGTGAGCTTGTGGAGAAACATTACGGTGCAGCATTTGTTGGTATACAGGATACTGCTGAGGTTCAATTCTGAGAAACTCTCTGGATATTAATGGTCCTGGAAGGTCCTGGGGGTTAAACACAGATGTAAGTGGTAACGGAGGTTCTAACTGCCTGATGCCCATGACATCCCAAAGCTGAGAATCATATCCGGTGTCTACAGTTGGCAGGTCGAATGGTGCTCTGTTATTTGATGGCTGATGTGACTGTAAATTCTCTTGGCTTTTGTCATCAAGTGAATTCTGTGAAACATCAGAAAAACTTTTGTTTGATTTACTAGAGTCATGTCCAGTGTCAGGAGAATCAGTTGAAAGCTGAGATCTCAATAGCTTATTTGTTTTCTCCATAGCTAAAAGATGAGACTGAGGTAGGAGCATCCCAGACTCTGATTCAGTGGAAGCACAGGAAGGCACATCTTTTCCAGAATCCTGATATCTTACCCAAAGACTGCTGTCATAATCCTCCATCGCTTCGTTGTGTGGTTCAGGCTGATGATAGTTTGCAAGCTCTGAGGATTTACATAAATGTGACTGATCAGCCAAGGAATTTTGAGACATTTGAGTTGGATATGGTCCTAAAGGTACCAAATTCTCCATATTTTCAACAGAAGGTTTCAAAGCCTCTTCTAGTGAATGTTCTGGAAATGGGGACCAGAATGCAGATTCATCAACTTCAACTGGTATGCTTCGACTCATCACAGTGCCTGAAAAGGGAAGAACAAACAATATAAAACTATCAGGTCATGGTTAATTCCTGGAGTCACTATAAAGACAAACTTATATCTTCAATGTTATGATTCAAGACCACAAAGTGAAAGATCAACAATAAGAATACGTCACTGCTTGGTTGACTTTTGATGAAGAAACAAATGCATTGAGCAATAGCCTTGGACTAACCTGCAATGGAGGCCATTTTGAGTTTTTGTGAAGACTGTGGAAATATGAATCAACTTTCTTAATTTGGTGCCAGGATTTTCCAACAAACTGGAACACAAGAAAAATTATCCCCATTGAAACAGTGCAGTTTCATACAGTTAAAAATCCAGAAATAACGACTTTGTATCAGAGATTAACCAGGAATACTGATTAAAGTTCTGAGAATCACATTTCAGAAAACAGAGAAATTTAAGGGTGTTTCTGGTACTTTGTGTTCGTTCCTGCTGAGTCTGGAAGGACAGCCTGTCTTGTGTTATTTCCAGACAGAAAGTTTAGGGTATTCTGATCTGGGGATCTGGTTCAGCTTGTTCCAGAGATGGGACCAACTGCAGGTTTTGGATCCAGACCTGATAATGAGGCCCCACCTTGCTGCCCATGGTCTACACTCTCCTTCTCAGCCAAACTAAAGAACTTTGAGTCCTGAGCCAAAGTTAATGACGAAAGCCTGTCTCCAACTGCTGGCTCTTATTTCATCCAAAGCAGTTCATCCATTTGGTTATTACATTGATACTGTTAACTCAGGTTACTGGGAGTTTACAGATATTTTGAAAAGTTTGTTGTTCTTTAAGGTTCCCTTTTTCTCATGATGTAATAACCTAGATTGACCGGTACAGGTTATATGGAATTTCAGATGCCCTTCTAGAATTCAATAGGGATCCAAATTGTAAGTCATCATTTATGGTGTTGCCAGTAAAACTGTTCCAGCCAAATTACTCTCATAATGTTTTAATATAGCATTGTCATTACAGTAGCATTATAGTAGCAGCCGGGTCCAAAGCATGCATTAGAACTATACCAACTTTGGGAAATTAGAACTACATGCCCCATTACACAAAACATTCTTTCTATGCTCAACCTAAAGTTATCTGAAAAAAGTACTGATTCTTGGATAGCATGACCACTCTCAATTGGCCTCTAATATTTCAGAATGGCCTCAATAGGCTTTCTTTGAAATTATAATGTAAATAAGAAGTCAAATGAAGCTATGTAAGCCAACACCTTATAAAAGGCTGCAACAGCCAACAACCTAATAGATAATTGGCTGTTATGGGCAAATTCTATATACAGTTCTGGCACCCACAGGGCTTCCAATGGATAGGGTGAGGAAATAGGGTGATATGAACCACCTCCTTTACAGTTTTGCTTCTGTCCTATTGGAAGAAGCCAAAAAACAAACTAGGACAATCAATAAACAGGGGCGGCTCTATGTTTTTTGCCGCCCCAAGCACGGCAGTCAGGCGTTCCAGTTGCCGTGAGGGCGGGAGTCAGGCAGCCTTTGGCGGCATGCCTGCGGGAGGTCTGCCGGTCCCGCGGATTTGGCAGCGTTTCTGCGGGTGATCTGCCGGTCCCGCATCTTTGGCATATCTGCCGCCGAATTACCGCCGAAGCCGTGGGACCGGCGGACCTCCCGCAGGCATGCCGCTGAAGGCTGCCTGTCTCCCGCCCTCAAGGCGACTGGAACACCGCCCCCCAACGCCTTGCCACCCCAGGCACGCGCTTGCTGCGCTGGTGCCTGGAGCCACCCCTGTCAATAAAGATGAATGGGACAAGAACTCATAGCAAAGCAAATGGTAACATCTGCCAACAACAGAATTTGCTTTAAAGCCTTAATAATCATAAGCATACAATATTAAAGAGCTTCTAGTAAACCAAGAAGAAATTTACTTCAGTTACAATATGCAGTAACCAGGGCCGGCTCTAGGCACCAGCAAAACAAGCTGGTGCTTGGGACGGCACATTTTTAGGGGCGGCATGGCCGGCGCCAGAATGCCGCCCCTGCCGCCCCTAAAAATGTGCCCCGGCCGCCCTAGCTCACCTCCGCTGCTGCTGCCGCTCGCGCACCGCTGCTCGCCCTCCCTCCCAGGCTCTCAAACCTGGAAAGGAGGGGGAGATCCCGAGCGGCCGCGGCGCGCGAAACAGCTGATTCGCGCGCTGCTGCTCCCCCTTCCTCCCAGGCTTGAGAGCCTGGGAGGGATGGGGAGACTCTGAGTGGCCGCGGCGCGCGCGCCGCTTCTCCCCCTCCCTCTTAGGCTTGAGAGCCTGGGGGGAGGAGGCAGGGCTGGGGATTTGGGGAAGGGGCAGAGTTGAGGCGGGGCCGGGGGTGGGGTAAGAAAAAAAAGGGGGGAGGGGCGGCCAAAATTGTTTTTGCTTGGGGCGGCAAAAATCCTAGAGCCGGCCCTGTCAGTAACAAGTACCTTAAATAGAAATGTACTTCAGTTACAATATTTAGTAAAATGTACATAAAGAGTATGTTCCAATGAACAAAGAATTCAAAACAGTCAAGCAAGATCATTGAGAAATATCATGTTCTGTGTCTGACTGAGAAATGTCTCAACTCCATTCTGGTTTCAGTAGCTCTTTCTCCAAAAATGTGTACCTTTAATTTGAAGAAGTAAAAACATGCTCTTTATAGTTAATTCTTGGTCAAACTGGGAAAGAGCAATTGCCAATTCCAGTTCATCTGCTCTAAAATGTCCCCACAAGTCTTGTTCTTTTGCAGTAGCATAAAGGAAATAATACAATGTAAAAACCGAAATAAATCCAATTTGACTTTCCTCAGAGGAAAATCGTTGCTAAAGGGACGTACACGTAGCAAGAGTTCTGGCAGATTTCAGCTCTTTTAACTTTCACATCTTCAAACCCAGCCACTTCAGAGAGTATATATAGCTTATTAAGGCGGTAGGAGCTAATGTGATAAAAATCACCAAAATCTTCACAAGGCATAGCCACAAGGAAGACCCAAAAATGGAGATTTTAGGCCAGATCCTTGAGTGCTTTGTGGCCAGTGTGTAATACTACTGTATTACATAGGCCAAACCCTACTTGTACCCTCCATGTTGATCAGTTCTCTGTAACTATGATCCTGAAGCAGCATAGAGCCAGTGACGTGACACATATGTCACACAGCAAAACCACCTCTGGCACAGTGAGGTTTCAGGTTGTGGTTCTCTGAAAAGGAGATGTGGCCAGGCAAAATTATTCTCCACAACTCCTAGGCTGTACGTCTAGAGAAAGGGTTTCTCCAAAGTGTATCTTCAGGTTTTTCTACACAGGGTAATTTACCACCATAGTTACATAAATAGTTTATAATTATACCAGTATAACTATGCTGGTAAATTTCCCAATGTAGACAAGCCCTCAGAGCAGTTATTGGGAAGCACTAACACACAGCACATGTAGCTGCTTTGTCAGATACTCAGACACAGGCCAGAGAACAAAGTGCAGTGCTAACTAGACTCCTTTTTATTGCAGGCATCCATGCTTGAAATCCTGACAGTAAGCTCACCAACATCATTCAGTTTTCCTGTGGTTTGTATCCTTTTCCCCTAAGCCATAAACATATGATTGCCACTTTTAGCTGAGTCAGTGTCCTGTGACGGTAATAATGCATGTGACTCTAAAGGGAAAACCTTGAGTTCCCATAGTTGGCACAGGATTAAGATGGGGACTTGCTTTACTCTGTTCTTTGCAATAGTGATGACGTGATAGTTGCCTGGGAAGGTTGGTTATATCAGTGGCTCTCAACCTTTCCAGATTACTGTACCCCTTTCAGAAGTCTGATTTGTTTTGCGTGCCTCCAAGTTTCACCTCACTTAAAAACTACTTGCTTACAAAAATCAGACAAAAATACAAAAGTGTCACCGCACTCTATTACTGAAAAATTGCTTACTTTATTTTTACCATATAATTATAAAATAAATCAATTGCACTATAAATATTCTGCTTACATTTCAGTGTATAGTATATAGAGCAGTATAAACAAGTCATTATCTGTATGAAATTTTAGTTAGTACTGACTTTGCTAGTGCTTGTTATGTAGCCTGTTGTAAAACTAGGCAAATATCTAGATGAGTTGATGCACCCCCCTGGAAGATCTCTGCACACCCTCAGGGGTACGTGTATTCCTGGTTGAGAACCATGGGGTTATATCACTGCCCCCATCATTCTTGCACGGCGATCAGATGACTCTTCTGGGAATATGGGTTAAGGCCAGGTTTAACAAAGATATTCAGGCACCTAATGCTGCAGATAGGTGCCTAGTGATATTTACAAAAGTGCCTAAGCAGGCTAGGTGCCAACTCCCATTGAAAGAAATTGCTTGTGTGCATATTTAGGCATCTAAATACCTTTGTAAATCTGGCCACAAGGGTCCCCGGCCATGGCGTGCTTGCGTATACTTGCTTTGTGACTGGGGAATTAGTTGGGATGTGTATGATTTGTGGGCAACTTTGGACCAACCCCCAAGTGAAAAAACGACCAGTGTAAGGGCATACTTCGCACATGGGTAAAAGCCAGATTAAGGGGCCATAAGGGACATCTCTAGACTTTATTCACATTGCAAACTCTCCTCCCACCATTGAATAGCATCTGTTCTTTCATAAGACGTTCTCCTTGGTATCCATCTTGGATCATAAAGGGCAAATTCATCTGTGGTGTAAATGGGCATAACTCCATTGGCTTCGTAAGTCATACTAATTTAACACCATTATTACCTACAATTATCAAACATCTGAACATGGCAAATTACAGAAACAAATTCATCAAGGCTGAATCTGTCTGTTGTCTCTTTGATGGTCACTGAAGCAAGCATATCAAAACACCAGAAAACCACTCCAGTTGGAAATTCTGTCTTCAACAGCCATCAGCCTAACACCAACACTGATAACATTACTGGCCAAGTGAAGAAATGACCTATTGGTCATTGAATGATGCAACTGAGAGTCTTCTTGCTCCTAGATATATAGGCCATTTTCAGTGTGAGCATTCAAGGAGCAGGGGGTAATATAAAATCTCAAGGGAGTATTTGAAACACCTTAGTAATTTACTAAGTTACATCCAACCTAAATACCCCTTGCTGCATACTAAACCAGTTACCTCTTGTCTTATCGTCAGTGGACATGACAACACAAACGCTTTCTCCTTTCCTATGGTGTGTCTGTTTTTACACCACACTCATCACCATAGTGTCTGTGTGCTTAGAATCTTAATCCCTCAGGTTCTGTGGCTCTGGCTGGTGTATAGAGGTGCAGTTTTGGCTACCCCATGTCAGAGGGGGTGAATTAAACCCATTGTATGCAATGTTTGAGAAATCCATCTTCTCTGGCCCATTTATTGGGCACTGAGAATGCAGATTTTCTTTAGGGCTTGGTTTACATGCCACTGGGTATCATTATTTCTAACCCTAAGGATAGTTATGCACTGGCATAGGTTAGTTAGGGAGGTTGTGGAATCTCCATCATTGGAGATTTTTAAGAACAGGTTAGACATACACCTGTTAGGGAGGGTCTAGGTCAGGGGTAGGCAACCTTTCAGAAGTGGTGTGCCGAGTCTTCATTTATTCACTTTAATTTAAGGTTTTGCGTGCCGGTAATACATTTTAACGTTTTTTAGAAGGTCTCTCTCTATAAGGCCTGGTCTACACTAGGCTTTTATGTCGACTTTAGCGCCGTTATA
>NW_020664393.1:3466989-3487862 GCF_002925995.2 Terrapene triunguis | reverse complement strand
ATAACTAAACTATTGTATGTAAAGTAAATAAGGTTTTTAAAATGTTTTAAAATGTTTAAAATTAAATTAAAATGCAGAGCCCCCTGGACTGGTGGCCAGGATCTGGGCAGTGTGAGGTGCCACTGAAAAACAGCTTGCGTGCCGCAGGTTGCCTACTCCTGGTTTATAACAACCTAGAATTGCTCTACACCTGACCCCAGAAAGATTGGACTGGCAAGATTCCTTCTGTCAACTAGAGATGGGTTACATACATTCCTTTGCTAAACTACCTGTAGTACAAAAATCCTGACCAATCTCTGAGACAAAGGCTTCATGATCAGAACTAATGTTCCAGCCAAACACCAATGTGATCTCCATTCTTTCCTCTTCTCTCTTCCCTCCCCCCCCCCAACCCCCATCCATCCAGATCTCTGTCCCTGACAATGCCATTTTATCTGCCACTATAGCACATAACTGGGATGTTTTCAACTCTATGCTTGACACCAAGTCTGCATCAGTAGCTTGCCCTTGGAGTGTTGTGAAGGAACAAAGTTCTGACCCTTTCTGGCATTCGTCATCTAGGAATTTATCTCTTATTTTAACTACAGCAAACTCTTCTTGGGCTTTCCTGACATCCATCTCTCCTCCTTAGGTCTATTAAAAAAACTGTTGATTAAAAGTAGCTTTCCTGACCCTTTGCTTTTGACCATGTCACCCCTCTTTTTCCAGTATCTCTGACTCTCCCCCGCTCCACTGTATCAAACGTCTGGTCTTTATGCTGTTTAGGCCCTCCAGTTTAGCTGCTACCTATCCTTTCTTTCAGAGGGGTAGCCGTGTTAGTCTGTATCAGCAAAAACAACGAGGAGTCCTTGTGACACCTTAGAGACTAACACATTTATTTGGGCATAAGCTTTCGTGGGCTATAACCCACTTCATCAGATGCATGCAGTGAAAAATACAGTAAGCGGGTATAAATATACAGCACATGAAAAGATGGGAGTATTGAATTGGCCTTGTTAGCACGAAAAAAAGTAATTTCCCCTCTGTTAATATTCACGACTTCTTGTCAACTGTTTGGGAATGGGCCACATTGACCCTAATTGAATTGGCCCCGTTAGCACTGATTTCCCCCCCCCCCCCCCTCACACACACACACTTGGTAAGGCAACTCCCATCTTTTCATGTGCTGTATATTTATACCTGCTTACTGTATTTTCCACTCCATGCATCTGGTGAAGTGAGTTAAAGCCCACGAAAGCTTATGCCCAAATAAATTTTAGTCTCTAAGGTGCCACAAGGACTCCTCATTGTTCTGTCCTTTCTTGTATCTTTACTGTGTTGTTCTATCA
Organism: Terrapene triunguis; assembly: GCF_002925995.2. Taxonomy (NCBI): domain Eukaryota; kingdom Metazoa; phylum Chordata; order Testudines; family Emydidae; genus Terrapene; species Terrapene triunguis. The sequence continues at coordinate 3,486,534 of NW_020664393.1, read as the reverse complement.
ACAAAGCTAGCCTGTCTCCCCTCTCCAAATGGCTTTAATGCATATAATATTCTTACTGACCCTCTCATTAAATTACTTCTAAGTCACTTTCAAAAAGCCACCTCCATGATACCTACAGTAAACTGTAACTGATAGCTGCTAGGTAAGTTGCGTCTTCATTTAACTCATTTGCTGTTTTCAAGTTAAAATGAACTATGCATAATGGCTGCTCTGGGTGCATAACGTTGCCTGTCTCGCCTTTCTTGTCTGCTGCCCACTTATTTCCTCTTGTGTTAAATGTGATTGTAAAATCTTTGGACAGTTATTCTCCTACTAAATACTTTGTGGCACACCCTGTACCAAGTGACCCTGTTCCTCGTTGTGTAGGGGCCTGAGCGCTACTGTGTTAGTAGCAGTAAGAATCCTAATTGCTGCTTATTGGCTGAGGCAAAGATAGTTCTCTATCCTTTCAGTGTTCTGGTTGCCCACTATATCTTCCAAAAGTCTCTCCATATCTGGTGATAAAGAACCATTAAAACTTTCTATAATACAACTGAAAATGTCTGTCTATATCAGGGGTCGGCAACCTACGATTCTGAGTGGCATGCTGCTGCCCACTGAGGAGGAGGAGGGGCCGGAATGCATCATGCTGTGGGAAGAAGGGGGAGGGGGAAGCTTGGCTGCCGCAGGATCAAGCTTCTGCCTCCAGCCCCCCCGCCCACCGCTCTCCCCTGCGGGGGTAGGAGGCAGAAGCTTGGTCCTGCGGCAGCCAAGCTTCCCCCCTCCCCTTCTTATTCCCCCAGCGTGGTGCTTTCCTGCCACTCCTCCTCTCACCGGGCAGGCAGCAGCGTGCCACTCAAAATTGGCTTGCGTGCCGTGTTTGGCACACGTGCTGTAGGTTGCTGACCCCTGGTCTAGGTATACTTGGTCCTGTCTTAGCGCAAGGAGCTGGACTAGATGACCTCTCGAGGTCCCTTCCAGCCCTACATTTCTATGATTCTATCGTCCTCTCTCAGTGGTTTTGGTGGATGAAAGCAGCTTTAAATTGCAGAAGCCCTGTGCAAGAGGCTACCCAAGGGAACCCTATCTACTTTTGGGGTGATGCTGGGCAGCAGGCTCAGTCTGTATTTTGGTGGAAATTTCCAAAAGAAAACCCACATGTGGTTGGCAATGTTGATGATTCAGTAAGTAACATTCTTCCTTCCAAGTCTATACTGAACCAGTGCTTCAGTATGATGTTACTATTCCGCTGGACGTCCCAGCTTTTGGAAAAGATGTAAAACTGAGACCTTGATCCTGTTGTTATACATGGCCTCATGCTGTAGATTTTCATGCAATTTCTCTTGACATTTTCTATTTAACATATGCTGAAAGTGGAGCACAAGACAGACAAATAACTTACTTGGGCATATCAAAACACCCTCAGCAAACCATGATCTGATTCCTCTTCTAGCACTGAGACAACTGGAGAATGTAGTTTATGACCCAGTCCCATCCTCAAATATATAGAACTATTTTAGGTGGTATTTTCATATTGCCAGAAAGCTCCAAGAATTTAGTATTCCCCCATGATTTAGGGTGCCCATATGTCCCGTTTTGGCCAGGACAGTCCCCTTTTTAAACTCTGTATCGGATGTCACGACTTTTTTTTTTTTTTGGCAAAACTGGGCATTTGTCCCTTTTGCTCTTGCTTGAGGGGGCTATGGAGGAACGTTCAGGCAAGAGCAAATGGGACAAATGTCCAGTTTTGCCAAAAAAGTCGTGACGTCCAGACATTGGCTTGGGCGAGCAGCGACACCAGGCAGCTCAGGCCATACCCACATGGCAGGGCTTGGGCCAGCCTGTGAGCACTGACCATCTCTTACCCGGTGTCCCGTTTTCAGTTTAGGGAACTATGGTCACTCTACATGGCTATACTGAAGATTACTGATAACCAGCTTGAATTCTTGCGTGGACTTCTGCAAATTATAAAGTGAGGCCTTTAGTAAAGGGAATTAACATTCTAGCAGCAAATTTCGTAAAAATAAATGGAAAAAATCCCATTAACAGCCCTTGTCTCCTCTTGTTCCTCCCTCGCTCCATACTCAAAGTTTTATAACATGGGTTAATTTAGTAAATAGCCTTGGAGAGTTTGTCTTAAGTGAGCTGATAGACAGTGGCTCCAGCTCTTGTGACCAAACTCTTCCAAGCTTCCTTGCAACAGTTCCCAGACTGAGAGAAGTTCTTCCATTTCTCCTGCCAGATAAACTGAAAGCTTCAGCGCCAAGGAGTGCTGACTGTGCTGTTGAAACAGTCCTTGACAGCAATGTTCACAATAAAATGACCGCATCACATGCTTGTTCTGGACACAGTTTGCTTTGGATGTCTCTGGTGGGAGTTTCAGGGGAGAAAGTAAGTGGAAAGAAAGGTGGGGAGCAGACACTCACTTTTCCAGGTCAATAGAGCTAGGCCTGAGGTGAAGAATTCAATAGCAGGGCCAAACTCCCTTAACATTCAAGAGAGTTTGTAGCTGGGGGTTAGCTTCAGGCCCAACTTTACAGTTTAAGGATTTCATAATCAACCACAAAGCATTCCATATATTTTCCAATTTTAAGGTCAAGATTCACATCCCCACACAATACCTCCAACTGCCTGGATTTGATTAGACAACTTCTGACAAGGGAAAGGAAGGAACCTGCAACAAAAGAAGGTGCTTGTGCTCTCATTCTTTTTCAGAGGGCTTTGAGAGTTGAAGAGCAATTTGATTAAAGTCATATTTTTGTGTGTTAATCAATAGAAGAGGGAACGTTAGGACAAGGGAGAAACCTCTTCCAGTCTGATATGCAATACATAAATAAAGGGGTGGAAGTTACACTCATCTGGAAAGGTTTGGAGGCAAATTAACTTATGCTTTAGCCAGGCGCAAGAGGGATGGACAGGAAAGATAGTGCAGTGATTATGAAGTTAGCCTGGGAGTCAAAAGACTGGGGTTCTAGTCCCTGATCCACCACAGACTTCCTCTGTGACCTTGAGTGAGTCTCAGTCTCTCAGTGCCTACGTTCCCCACCCGTAAAATGGGGATAACTGTATTTCCTAACTCATATGGTGTTGAGAGGATAAATACATTAAGCCTCTGAGGTGCTCAGACACTATGGGAATGGGCCATATAAGGCTAAATAGAGAAGTGAAATGCTACAGCTTGCTCTGTAGAAAGATTGGACACAACCTTCCTAAAACTAAGTGAAGTCAGGCCCAAAACTTTTCAGCCGTGTGCAGTGCTGCAAACAGGGGAGCCATTTGGGACCTATGACCCAAATGACCAGGGTCAAAGGACAAAACCAAACTGATCGCAGCTCCCACTGGCCGCGGTTCACCGTTCCAGGCCAATGGGGGCTGCGGGAAGCGGCGGCCAGCACATCCCTCAGCCCGTGCCACTTCCCGCAGCCCCCGTTGGCCTGGAACGGAGAATTGCAGCTAGTGGGAGCTGCGATCGGCCGAACCCGCAGACGCTGCAGGTAAACAAACTATCCCGGCCCGCCAGCGGATTTCCCTGACGGGCTGCGTGCGGCTGCCAAAGGTTGCCGATCCCTGGTCTAAAACAACAACAACCACATTATTTAAAATGCTAGTAAATGACAACAACAGGCTTGCATATCACATCAGTAACAAAATGCAAGCTTTTGAAAACAAGGAAATGAATCCTGAACTGTCCACAAAATAAACACACACATGCATATGAACTATAATGAAAAGCATATTTTATCAAAACATAACCATAACTTTGACCACTGAATTACTGATTTTAATGTAATTGTGTTTTCTTTATTTCAGTGGCAAAAGATTTGCTTTTCTGAGATGCTTCTAAGTGGAATACATTCTCAGCTAACACAGGGCTATATTGGTACCCTTTAGGCACAGCCCAGAAGGGGCGGGGGGTGCATTGCCCTAGGGAAAACACCAAGGCATTCTGGCTTAGAGTCAGAATGCCTCCTGGAAGTTTCCATTGAACAGGGGGCGTGCACACACCACCACCCCACAATGCTGGCTGGTGCACAGGGGGACCAACAGAGCCACAAATCTCCCTAACTCTCCACTCCTCCCTTCCCCTTAAGGGTGGCATGCATCTCCGTGGGGAGTAGCTAGGGTGCTGTCCATGTGCTTTCTTGAGCATAGGGCTTGGAATTCTGCCTCGCTCTGACGCTCCACTGAAGAGGTAGCAACACATTGCTTTAGAGCTAGAGGAAGACAAAGATACCAAGTCAGAATTTCAGACCATGGCACTATTATAATGTCATGTAACGTCAAAGGATCTTGATGAATTTTCTTCAAACTTTGCAGAAACAGTCTCCTTTTGCTGCAGAGTAAACATGGCAATTTCCAGGCCAAATCCATTTTCCAAGTCAAAGTTATGAGGGTGCCAAAATAGGGCTCTATAGTGGAAACTGGTTTCAAACTTACCTATGGAAATACTGCCACATCTCCTTAATACTATGGGTGCTGGAAAGACAGCAACGTTGTGCGCTGGGTCAACATGAGGCCAACTGTTGGACATTGACATCAGCACAGCACTAGGCAGACATTTCCCTGGTCAGGCTTCCCCCTCAACATGTTTCCTGATGAGGAATGAAGACCCCCTTTGGGTACCCACAGAAGGAGCCACCAGCCCTGGGTAAACACCTACACATAAGCTCCAGCACCTTCTTCCAAGGCATGCAGCCTGCCTTCCAAAGCAAGGCAGCATCATGTAAGAGTTGCTATGGGTCCCACTTGACTCTTGAAGGCACACAGAACTTAAAGAATTGCAGCTTCCAATGCAGCGAGTTAGCAGTATATTGAAGGGCACTCTGGCTGCCATAAGCCAACATCAGAACCACTGTCCCTCAGTTCAACCCTCATACAGACTTCAGCCTGATCACAGCTGCTCCTTAGAGCTCACCAGTGCTGTGTGAAGAGCGGAGGCACATAGGAAACTGACGGGAGCAGTGCCTTGGGTCCTAAGAGAGCGAGAGCCCTTTGTGCCAGGCTGCTTGTGCTGGTGCCTGAGTCACTCAGATAAGATGATGCCATAAAAGACCCTGGGTAGATAAACTCTCCTCCGGTTCAAATCCTGCTAGCTCAGAGACTCTCACATTGGAGTGGTGTTGTGACCCTGTGCACCAGGTCACAGAGCCACTCACTCAAATTTGGCCCAGTTGCTCCTCTGTTATGCCAGCAGGGAAGGGGCTCTGCTGTTACACCACCCAGCTCTGGTCGGGGGACAGGGGGTGGGAGTCCGGGCCCCCTGGGTTCCCCCTGCCGAGTTCACGTTCTCAAAAGTGAGGAGGGCACGGCCCCCTCTGTTTCAAAAGTGGGTGGGGAGGGTGAACACCCCCCTCATCTCTGGCACCCAGCCCTAACACAATAATCAAAGTGCCCTCAGTCCCTCTTTGTACCCAATCCCCACAGTAGGGTAAACTGAAAAACAAGACATTCCCTCCCAAGCACATGACTCTCAGCAGTGCTTGAATTGGCTGAGGCACGATTGTGACCTTACGCTATTGTGCTCTGATGCTGCTTAGGATCATGTGATGACTAAGTGTGCCCAGTTCAGCCTCATCCGGCTGAAATTCCTTTTCTTTGATTCAAGACAACAATCTTCAATAGTAGTTTGCAAAAACAAAACAAATTCCCCAAACCAAGAAGTGGCGTGGATAATGTGAAATGTACTCGAGGCCACATGCTAAACAGCGCTTTGGGGAAATACAAGACAATGAAAGGAAGAACAGAGGTCTTACCAACCTTTCCCCCCTCCTCCAATGACATTTTTTGAGCCTATGGAGCTAGGAAGCATTTTGTTATTTCCTTGCAGATGGCACCAAAGAGTTGGTACAGTCTCTACCTAAGGGCTTGTTATTGCTAAGAAGGGTTTGCTGGTTTAGCTAGACCAGCAAACCTGCCTACTATAGATGAAGCTTTTAACTGTCAGTATAGCTCACCCCAGTTCCTTGAGCAAAATAGACTACACCAGCAAAGCATAGTTTTGCTGGCATAACTGGGTCTTACACCAGTTATGCCAGCATATCAGCATATACCAGCATAGCTACGTTGGAAAAACATCACCTTCCTGACATTATTATGCTGGTATAAATTTTTTATGTAGATCAGGCCTTAGTCCTTAGAGGAGACCTTAATTTTGCAATACCATGTAATTCCCAGAAATTAGTTGCAGCTGTATTCTGAAAGCGATGTTAACATATCAGTTATACAGCTGATTTTTTTAAATTAATATCAGATCACTTGCAATCTGTTCTGATATTAACATCAGGTTGGAAGTGTTTTATCTTGGTCTATAATCCTATTTCTTCATTAATTTTCCATAATGATTCGCTCTTCAGCCTTTTAGGCAATTCCTAGATTACTGGGAAACAACTCCTCATTATGGCCGAGTAGGCAGTGAGGCATGGGCCTGCGTGGCAGGGAGTGCAAAACCACTGTCCCAACGGTGCCACAATTCCTCCAGAAGCTCCTGGGGAGCACAGCTGTGCCACCACTCAGAAGAATGCAGGATCACTGGCTGATCCCTGCGTGGGGGGCACAGAGAGGTAGAGGTGAAAGTTCCTTGCAAGTTACCTTCCAGTGGTGCACCCGTGCAATGGCCAGCCAGGATCAGGCCCGTCGCTGGCATTTTTCAGACGACTATACAAATGCTTAGGCCCTTAGGACGACATAGAAACACTGCGTATGTCATCCATTTCCAGAGTGTTTACTCACAGACAGTCCTGATCCAAATCTGTAAAGCGAAGCAGCTGAAGCACAGTGAGCTGTCTGCCAAATTCACTGTTTGCTAAACTGTTTGCTAAAATGGGCAAAATAAAAAGGAGGTTAGAGCCCAGAAAAAAGAGACAGAAAAACAAGAGGCAAAGTGGGTCAGTGGTTAGTAACAAACAGTGACAGGGAGTGGCAATATCTTTAAGAGCTCTTACCTTGGGGCTAGCAGGGACACACGCTGGACTGACCAAGGGTAGAGAGCGACTGTTGGGCTTTCTCCTGCACACTCTTTTCCTGTGGATCTCTGTTTTCTTTTCTCCCTTTATGCTCCCCTTTCTCTTTCTCTCTCGCTCTCTTTCAGGTAAGTTGCAAAACAGGCTCCGCAGCAGGAAGTAGAACTTGTATGCAAATCACACATCAGAAGTGGAAAACGTCAGTCTGAAAATCTCTGAGGGGGAGTGAATCAGTAACAGAGGAAAACTACTTTAAAGTTAAAAAGTCCCTTGAAATGTTTCTGTCCTTACAAGTCAGGCTGCTGTTTAACCCACACAGATAAGTAACTGCAGGGGAAACCCAATATGATTTTCAGACATAATATTCATGAGTGGAAAAAGTTTCTGATTTTTTTTTTAAATACTAGAATGTATATTGTCAGTGCCAACGGCTCAAAAATCATGAGTTGGACCACCAAAATCATGAGATTGTCTTACAAATCATGTGATTTAAAACGGGTTATTTTTATTTGTGTTCTGGTTCTTGAGTCTTGAAGGTTACACTCAAGTAACATTTTCAAACTTTTCTCCACAACCACGTCTAGGAACATTTGTTGTAAGAAATTAAAGTTGAGATTCTCATGTAGTGACAGAACTCCAGCAGCTGGGACTTTTAATTAAAATATCAAACATGGCAAGAGTTGGCAACATTGCATAGATATTAGAAGCACTTCTGGTATCATCCAGCTTGTCTTCTTGCCAGTCAGGATTTTCTCCACAGTATATTCTCTAGTGCTTTCTCCAATCTAGTTTACATGTCCCAAGGAAACTGGCTTTCACCACTTCCTAGTCCAGTAGATCTCACTGTCAGGCCTATTAGCCTACATTTTCCTTGCTTAATTTCACCCATTCCTCCTACTTATACTCCTAGGTGCCACGTTAATTCATTTCTCCTCTTTGGTGTTTTCACCTTTCCAGTATTTGTAGGCAGCCATCAGGTTCCCCCTGAACTCTAGCTTAGTCAAGCTATACATATTTAGCTATCTAAAATCATCTCTCAGACGTCAACTCCTCCTGCTGCTTGGCTGTTTTTATTGCTCTCTTCTGAACTCCCGCCCATTGATCACTATCTTGGTAAAGAGGCACCCACAACTGAATGCAATATTTCAGATGTGGCCATAGCAGAGAGCAGGGAGGTAACAGAACCTCTGTTTCCTTCCCCTCCCCCCGGCTCCATGATGCCTTTGCATATTTTCTCATCATACACTTTGTTAAGAGACGTGAAGTTTCCAGGCACATGTCAGTTCTTTGAGTGAGCATTACCTGCCACCTCTTCTTAATACAACCCCTAAGTCAGGCAAGTCTTTTCTGCAGCCATGCCACATTGCAAACTGATGCCTAATTTACTGGCCAGGGGTCTCGTTCAGCATTACTGCTTCTGACCTTATTTTGAAAAGTACTATGGTACTCTACAGTAATAGGTGAAAACACTGTGCCTTATATCAGCAACACTGCCGTGTTTTGGGCTGTTGCTGTAGAATACTGTGGTATATTTCCTGGAGAAGCCCATGTTTCAACCACCCTTCGCTAGACTGAATGGACTTTTTCTGGAGCCCATTATTGCTGTACCTTGATCGGCAGGAAAGATTCCTGCTGAGCATCTTGTAATACTCCCTGTCACACTCCCCTTCCACTAATGGGCTGAGCATGCTGCCTCCCTTAGCTGCCCATATCAGCCTTACAAGTGAAAGACTAGCGTCCATAATTGAACCCATATTTCCCCGCTAGGGCATTGCAAAGCAGTAATACTAGGCCACCGGAACAAAGCCAAAATGGCTGATTGCTAATAGTTTTTTCCCTTCTCAGATTAGCATCAGGTCTATGGCTGTTCATGCCCAGGGCAAACTGGAAAACACATGCCCTTCACTTCCCACAATCCCTAAACATTCTGCTGCTCCAGGCAACCACCTGTTCTGCCTGTATAATAGAGCCAGCCTTGGATGTGACGAACATTCCTAACAATTAATGTAGCATTAGTAGTGGTGCTATTAGCGTGGCCTTTTAATCAGTTTAAGTTTAAAGCCATCTGTCTGTAACTAAGACGTGGTGTTTTGCTGCATGCCTATTTTTCACAGTGAAAGCCCTTCCTCTGACAGCTGTGAGCTTTGGCATTTTACGGCACTGTTCTGTAGTAAGACTGGGTTTGATCTGAGAACCTTCACAAAGCCATATTTTACAATGTGCAGATTTGATAAGTGCAGCTACAGCGAGGTAATTCTTGGTTGCAGCTGGCTTGCTGGAATAGCTGCAGCATGCGCGCTAAGCACAGACACCCGGTAGGTGTAGGCTCTGGAGTTTCTGGCTGGGCATATCAGTGATGGTGACTCATTCAGGGCAGTTCAGGCAAATACCATATTTACTGATATATAAAGCTAAGCACAATTTCCAGGCAAAACTTTTGGCTTATACACTAGTCAAGCAGGGAAAGAGGGGAGTCAGGAGTTCTAATGAGGGGTCCCTAAGTTACTTTCCATTTAAGGAAGACTCTTCCATAATGTCTTAGCTGGGGAGCACAGGGACAGTGGGAGAAGGATAAGTTTACATGCAGGACATTTATGTTTGTTAGTGTCTGCAGGGAAGAGAAGAGGATTGGCTTTCTGGGAGTTGGTTTATAAGTGAGTATATACGGTAGAGCCTTGCATGTTCATCATCATTGTCTAACTAGGGCAATGAACTGTGAAGGAGACTAAAGAATGTTTATCAATCATTCATGCAGCACATTAACCACTGCTCTGACTCAAGGGCAAGAACTTCAAAGTTATGCCTTTGTGGACATAAATGGCACTGTCTGGGTCCAGACTCTCCATGCTGACCCCTCCCAATCCCAACATCTAGACAGAGTGAACAGGGATTTTCAACAGGTGATATCTAACGTTACTAGCAGTCCTCCCAGCACACCTAAATCCAAAAGCATAAACACCAGGGCTCCCCAACCCAAATAGGCATTCAAAGCTGAAAGGGTTCTGAAGTCTGTAACTGTTTTTTGCAAACCTGGTATTTGTAGTTGTCAGATGACAGCCAGCTGCTGCAATGTACAAGGGAAAGTTCTCACTATGAGCTGACAGCTGCCTGCTGGCAGCCACAGCCTTTCTGACCCTGCGTGTAGGGAAATGAAAATAACTCCGTTTCTGATGGCCGATTCATGATTTCACTTCTGTTTCTATGGAAATGGGCATGGACTGGCAGAAGAAAAGGTACATACAGTGTGTGTATATGTGTGCATGCACGCACGTCCGCATAAATACATACATAACACACGCATAAATGTTTTTAAAAAACATTTTTGAAGGAAATCCACTTAGGTAGTGAAGTTATATTGGATCCCTGCACTTCTCAGGTTACGAAGGGAATCGGACCATTGAAAACAGCATTTTGGCTTCTACGTAAACACTAATTTAGGACTCCGTCTTGTAAACACTTTTTACTGGGCACAATGCATAAACCATTGAAGACACTGGGATTACTCAAGGCAGTACATACTTTACCTGGTAGTTCATATTTGCAGGATTGGGCCTAAGGTCATGAATACTTTTATTGTGCACAGTCTTTCTAGGTTTTTTACTATTCAAGAGCCTATTTATAATGGGTAAAGAAGTTTGTGCTTTAGTGCTAATTTTCACTTGTGGGCCACTGAGCCCTAATAGTATTTGATACTTGATGGGGACTGAATAAGCAGGACTCTTATATAATAACAATAAAATAATAAAAATAAAATAAATAATAATAATAAAAGAATAATAAAAGCACAACCCAAAATGTTTCCATCCAAGGGGGAACATCACAAGAATTAATAAATAAAGACTCAAACCCCCCTGCATGGTAGGAAAGTACAATTATCTCCATTTCACAGATGGGGTAACTGATGCCCAGAGGAAGGTATTAACTGCTCTTGTGCAGCTCCCCAGCAGAATACCCCCAACACAAGAGGCCCTCTCTGCTAGAAATGGAGAGATGGTGCCACTGACTCAATCCTAGCAGGACCATCTAGGACAGGGAGTCTGTTGGGGGTGGGTGGACATGTGGCAGGGTCTGACCGTATGGAACGTGAGGTTATGACAGTGGTTAGAACATCCTTAAGGCTGCACTAACCTGCTCCAGGGGGTCAGCTTGGCCCCACCAACCTCAGCATAGAGGAGGCACCAAGCCTCCCCTCTTGGTCCCTGCACTGGTGGCAGGATTAATCCGGCCTAGAGAAGATAAGTGACATGTCCAAGGTCCCACATAATGTCTGTGGTAGAACTGGGAATAGATCCCCAAAATCCTGAGTCTTCATGTTCCTTAATCACAAGACCATCCTTCCTCTTACAAAATAATAGAAAGGAAAGATTCCCACCTGTCTCAGTCAAATTACAGGGCTGCTCACAGGGGGCTAATTAGAACCCACTAGGGAAGAGACTGGAGTCTGAGAGCTGCTGGTGACTTCCCCAGGTGATTTATTCCAGGGGACCAGTGGGCTGAGTTTGCCTGACTGACACCAATCCAGGCTTTGTTAGCAGAATACTTTTCAGTGGTGACAATCACAGGACATGCCAGAAGGGAGTCTCTTGTCTGAGAGGACAAGTGGATTCCAGCCACTCCCCCTGCCTGCCAACTTCCCCACCAGCAGGCTGCTGGCATTCTGCCCGAGAACAGCATGCAGCAGCTGACCAGTCTGTTTGCAGTCTGCACCTCCACTATGTGAACAACTGCAAGGGAACTCCAGGCCACAGGGAAACCAAAACCAGGACCTCAACACATGGAATGAACGGTTTAAATACCCTTTAGCTAGCTACATTATGGCAAAAGGAGATAGTCACAATCATGGCCACACGTGCAGCAAAAAACATCATTTCATTTTTGGTGCTGCAGCTGATTAGGCGAGTTGACATGGGGAAGGAAGGGGCAGACACCTGAATTAGCATCTGACAGAGTTTTTAAAGTGCTGAAAAAAATTAGATATATTGAACAGAAACCTTCAAAAATCAGCTCCTGATCTCACTCCACTCATGTGTTAATATGCCATGGCCCCAGGTTTGAATGGGAAGAACTGCCCGTGGGCAGACAGCATCGATACTCTCACCGATGGCATTTATTTGTGTGAAAGTCTTTGTAATACGTGTGTGTCTAGAATCTCTCACCTGAGCAGCAGCAGCAGGAATTCTCTGTTCTGATACTGGTTGTGAAAGTTCTTTATATCTGCACTGTGTACATATTAGAATCAGATGAACACCTTCAATTTTACCCCATGAAAGGATGAAAGGGGCAGAAAACAGCTGAAAGCCTGTCAGAGGGAGAGGAGGTGAACCTAATCAGCACAGCAGTATCCCTCCCCTTATCTTAGATTTTGACATTGTGATTCTGACCGTGGTAGCTACACATTGGACCCTCTTCGCTGACTGACGGTTTGGTGCTCTGCAGAGGGCATGGCTGGCAGGGAGGTGGCAGAGCCCTGGATAGCTCACTTTAGACAGCATCAGTAAACCCATGATGAAATAACCCAGGGATCAATATTGACCTCTCTCTGCAGATTGCCACTCTGAACATGCATCCCCTTTTAGAAGTGGTGTTTGTGATCCAAGCACAGGTGAATGCTCCAAGATCCACAAGTTTGTCCCGGACATTTAGATGCAGGACTGGAGGACTAATCTCTGTCCCTTTGTAGCTTGCCAAACCTCACCCACAGGAAGGCAGGATGGTGCAGAAACTTGGTCTGTTTCACCTAATTTGGTCCTCGCAAAGTTTTTTACAAGTGGTGGTATAACCCCACTGAATTTTTTTTTTTTAACAAAAACTGCACAAAAGATTATCAGTGCCTGCCAAGGTAATATTATAACTCTAATGGTGGAAACCCCTTTTCCTGAGGGTATACATTGCCATCATCTGTTCTGTCTAGATTGAGAGATTCAATTACATTTGATTCAGCATCTCAGATTAATGAGCACCTGCCCTCTCCTCCCCGAGCCACATCTATAGCCTGTTGCTTTCTAAAGGCCTAATCCTACAGCTTGGAAGTTTTACCATTGACTTCAGTGGAAGCAGGATCATGTCCATAATTCCCATTTGTACAGTATTTCAAGCTGAATGCGACGTGTCATGTTGGACCCTCTGTTCTATAAAATGCATATTCATATTCTAAGAGCAGAACATGACTGGGCTTGATTGACAAGGCAGATAACGGGAAGCCTTTGTATTAGATGTGGCTGGTAGATGACAAGATCTTCAGGATTTGGAATATTTTTCATTTGATGGGAAGAAAATGTCACAGTCAAGCATAGTTTCTTTCATTACCTCCCTAGTCTGTTTATTCAGAGGATTATTTAGTAACACATGTTTTTGCTTCCAACTGATTAACTTTTTAAAGAATAGCAGTCAAGTTATTGAACTTAAAATTAATATAAAGTAACAATTTGAATTAATATAGAGAAAATTAATTCACAGACAGTTTGCTCAGTACCCTTTAGGGTAAATAGGTATTTAGTTACTTTTCCTAATTCTCCTCTTGGCCACAATCTGCCAGGTGCTTACCATTTTTGCACTCCCAGGGAAACTGGGACTTCTCTCTTCCCCTTCTGGCTGCTTGAGATTCTTAGTCACATGTCTATAGAAATGGTCTTTTAGGCCTTTGCTTTGCTGTTTGCTATTTATATCCTGGTGTGATACCTAAAAGGAAAAAACACAGTGCCTCTATGTTAATTTATAAGATGCTTCCAATTAATCCTCTCTTAATGATAAAAAACCCTCCTGCCATTTGTTAAAAACTTTCCCCACTGTATTATATATCCTCTTAATTAAGAACAGAAACAAACTAATACCTATTTTATTCCTTCTTGCTTCCAATTAGTCCTCCATTGCTCATTACCCACCAGACACTTGACAATTAACAGAACAAAAATTCCCCAACAACAGGATATATATTTCTTCAGAAATGACATGTCTAGAATAATGAAAGTGACACAGCCTTGGTGTGTAAAGGGGCAAGAGGCAGGAACATAAAGCCTCCCATGTGGATCAAAGACATATGGAACATATGCAAAGGCTACATAGGTAACGTGTTTTATACGCTCCATGTATATGAGATCATACAGAGCTGGGTTGCAACCCTGCCTAATTTGGAGACACAGGAGCAAAAGAGAGAAATTTGGCTTTCATTTTATAAAAGGGTTCTCTCCCCCCTTGCCCTTGACATTTGCCTTGAAAATGTAAATCAATTGCTTGGTTTGGTAGCTTGTCACTGATTTTTCGTAAAGACCATGGGTTATTCATAGTTCCCCACTAGTCACCCAGTACTGGACTTGGAGGGCTGTGTAAACCATGCACACACCTCCCTCAACTGACTGCATAGCCTCACCCATCTTGAATATCCAAGATCAGTTTCCAGCTCTGGTGCAGTGTTTGGCAAAAAAGCCATCACAAATGACCTCCCAGACAACTGACTGTTGCTCGTATGGAACCTCTGCTATGCAGCTAGTGTGACCTGGAGGAGAGGCAGCATGGAATAGGGACCAGGAATCCAACACTTTCATTCAAGCTTTAAATGATGCCCTCTCTGGTCCTGGGCATGTCACTTATGCTTTCTGCTTAAATGTTCCTACTTGTAAATCTGATCTGCCACAAGTAGAGCCAACAGCAGAGTCAGATAATTAAATGTGTTTGTAAACACCAGCTGTGCGCTAATATTCACCAGAACACACAAAACCTTTTAGGTGCTGGGTGCCTAATGACCCCCAATGCCCTGATTGTTTGCACACTTACCAACATCTTAAAAAGTTTGCAAGGGACAATTATGCCCAGACCCCAACACAAGCTGCACTTTTATAGCAGGAGGGGTGAGGGTGGGGGGCGCAATTGGGGCCAAAGATCCCCCTCCACTCGTTCATAATGTAAATTTAGTCCACTAGGTCTGGGGCATATATAAAAAAAATCACTTTGCTCAATTTCCCCCAAATCTTCAGACTGAGCCTGTACAGAATAGCACACCGTGGTGGTCTGAAGTTTGTTATATTTCTTGAGGAGGCAGCAAAATATTTGGCAAGCCTGTCCAGTAACGATATATTGAGTCATTTGTATTGCTATGTCAGTGCACTTTTCCCATATTACCCTCCTGCCCCCCAGTAAATGTATAACTTACTATTATATGGACTTGAGATGCTGATTCGGCAAAGCGGCTGGATGCTTAACTTTAAGCAAATGAGAAGCCTCCATTGATATGAGACTGCTTACATGCTTAGGCCTGGTCTACACTACGACTTTAATTCGGATTTAGCTGCGTTAATCCGAATTAACCCTTCACCCGTCCACACTACAGAGCCAGTTAATTCGAATTAAAGGGCACTTAAAATCGATTTCTGTACTCCACCTCGACGAGCGGAGTAGCGCCTAAATCGATTTTGTTAATTCGAATTAGGGTTAGTGTGGCCGCACACCACCGAATTACTGTGGTTAAATTAATGGGGTAGTGTGGCCGCACACCACCGAATTAATGTGGTTAAAAACCGAATTAATGTGCTTAGTGTGGCCGCGCACAATCGAATTTATACAACCTGTTTCCCAAATTCAAATTATCTAAATTCGGATTAATCCCGTAGTGTAGACATACCCTTAGAGTGAAGGGTGTGCTAGAGTGCCTGGGGGACACAGACACGTCCTTTCCACATGTGGAGCTGTAGAGTGGAAGGAGGTGGCATTAGATTTGGATTTATTCTTCATGCAGCCAATTGGGGAAGTGGAGAGTAGCATACACAGTCATTCTTTTTAAGATCTCCCTATATTTTAAAGCTAACCTCACACTCTTTTAATATACTTGTGTGATCAGTTTGGAGTCTCTTGTGAGTATTCTTACCCCTCCCGATGAAAGAAAGAGGGCTAGTGCTCTATTAAGCCAAAATCTGCTTTATTTGATTATAAGCCAGACCTGGCAAGAGAGCAGTGCCATAGATCTTACTGTATGCTGACTATTGGAATACAAGTCATTCATGCTTTCGCTCCCAATGTAATTTAGAGATCCTACAATCAAGAGGAGTGAGGACAGTCAGAATCCCTCTCTCTAAAGGGAGCATGAGCCAGAGGTTGGGGCCTGACGGATACCCCCTGAGAGAGGAGAGAGAGAAAAAACAAACAACTTTCTACAAAGGAGGAAAAAATCTACATATTAAATCAGACCTGTTTAAAATACTGTTTAGGAAAGTTACAGACAAAACTAAGATAAAAGTGAAGTTCAGCCACACAGGCTGCAGCAGTCACCATTCGAGCCCTTAGCCCCCAATTCTGAGCTGCTTTGAGTCACCTTTCAGTTCTGGGCCCAACTGGTGGCCCATGGCTGCTCTAACGTAAGCACAGACACTTGTAGAATAGCTGGAGCATTGTGGCCACACAGTCCTCATGCCACCCCCACCCAGGGTGCACCCTGTAGGCCCTTTATATCAGCTCTGCCCCACCCAGGGATCACTCCTGATGTGGTATTTCCTTGCTGGAGGAATCAGATGGTATAATGGGGCTGGAAGACAGCCTAAACTTGGGGCTTAGTCACAGACATGCGTAGAATTGAAGTGGTCCATAGTGCACAGGGGTGAGTCCCAGCCTCAGTGAGTAAGGTTGTACTTTCATTAGTGAGCCACATTTCTTAAAATGAAAAATATGTGCCAGGCCTTTAAGGATCTTGTGAGCAGAAGTGATGATAAACCGTTCAGCAAACTGCACCGAGAGCTACAAATGTGCATCGTACATGGAAGCTGAGAGCAGGGGCTCAGCAGCAACACTGACAACATGAAAGAGCAAACCAGAGCCTTCACCGGTCTGTGACCTTCTCTTTGCTGTGTGTGTGGGGGGGTAATCTTATTTCTTTGGGCTGGTCCACACTACCCGCCTAATTCGGAGGGTAGAGATCGATCTTCTGGGATCGATTTATCGCGTCTCATCTGGACGCGATAGATCGATCCCAGAAGCGCTCCCCCGTCGACTGCGGAACTCCTGCTCGCCAAGAGGAGGAAGCGCTGTCGACGGGGGAGCCTGCCTGCGCTGCGTGGACCCGAAGTAGGTACTTTTAGTTCGATATAGGAAACGTCGACTTCAGCTACGCTATTCTCGTAGCTGAAGTTGCGTTTCCTATATCGATCCCCCGCCCCAGTGTGGACCAGCCCTTTGACCTTTACTCTTTTCACCATTCTGACAGGGCTTAATGCTGAATTATTCCAGAAAATGGGCAGAATGATCAATTCCCCGTCCCGTACCCATATGGCTAACAGTCGTTCAGATTTAGAAAGCACTTTCCCATAGTGAGTCACACTTGCCATTTCCTGCCTTGTCTAAATAATATTCTAGTTAAACAGAGGAGACTGCTACATTCTGGTATGAAAAACTGGAGCACAGACCCACCAACATTGTCATAATCTGATTACATGAATCCCTGGCTGGAGTTAAACACATTGATGCTGCAAGCACAGCTGGTGCTGCAACCTTTAAATCTGTCTGTAAATGACATGATGTACTTTCAACACAGCCTGCAAGCTAGTGACCCATTTTTTCCCCCGGAAGGGCAGTCTCCGAATCCACCCTCTTTTCTCCTCTGTCTGCTCCTCCCTGCACACCCATGCCACAGGCCCCAAACTGCAGTTACTCTCCATGGATGGCTGGATGTGCCTCCCTCAGAAGTCTGCTTATATTGCTCTTTGCATCAACCCACCACTACACTGCAGGAGCAAAGCATGACGCTACCACAACTCTTCTAACCCTCCGTTGTTCTAGGAACAAGAATCAAACACATAAGTACTTGGACACAAAAATTAGAGTCTACTCTGTTGTTAGACTGTCCTCTCCTCTAATCAGTTACTCGTCAGAGTCCATTTTTATGTCTTACAAGTAATTGTTCTCTTGTTTTTCCTAGGATGAATTTCTCAGAGAAAGGGGAAGAATAGGAAGGAATTGATTAGTGTATTTACTGCTTTGAATTTTTAACAACAGCCTCTACCTTTTCTAACACAAATTTTTTTTCCTCACTTGCACATATTTTTGCGTACAGATGTGGAGTCTGGTTTGAAGCTCCTTGGAAAAACCCCAAGGGCCACTAGGTTAGTGACTACTCTACACAGAAACCCTGGCCCCACTCAGGTCAATGAAGAAATTTCCATTGACTTCAATGGTGCCAGGATTTCACCTCATATATTCAATAGAATCCCTTCCCCTCGGTTTGGCTGTGAAAATTTCCAAGGTAACTAGACCTGAGGATTTAGATGGGAGAGACCAAACATCCAATACAGGTGAAATCACATCTAACATCTGAACCTGCTTTAGTTTGTATAGCTAAACTGTCTCGCTTCCTAAATTAAGATAGTAGGGAGGACTGTTCCAATTAACACTACAGAAATCCTTTCAGTGGTGAATTCCCTGCACATGAATTAATCACTGGGAATTATAATTGCTTTCTAATGGGACTGTAGAAATGCTATGTGATTCCAGAGTTACAAACAGCCTCTAATTATTCTTTTAAGATGGATAGTCCCCTTCCTGTCATGACCTGAGAAAAAGGTAAACAGCCTTCCCACCTGTACTGTTTGTAACTAACACTCTCTAAACCCCCTCTTAATGGTTAATGAGTACAGTACACATATTAAAAGAGGAGTCACTGTGTGATAGCAGCTCTTGTACACTTCCACATTATCTTGATTTTAACCTCTAGGTCCCAATAAGTATTTATACTAACTTAATTATTGCCGTATCTGAGTGCAGGGCAGTTATGTGCTAAACCAACAAATATGAGGCAGTCCTCCATTTACTTTGTAGGTCTGGTGGGTCCATCTTCTTGGCCCTACACTATTTTCAAATTTGTGGACTCCACTAGAGACATATTCTCCATTTTCAATTATTTTTTTAGATCCATCAGTTAACCAGTTTTTAATCCAATCAATATAGGATACGTTGATTTTCTATAGTGCTAATTTTTTAAAATTCAGAACTTTATGTGGGACTAAGTCAAATGCATTACAGAAGCCTAAGTATGTTATGTCAATACCTTTATCAACCAAACTTATGATCTCATCTTGTAGGAGCTGGATTTTATGAGATTTAATGTATGATTTGATTTCATCCTGTCAGCCACCCTTTTTGAATAGCAGAAAGGAATGACAGACCAGAACAATCCTTATGACTGATTATGGTCACCCTTTTGTTTTAGGATAAGTTATAATGTCTACTATGGTTTCCTATATGTATTACAATATAGGCACTCTACTTAAATATACATTTCTTTGTTTTAAGGTTTTAGTAAGTAAGAGACAGGATTCTCTATTGTGTCTATGTTAAGTAGATTAGAGGAACATTGAAGGCCTGGGTCTCAATGTAAATTGTCTTGGTTATTGATTGTAAAACTTAACAGGGTTTAATTTGCAATGCCTTTTTGCTCGATATAAAATACTACTGTTTGTATTCTCAATCTGTTTGTGTAGGGTTACCATACGTCCGTTTTTTCCCAGACACATCCGGCTTTTTGGTAATCAAACCCCCGTCTGGGGGGAATTTCCAAAAAGCCGAACACGTCTGGGAAAAATACCCCCTGGCTTACCTTAGAGCGGGCGCCGGGGGCTGCTGTGCTCCCTGA
>NW_020664393.1:3439314-3466589 GCF_002925995.2 Terrapene triunguis | reverse complement strand
GCTTCACGGTTTGCCGGGCAGTCTCCAGACCCTGCGCCCCCGGCTGGGCGCTTCCCCTCCCGGGCTCCAGCTGCGCTGGGGAAGTGCCGGCCGGGGGTGCAGGGTCTGGGAGCTGCCCGGCAAACTGTGAAGCCGGTAGCGCTCGAGCAGCCCTTTTCGCGTGGCTGGGAGGGAGGAGGGGGAATGCGGGTGCTCAGGGGAGGGGGCGGAGTTAGGGCGGGGACTTTGGGGAAGGGGCGGAGTTGGGGCGGGGGTGGGAAAGGGGCGGGGCCAGGGCCCCGTGGAGTGTCCTCTTCTTTTATTTTTTAAATATGGTAACCCTAGTTTGTGTGAATGAGGAATGTATGCATCAGGAAAAGATAAGGTGTGAAGGCCATTGTTATAGCCAGAGTCAAGGAAGAAGGAGTGAAGAGACGTAAAGGACATCAAAGAATCATCAACACGCATCCATAATGAAGGGCAGATTGGCGACCCTGAGGGTAAAAGCTGGCACCCCTAAGGACAATTGATTAAATCAGAACAAAGGACAGGATGACCCTCTCGGAGGTGTATTGGAATGTTTACACCAATTAAGAAGTAACTGGTCACAAACTGACACAGCAAAATCTATAGGCTTCAACAGAGAAAAAACCCTATAAGAACAGGGTGCTTGGCCATGGGACTTTGGGTTCGTCTTGCCACACTCCAGGAGCATCGGATCGCGACCGATAGAGCCCCGCTCCTCTCTGCGACCAATCTGGCTGGCCACTAGATTGATCCAGATTCTGGACTGGTAACTATAAACATCACTGCAGGACTGTGTGTGTGTATGTGTGTCTGAAAAGCATATGCTAACTGTGGTATTCTCAATAAATGCTGTGCGTATTTACCTTCTCTATAAAGATCCCATGTGCTTTGTATGAGCATAACAATCTCATCAAAACACAGCAAAAAGTTTGTTTGACAATACCTATTTCCCACAAAATCATGTTTATTAACATTAATGTTAACATCCTTTAATTCTTTATTGATTGGGTCCCATAACAGCCTTTCCATGATGTTTCCCTGGTTTGATGTCATGCTAACCAGATTATATAGTTATCCAGGTCATCCTAATTATTCTTTCAAAATACTGGCACATTCTCTTTTTTGCCCATACTCTAGAACTTTCCTAATGTTCCAAGATTTGTTAAAAATCAGCATTAATGATGGAGAGACTTCCTCGGCTAATTCTTTTAATACTCTTGGATGCAGGCTATCTGATCCTGCAGATTTTAAAACATTGGTGAAAAAGTGTGATTTTTTAAAATGTAATGGTGTTCCTTTCCAGAAGTTTCAGAACAGTTGTGTGTCTGTCAGTGCCTACTAAAGGATTGTTATTAATTTGTAACATAAATGTCACCAGCTTGTTTAAATACGTTGCTAATACTTGCTTTGTTTCATGGAGGTAGGAGAGTTTTGTTTTGTTTTAATACTAGCAAGCAGAAGCAGAATAGCTACCAGAGGAAAAGGTCTGAATGTGTCAATCAGCAACTGGAACAGTCTGCATAAAAGTTATGTGCAGACTAGCCCAGGGCAACAATGTAGCAGAGTCCAACATGGTGCTCATGGCTTGGCAAGTGGCCCAAGTGACAAACCCAAGAGTTAAAAATTAAAAAACAAAAATCAAAAACAAAAAAACACACCATTTGTTTCCAACTGGAAATGCATACAAAATCCCAGCCATTCCCAGTGCGTGAATCCCATCCTGTGCGCATGTATTGGGGTACCACAGCTAATAGCATCATGTCCTTAAAAAGAACAGGAAACAAACAGGAAAATGCTTCGTTGTACTTAGTTTGTTAATTGGGGAGCACTATTTAGGATTTGGCTGTGTCAGTAATCAACTGTATCAGAACTCATTGTGCTTTGGCTGGCGTATCAAGATAATTTTTAAACCTTACTTTAAAGATCTCAGCTCTGTAGGTTTTAAGGATGGTGGTGACTGAGGGAGAAAGATGAACATAACTCATTTGGGCAGATTTCTATGAGGAGACTGGTTAAACAATCCTAAAAATATTCTGTCACCTTGAGTATCCAATTGCTAGAAGGCTAGAAATATCACATGCACAATACACATTACATTAATAGTGCTACAGTTTTTGTGGCAATCACAGCCAAAGTTTTGAGTGATTTTTTTTCACAGAACATTAGCTTGTTTGATAGAAAGCAACACTGCTGTACAGTTTTATACACCAATAAAGGCTAGATTTGTGAGCTGCTTCTTTGAAAGAAACCTTTCAGCCAATGATCAGTACTGCAAACACTGAACAACTCATTCCCTGTATTTCACCAGATTATTGCTTTACTAGCTTAATAACTGAAAGAAGGCCTATTAAATTAATACGTGAATATTCAGAATATGACTATACAACCTAAGTAAGATAAAATATTAAACAATAAAAATTGCATTTAGACCATCAAAATGTATTACTTGACTAAACATGGTTTCAACATTCTTATGCAGTAATAAGACTAACGTTGATCAATTTGTCTATGCATAAAACAATCTTTTCCTGTGACACTTACATGCCCAAATATAAATGATGACATCAAGAGAGCTATTCTAGAATAAATAGCTCTTCCGAACACAGAACTGTGAAATACTCTACATGTTCACCCATCCTTGACATTGAACTCCAGCTGTTTTGAATCATATTAGCTTTGTAGTTTGGACAATGATAGCAACAAACAAATGGCCAAGTACTCCCCCTATTAAAGGTGATGCCAAAATGGTATTTTTCCCTTCTTCTCTCCATGATTTAAACAAAAGAACAAATATCCAAAGGTAAAATGCTCTCTTTTAATTACTAAATTAAGAAAGTTAAACAGTTTTAAAATGTAAACTTGCAAATAAATCATAACAAAATGTAATTAAGACTTTAAAATTTGCAACTCAGTATTAAAAACTCAATAGAAATAGAAAGGAATTGTTTTTTGGTTAAATGTAAGTCATTCAAGGCTGGTACAAATAGACAGCTGAAAAAGTAATACTTTGTTCTGTGCATCTCCCATGAAATGTAAAGAAGTGCATAGTAATTCCACTGGAGAACTCGCAGACATATAGAAAGTAATTTCATTAGCAGTACAGGACATTTAACACACTTATTTTACAATGGGCAATGTTACACATAAACCAGAAAATCCTAGTTGCATGATAAACAGTTTAGTAGGTGGACATGACTAAAATGCTATGGTTTTAGGATCATTTGAATGTGGTTACAATGTTTATTAAATAAAAGTTTTTGAAACATTTCAGTATACATGTTTTGATACAAGAACTTGCAGTTTCGGTCTTCCAGTTCAAAAGGTGATGGTGTGGTTTTTCTTAATTTAAATATGTTCATTTTAATTTGAAGAACAAATCATAACACGCTTGTCAAAGATTGGAAACATTACTGTAAATATAGCACATGATTCCTGAAAGAGCAAAGTTACAACCATCTACAGGTACATAGTCATAAACAAAAAGTGCAATCCAATTGAAAAAATTCATGCTTGGCAAATGCCAAAAATTAGATCACTGGCTTTCAGAATCTCACCAGTGTTTACATGTTTGCAGTAAAATTATCATGTTCTGGGTACTACTGCATCAGCCTGGCTCATTCAATCTGAAATGAGTTTCCTCTGCAACAGAACCCATATACTGTATGTACAGGTATGTATATATATTATATATATATTATATATATATAAAAAAGCAAAAAAACAAACACCTGTCCTGATTTTTTTTGTTAAAACATGAAAAAAAATGTTTTAGACAAAGAGGCCACTTTTGGAAAATAATACTTTGAATTGAATTGGGAGGAGACTGGTTAAAATCACATAGGTTTCGCATTTTTTAAAAAGGAAAGCACAAGGATCAGTTATTGGCACTAAGTTACTATTTACACTGAACAGAGGTTTTGCAGTTTACATAACATCAATACAATGCAGTTTCTGAGTCTCTGATTAAGAAAAAACAAATGTTTTTCTCCTTGTCATAGAGGACATTCAGATTATTAGGACAAGTGGTCATGGACAAGTTCTGTAGAAGTTCTCAACTTCAGACTCATGTGCATTCTGGTGCTGGAAGATGCTGCACTTTGGCGAAGCCGGTCACTGAGTTGGAAGCTAATGGGGGGCGGGGTGACACCTGATAATGACAGTCTGTGTAGGCCAGGAATTTACAGGTTGTCACCAGGCTGGTACTGGGGTTCTGTTGCAGTAAAGTAGTCTTCAAGGAAACCCTGCAAATATTCAAAAGTTGGACGTTCTTCTGGGTCTTTTTTCCAGCAGTGGATCATAAGCTCATGCAGGGAGCTGGGACAGTCCTGAGGACATGGCATCCTATAACCACGTTCTACCTGTTCCAAGACTTCACGGTTATTCATACCTACAAAGAGGCAATGTGAAATGGTCTCTGTTAAAATACACAGACTTCTCCATGTATAATACATACAATTTTCTCAAGCTTATTCAGTCCTTTTGTAAAACAAAAACAAAAACAGTTCCAGCTTTATAACTACTCCAGTATAAACTGGATCCATTTTCTTCCTAAGCAATAAACTCATCTAAACCACAGATCAGTAAAACGCTGCTCTCAGGAATACCCCTATATCCACTCCATTGACTTCAAATGAATTGTCATGAGTGTAACAAAGGGCAGACTGTGGTGATGTGTCAATAGATAGTTGTGCAATCGTCTGTGAAAAGGTTTGTTTAGAGTTATTACAGCCTTTTGGTATGCAGAGCTTTTTTTTTTCCTAATCAGAATCCTAAAAGTTTTTAAAAAATATGAAAATTGACTTTTATAAAGGCTCAATTTGAGCTTGCTGAATTTTAAAAAAATATTTTTAGTACTTGCTGGGAATGATGTGGGCAGAATTCAAGAAGAATACCAACAACACTGCTTTTAGACGATCAGATATCACTGACAGCATCTCTAATATTTGTACAGAAGTTTATTGTTATTGGTGACCGATAGTCCCTTGTTCTGCATCTGACTTTGTTCATCCTGTGCTAGATATTAACTGCAGAATTTGCTTTGATAGAAAACTGTAACGGTTACATACGGGAGTGCAGTTTTAAGGGTATGGGTTAGTGCCAGTGTAGTTTCGAAAACACACCAATGTTCCTTCTATTACTTCCTATCCAAAAGAGAACAAGTTTGTTCTGATGGAAGAGATGGGTAAAATATAAAAAAACAACCCTGCTCGCAAGGAGACCAACTCTCCCTGTAGAGAGACACCTCCTCCATGATCCCGCCCTCGGGCTACGAGATATACTCCCCACTACGTGTTCCACTGCCAGACATCTGCCTTCCTTATCTATGCCTTGGCTTTCCATTCCCCCCCCCCCCCCCAAACAACAGATCATTCCGTTGAATTTTTTTCACCCTAAGTAGCTAAAACATATTAGCAACCTTCACTTCAGCTTAACTAAATTCTTTGATTTTTTCTTGGTTTTTTAATAATTTAAAGGAAAAATTCCAGTACCTCTGCCATATGGAAGTATTTACCAGAAAATATATATATTAATTACACCTTAAATGGCAGCTTGGATTCCAGCTTGCTAGTACTGTAACAAGTTTTCTGCCAAGCTATACCTGCAGACTTAGTATCCTTAACCCTGTGGGTCCTGCTGAGAAACTCTGTAGGCATCTTAGACTCTAAACACACTAGGCCAGCCAGACCTTTGGCATATCTTAAAAGTCTGCCACATACCAAATGGCCCTACACATCCAGATGGGCCTCATTTGTCAACATTAACTTCCAAAATACATCCCACCAGTTTTTGAAAATGGCAAAAAACCAGTACTCTGCAAGCCCTTCACCAGAAACAAAAGGTGAAGTTTCTAGGTCTCACTGTTTTTGAGACACACCATCAGAGCAGTGAAAATCTGTCATGCAGGCAAAATGTCCGTAAGTATTTGTTTCATGCCACCAATGTACAATGTACATAATACACAAAAGCATAAAGGCAGCTTTTGCCCCAAAGAGATTACAATTGAAAAGACAGGCACGTAAAAGGTGGTATGCCCTGGGAAATACAAAAGCTGGATGACAAGGTTTTGTGTTTTGAATTACAAACGCCTCTAATTTTTCAAACTGTCATCTTTGAATCAGCTGGGTCAAGTCACCTCACATTTTAGTGTAAAAATCTCTTCAGTGCTTCTTGTCCCTCACAGGCTAAATTATAATTCTTTCAACCTTGAATAAATAAAGTGCCACACATAGGTAAAAAATATTGTTTGTTTACATTCTAGAATTTTTATGTTGGCTGGGTCCCTTCACGTGCAAGGGAAGTACAACACAGATGGCAGCAGTCCCATCACCACTAACTTTCCTTCCAAATGTGAATTAATTAGCATTTTGTTATTCTGGGATATCTGTTCAGTATTTTTATCCAGTGTATTATTTCATGAAGGCCAGTACACTGTGAAACTTGATAGTAGACTATATGCTGTAAGGAAAAGCCTAAGGAGAGAGTGAGGGAGGGGAAGGAGAAACAGTTCTCAACCTCTCTCTCTCTTTTTTTTTTTTTTTTTAAACACGTGGGAAAGATTAACAAATTCCATGTACTGTGCTAACTGGAAACATATTGACATTCTCCCTCCACCCCAGAAAATCCAGCTATAAAACAATGAATCTGGCTATTGCTTGTCATCCTAGTGTTATCCAGAAGAATTCTTCTCACAAAGTCAGACTCAGTCAAGCTACCACTGGCAGTCATTTCGGAAATTCATATCTCCGCCAATAGCTACAGAATCCATACTTATCCAATCAACTGTACTGTGTTTCAAATGAAATGAGCTATCAATTTAAAAGGGACAGTGCCAAGATAAAAAAAAATCATCTTTGAATCCATCTGTATTACTAGTCAGATATTTGATTTATTGGAATCACTTAAATCATTATGTTTATTTTGTACTTCTTATGCTGTTTGTTTACTTTCCTACAAACTTTTTAATAGGGTAAGTGAATCTAGATAGGCCAGTTTCACTGTTTCTTCTACATTAGCACAAGGCTGTTGTATTTCCATTTCTAACAAAGCAGAATATTTAAATGGTTTGTACAGTTCACTTCTCATCTAAAAAAATCCAACCTTTTAATTTACTTAAACAAATACATACAGTCAGTTGTATTTGTAGTAGGTTTCTAAACCCTTTACAAGTTTTCGCTTACAAAACGTATGTCTGAGAAATAAACTGCTCAATAACGTCCTATTTTAGGCAGCAGAAATTTCACTGTCCTGGATTTCAGCTGCATTCAAACTTTCTAGAACAAGCATTTGGGCCAGGGAAAACATTTGCACTTAAGTTCTAAAAGGCAATTTTTCTATTAGCTCCTGATTCCACCATAGGAGTGAGAAAACACATTGCTTTATTGGTGAAGGATGTTGCCATTTTAAGACCACACACCTCTTTCCTGTCTCAGGTTATTAGAGATTTGCATGTGAATCACTAAAGCTGCTGGGAAGCTATACAAATCTGCTGCCCAAAGCTATACAGTTCAAAAACAGAGACGCTCTCTCACCTGGTTTACCTAGAAAAGCTCCGACAGAGTTTCTCACTCCCGACCACTTTTCTTTATTTTGGGGGAAAGGGACGGAGTGTCATAAATGGGATTTAAAAGCTCAGTTCTGGCCTGTAAAGAAGTCCCGCTAGCAAACAAAGGGCTTGTCTACACTGGCACTTGACAGCGCTGCAACTTTCTCGCTCAGGAGTGTGAAACCCCCCCGCAAGTTTCAGCTCTGTAAAGTGCCAGTGTAGACAGTGCACCAGCGCTGGGAGCCGTGCTCCCAGCATTGGTAGCTACGCCCCTTGTGGAGGTGTTTTGTTTTTTTTTAAGTGCTGGGAGAGCTCTCTCCCAGCTCTCTGCCGCAACTACACAAGCCATGTTAAAGCGCTGCTGCAGCAGCGCTTTAACGTTGCCAGTGAAGACGTTGCCAGTGAAGACGTGCCCAAATTGAGGAAGAGTGCTGCAGGCTGTCTTCCGAGGACTCCCTTGTCAGCCCTGGAGCAGAAGGCAGGATCGAGGGGGAGTGGCATGCATGCTACAGAGATTGTGGGCAGCATTCAGGGAACAGGTTTCTGTAACTTAGCCCCTTAGGGCTGTCTAAATTACAGCAGCAGCCTCTTTAGCCCTAAATCAGGAGGGTGCAGTGATGGCTTTATGCTAGTTTACTCCCCTACTCCTTTTCCCAGGGCTGAGTTTTGTGCTGCATCTTTTAAAGGCACAGCACATAATCGCACTCTAAATTAAACTGGGATATTTCAGGACACCCATGATTTGTCATATCTTTTCCACAGGTTAATTTAGGCTTCTCTTCCTATGTAGCTCTTACTATGCTGATCCAAAGGGTATCTCCCTTAAATAAAAGCTTTCCCAATTCTTGCAGTATACAGCCACGCTGCCTCCTCTGCATGAATTACTTCCCTGTCCCATACAGCCACCCTCTCCGCCTTCACATTCCTTCACTATACGTTTCTTCTGAGCTACCCACAGAAAGTGAGTTCTATGTATAGCTGTAACACAACCAACCCCACAGCTAATTTCTCACAATACCTTTTGCGTCTTTTAGACTGTGTCTCACTACTTGTTTAGCATCAATGCGCTTGGTACTGTACAATACACAAAGTAAAACTATCCCTACCTTGACAATTTTAGTCTAAGGCTATGTCTTCACTACCATGGGATAACTAACCCACATAAGCTCACTGCTGTAAAACCTTGTGGAAACAAGGCACTTGAGTTCTACTGTGTGGTACAATAGGTGAGGTCAACCACAGATTTGAGGAAAAGTGCTGACCTTACCTAGCTACCTAATGGTAAAGACTACGGTGCCTTGTCTCCACTAGGGTTTTACAGCAGGATAGCTAATACATGTTAATAAAAAAGAACCTTTTTTGCAGTGAAGACACAGCCATTCCCTAAAATCATGAGGGTAGGAACAGTTTAATTTGGGTATTGTACAGTACCCACCTTATTATTGACTCTACATAAACAATAAGGATCCCTCTCTGCTTCATTCGAGGTGCTGCAGGTTTGTAGGCTGAACTGGGTGTTGAACTCCAGTGGTAGACATTGGTGAAGCCAGCTCCTGAGTCCCTTGCATCAATATTTCTTTTTCTCTAGGTGCTCAAAAAACAACCGAACTAGAGAAGCACATCTGGATTGTGTGTGTCTCATACCCTTGTTTACTATACCAAAAATATATACTGAAGTACCTCTGCAAGAGAAATGCAAATACCAGATCAAACAACTGTATGCTTCAAAGCCGATGTTCTTAGTCAAGGAATTGTGTATATTTATCTCTAAAACGTGATGCCAGTCACTGAGAAGCATTTGTTAGCTAAAGGTGAAGTACAGTAAATTGCATCATGATGTTGTAATCCTTCACATATCTTTTTCCCAAGTGTGTTATTAAAGGGTTTGAGCAATATGTTTAAATTGCATTTAACTCTGTACAACACAGGAATAAATTTGGCCAACAGCTAAGAAAAACTGACTATTCCCTCAAATGGCTTTGAAACCCTTACTTGTGCTATGAGTCAGATTTTAAAAAAATTTCCTCTAATAGGCAGAGACATCCGCATGTGCTGATAGCATTCAGCACAAAAACTGAGTAGCTATCAACTTTGGGTGTGTGAATGAGGGTGCAAATTTGGAGGCAATTTTGAAAGAGGCCCATCAAAAAGGCCAACTTTCAGTTTTACAGAAACAAAAGCAGTTGTCGTCTTTGGAAGATGAAACTCAGGCTGAGTCAGCAAAGTTGACAGGCGGACTGGATAGAAGTTCCAGCTCTGGCCCATCTTTGGGCCTCATTCTTCACTCTGTTACACCAGCATAAAAACCAGGGTAACTCCACAGCAGTCAGTGGAGCTGCACCAGAGTAAAACCAGTGTCAGAGTGAAGGATCAGGCTACTTTTATACTCACATGCCCAAGCTAATATACTGATCTAGCCACACCCCAAGGGGGACAACCACTGGAAAGGCCAAGAAAGAGGCAGCACCACACTTTCAAACCCTCAAGAGGGAAGAAAACGATCTGTTTTTTAAAATGGTTTATGTTATCATTTCCTATGTATTTTTTTCCTAAAGCAGGAATAATCCTCATGGCATTAGCCAATATTTCCAAGAACCACCTTGGACATTTTGAGCTAACAGCCAAATGACTGACTCTTCCTCATAGTGAACAGTATCTTATGACGCAAACAGTCCCACTGAAATCCATGGGAGAGTGCCTGTGGATATGTAATTGGTACTATTTGCCGTGAGACATGGTTGCACAATTGGGCCCTTAGCCTTTGTAAACAGAGCTTTGCTATTTTCCAAAGGCCACACTCGGATGGAATTCTGTACAGGGTTTGATGGCACTGTGGCAGATACTTCTCCAAGTAGAGCATGTACATATGCTGCCATTCCGTGCATGAACATACTAATAGCAATTTTAACACCAGAAGCAGGACAGGCAAGGCAGATGTGCTTGATCAGTGTAGTTGGAATGTGTGGCTGTACTGCCTGATAAGCAACATTTTAGACAATAATCCTGCTGTACAACAGCCAAAGAATTGTAGCCTCCTACTTCTCAACTGTGGTAAAGAGAAGATTAAGATCCAAGGGGAATCTGGGTAAAGCAAAAACAGTAAAACTAAAAATAAGCTGACATTCATTTTGGCTTTGGTTCTCTCATACCCCATGTAGTTTTTACCCCTCCCCCCATGTACTAATAGTGACTAATATTGCTGAAGTTGCTTACTTCAAGCCCCTGTCTTCTAAAGGGTTAAAGAGAGCACCAATAAATGAACTGAACATTGCAGCCCATCTGTTAAGAAATCACGCTACTGCTGGCAGGGACTGCGAGGGCTGGGCTATAAGGTTTAATTGTGAGCCTTGACATCCCTTTAATCTCTGCCTCCTTTTCATCAGTGTCTGAGGCTCACAGCTTCGCCTCCTTCGCACCCAAAATGGAGCACCGGGGTGCTTGATTTGCAGACTGAGGGAGAGAGGATGCCGTACTTCCCATTCATATCCACAATATTTCCCCTTCCTCTGTCTGTCTTCCCTTTTCTGCTCTATGTTGTGCCTGCCCCCTTTTACTCAAACAAAACAAGATGATAAAATAACCCAGGTATTCAATGGCATGGTATCTCGGCATGCAGACCTGTAGGTGCATGCCTGGCAAACAATCCACAGACATTCTATCATCTCTTGTAGCACATTTCAAGTGAGGGTGTTTTCTTTTTTCCAGCCCCCAAGACTATAAGCAGCAGTGTCTGTAGACTGTATCCTTCACTCTCTTCAGAAGCTAGTATTTGATATACGTCTCTGACTGCTTTGATAATTACGCAGAAATTGACTCTGCGGCATCACACAGATTGGTTTAGCATCCTTTCAATTATAACCTACCAGCAGTCTGTTATATCATACAAAACCCATGCAGTGATAAGCTTTACCAGTGCTTAACTATTTGGACAAGTCTTAAGGAGAAATGCAAAGGGTCTAGACATTCTAGTTTTCTCATTTCACAGACTGTATTCACAATGTTAAGGAAAGAAGAGATTTATTCTCCAGGAAGTGCACTATTGTCACCAATCCCTTCCCCCGACATGAACACCTCTGTCCTTTAGAACAGGAGTGGGCAAACTATGGCCTGTGGGCTGAATCCGGCCCGTCAGGGCTTTGGATCCGGCCCGCAGGATTGCCACCCCTGTGATGATGCGGGCCCCACGCCGCTCCCGGAAGCGGCCGGCACCACATCCCTAGAGAAGTGGGGGGAGGGGGAGGGGGAGGGGGGCAGAGGGCTCCGGAGCTTCCTTTGGCCGGGAACGGGGAATCTTTGGCCGGGAACGGGGAACCACAGCCAATGGGAGCTTCGGGGGAGGTACCGCAGGCGAGGGCAGTGCGCGGAGCCCTCTGTCAACCCCAGGGGCCGCAGAAACGTGATGCCGGCCACTTCCGGGAGCGGAGCAGCATGGGGCCAGGGCAAGCAGGGAGCCTGTCTTAGCCCCACTGCACACTACTGCCACCCCGGAGCTGCTCTAGGTAAGTGGCGCCAGGCCGGAGCCTGCACCCCGAACCCCTCCTGCATCCTGCACCCCAACCCCCTGCCCTGAGCCCCCTCCTGCAGCCCGCACCCCAACCTCGTGCCTTGAACCCCTTCCTGCACACCGCACCCCCTCCCACAGCCCTGCACTCCCTCCCGCACCCCAAGCCCCAGCCACAGCCCTATGTTCATGGCCCTGCATGCAATTTCCCCACCCAGATGTGGCCCTCGGGCCAAAAAGTTTGCCCACCCCTGCTCTAGAAGCTGTTAGAGTGAAACTGTCCCTTCTGAAAACATGCACAAGCACGTCCATTCATCTCTAATGTAAGTATCACTCCATGGCAGGGTTTCAAAAAGAAAGTAACAGGCCCCCACTTTCCCCTCCCTAGAGAATTTAACCCATTTGTGAACCTGCACTGGACTGGTAGCTACATGTTACATGAATAATTTCTTTCACTTCCATCGGTTTTTATATCCAGGATTGAGATTTAGAAGTATTTTAAAAGAGATTTGGCAACGTCAGGTGTCAAAGCTAGTACAACTAGACTGATGTATAAATGGATTAATCCATTCTGTATCTTAACTACTGATGTTAAAAAAAAATTGAATGCAAATGCTACTGTGACTTATTTGGGCTAAAATACAGTATTTTACATTGTCTTTATTATTTTGCTGGAAAAATGATCAATTTAATTGATATTCGTAAAAATAAATCAGAATGAAGATAGATTAGATTTACTGTCTGGACACCACCCTTATAATGGCATGGACACATTAGGGCCCCAAATTAGGAAAGTATTTAGGCATATGCACAACTTCAAGCATGTGAGTATAATCCCATCTGAATTCAGTGGAACTACTCACGTGTAAAGTTATGAAAGTACTTAAGAACCTTCCTGAATTGAGACCTAGATTAGTATTGTCGACTGCTTTTCTTACCTGGGTATGGCACTCTCCCTTTTGTTACAAGCTCTGTGAGTAATATTCCAAAAGACCATACGTCTGATTTTATTGTGAACCTTCCATACAACGCTGCTTCTGGCGCAGTCCATTTAATGGGGAACTTTGCACCTAACGAAAGAAACAAACAAGTTATGATCAAGATGTGGGCAGTACAGAAATAACAAATGACGGTTTCATTCTATGGGTGCTGCAACAGTCAAAGTACTGCATACAGACATTAGCAAATAACTCAGTGGAATATCGTCAAGGCTGTAATGTGTGATTCACGGGAAGTAGGGTGGGTAGAATTTGTGAAGGGAAGGGAAGGCTTAAGAGGGGCTTGTGGGATCACAGAATCATAGAAGATTAGGGTTGGAAGAGACCTCAGGAGGTCATCTAGTCCAACCCCCTCCTCAAAGCAGGACCAACCCCAACTTTAAATCATCCCAGCCAGGGCTTTGTCAAGCCGGGCCTTAAAAACCTCTAAGGATGGAGATTCCACCACCTCCCTAGGTAACCCATTCCAGTGCTTCACCACCCTCCTAGTGAAATAGTGTTTCCTAATATCCAACCTAGACCTCTCCCACTGCAACTTGAGACCATTACTCCTTGTTCTGTCATCTGCCACCACTGAGAACAGCTGAGCTCAATCCTCTTTGGAACCCCCCTTCAGGTAGTTGAAGGCTGCTATCAAATCACCCCCCTCACTCTTCTCTTCTGCAGACTAAATAAGCCCAGATCCCTCAGCCTCTCCTCGTAAGTCATGTGCCCCAGCCCCCTGATCATTTTCACTGCCCTCCGCTGGACTCTCTCCAATTTGTCCACATCCTTTCTGTAGTGGGGGGCCCAAAACCGGATGCAATACTCCAGATGTGGCCTCACCAGTGCCGAATAGAGGGGAATAATCACTTCCCTTGGTCTGCTGGCAATGCTCTTACTAATGCAGCCCAATATGCTGTTAGCCTTCTTGGCAACAAGGGCACACTGCTGACTCATATCCAGCTTCTCATCCACTGTAATCTGCAGGTCCTTTTCTGCAGAACTGCTGCTTAGCCAGTCGGTCCCCAGCCTGTAGCACTGCATGGGATTTTTCAGTCCTAAGTGCAGGACTCTGCACTTGTCCTTGTTGAACCTCATCAGATTTCTTTTGGCCCAATCCTCCAATTTGTCTAGGTCACTCTGGACCCTATCCCTACCCTCCAGTGTATCTACCTCTCCCCCCAGCTTAGTGTCATCTGCGAACTTGCTGAGATGCAATCCATGCCATCCTCCATGTCATTAATAAAGATGTTGAACAAAACCGGCCCCAGGACCGACCCCTGGAGCACTCTGCTTGATACCGGCTGCCAACTAGATATCGAGCCATTGATCACTACCCGTTGAGCCCGATAATCTAGCCAGCTTTCTATCCACTTTATATTCCATTCATCCAATCCATACTTTTTTAACTTGCTGGCAATACTGTGGGAAACAGTATCAAAAGCTTTGCTAAAGTCAAGGTATATCACATCCACCACTTTCCCCATATCCACGGAGCCAGTTATCTCATCATAGAAGGCAATCAGGATGGTCAGGCATGACTTGCCCTTGGTGAATCCATGTCGACTGTTCCTGATCACCTTCCTCTCCTCCAAGTGCTTCAAAATGGTTTCCTTGAGGACATGCTCCATGATTTTTCCAGGGACTGAGGTGAGGCTGTCTCTCTCTCCCAGAGTCCCTGTTAGCATGTTTCTCTCAGAGAAACATTGTCAAAAATTTAAACTCAACATTGAGGTTTTATAAAAAAGAAATTTAAAAACCCAACAGAAACTTTTGTGCATGTTTTCTCCCAATAAAAATATTTTCAATTAACATTTCCCTGCAGCATTCACAACCCAAACATTGCTACGCCATGCTAGTGCATGAGAATAGAAGTGAAATTTATTAGAAAAACACCTTTCTAGCCTCACTGTCCAAAGGGAGCAAAAATATAAACAAACAGTAAACCATACATTAAAAAAAATCTAATATGTTACTAGTAACATGCCAGGATTAAAAAAAAATACTGCAAATGAAGTTTCTTTGGATGTGATGTCAGGGCAGAATTTTGGCCTGTGATTTATATCTTGACAGTGTCCTTTTACGTTTTCTGAACTGAAAAGTCTGTAGTGATGTGCAGTTCTAATGTGTTCATCCATCATCATAGCATGTAGGAGCCAATGGTGGCAGCAGGGTTGATTTTTCCCTTTATCAGTGAGTAAAATAATAGGTCTTTAAACATTGATTTATTTGCTTTTCCAATCATTAAAACATTTTTCTACAAAAATGGTAAAGAGTTACTTTAAAAAAAATCTTGCAGTAATAATTAAGTGGCATTACCTTCTTCTGATTCCTAGTGGCAAACACCCTCGAATTGTGAAACATATTGAATTAGTGAGAATTGTTAGCGTTTGCTCATAGAAGTTGTTTATAATATATAAAATATAATAATAATAACAACATAATATATGGAGATATACCTATCTCATAGAACTGGAAGGGACCTTGAAAGGTCATCAAGTCCAGTCCCCTGCCTTCACTAGCAGGACCAATTTTTTTGCCCCAGATCCCTAAATGGCCCCCTCAAGGATTGACCTCATAACCCTGGGTTTAGCGGGCCAATGCGAAATCACAACTTCGACAAATGACTTCTAGGTAGTTAATTTACTGCACTGCTTACAGTAATTTGCTAATACTGTTTTGCTCTCTCATTCAGTGATCAGTGCCTTGAATTTTCTCCTGTTCTAAGCAATATGACTTGGGCTCAGAATACAAAGTAGACAAAGTAAATCTTGACTTCTCTTAATTGGTAAAATGCCAGACATTATTTAAATATATTGTAGGAATAATTTTAAACTCAAGAACTGAATTATTTACAAATTAATACATATTGTTGAAGCAAATGGAACACAGGTTGAGTTGCTTAGGTATGGGTGCCTAAAGTTAGGAACCCATTTAGATACCCTTATAAACATAGCCTGACTTCACAGTGCTGTGCACCTGCAGCTCCCATTGACTTCAGTGGGACTTGCAGATGCTCAGCATGTCTGAAAGTCAGGCCGTTTCATACTTATGTGGGTAAACACAGATCTAGGAGCCTAATTTTAGGCATTCAGGTTTGAAAATTTTGGCTATGAGCATGTTCTCTTATGTTATTTCCTTAAGGGACTGGTCTGAGATTACAGAACTTCCTGTCAAAATTTGCAGCGAATCACCTTATCCTCTTCTAAATTATTCCTTAAACTCTCTCTTAGTGGTGGTGTCTACAAATCACTGCTGTGTGCAACGGATCGGAATGGCTGTCTGGACGACTCATCCTCAGCATGGGCTGTAGGAGGCTGGCACCTACCTGGCTTCCCCAGTTACTGGCAATGCTGAGGAGTGAGGACGACGAGCCTTGCACATCTCCCTAGAGAAAGCGTGAAATGCGTATATATATGGTTTACATTTTGTATATGTTTGGATTGCTGCTCCAGATGGCCCTGGACTGCTTGAAGATCCACACATCATGAAGGGCAGGGACTACATCCCATGGTGCTCACGTACATGCAGATGCCAAGGCAGAGGGTCACCACCCTCTGCTAAGTATTCTTTAGGTCTGGAGGCCTGGACTTCGGGGTGTTATTTATTTCACATATTTAGTTTGTTGATTTTCCTTTTCCTGTTCCACTCTGTAGCTGAATAGTTTCCTGCTCTCGTGCGTCCTGCTAGGATCCAGAGATGGGAATTGTCTGGGTACAGCCCTGGAGGATGGACACCCCACCTGGCTCCTCCACGCAGCCCTGTCAATTCCCACTTCATCCTCCTCTTCCCCACCTAATACAGTGCTTCCCCAGGGGATGTACTGGTAGTGGGTGCTGGAGCACCATGGGCAGGTAAGAGGTGGGGAGGGGTTACCTTTCCTGTGTATCCTTTAAAATGTCCCCTCTTCTGACATCCGAGTCAGAGAAAGCCAAGTGTAGGGAAATGCTGTTGAGACAACAAATGGACTGTGCCAGGATAACCCCTCAATATCTGGGGGGGGGGGGGGGGTGAGGCTGGATGTCTGTCTATAGTGGCTGCTGACTGAATACCTTTACTATTTTGTAAATAGGTGGAACATTTATTGTGTTAATAATAATAATAATACTTTTTTAATGTTGTGTATTTTGCTTTTTTTTTTTTTGTACCATTTGATGCTGTCAGGGCTGGAGATGAAGACAATGGCTGAGTCCTATCTCGGGTGCTCTTGGGCCTGCAAGGAAGTGGGCAGATGAGTATCCTGACAGATGCTGTGCTCTGAGCTGCAGAGCCATCACTGAGTGGTGGGGCAGGAGCACTGTGGGATTGCACCGAGAGGCCCAACTATGCTGCTGCAGTTGCAATGCTTGCATTTCCTGTTCACACCAGCACTGCAGTAGTGTAGAGGGCCATGTTGCAATGTACGACAATGTCTAGCCTGCAATCACAGTGATGGTGTGAAGTGTTTGCTGTACATCACCTTTGTAAGAAGCCGTAGGTGGATAATGTGTTTTTATAGGAGGCTAAGGGGTTGCAACACCAAAATGGTGTAGTGTAGACAAGGCTTCTGAGAGCAAGGGGGTGGTTGATCAGCAGTGCTGGCAACCTTGAAGGGGATATGGCCAAGGCCTGGCCTCCCTTTTACAGTGAAAACCAGACATAACTGCCACTGCTAAATGCACTCCTCCCAATGCCTGCCTATGCCTCACATGGGTACAATGCCTCAAGACACTACAGTTCAGATGCCACCCCAGCACAGCTTTTGATCTACAAACTGTAACTGAGCCCACAGATTGCAATACATTATTTAAAGTCACAGGCAGGGCTAAGACAGTACATTAAACTAGCCACATCCACGCTGTGAACAAACGTCAGATAAAATATATATTACTGACAAATGTGCTAAGTCATCTCATGGGCCAGATCCTCATCTGGCATAATTTGGTTTATTTCCACTGGTGTGAATGGAACTATGCAGATTTATATCAGAGGGGGATCTGCCTCAGTGGTTTCTGCTGGAACTGTAAGTACTGTGTTTATTAAAAGCTAACAGATCTGTAACGTGACTGACAAACCAATCACTATCTAAATATATTAGGTCAGCACAGTCTGTCCTTACCCAGAAGTCAAGTCTGAATTGATTGCTTTTATCCCCACTTATCAAACAGTTTCTGAATTAATTCTGTGTGAGAGCAGCAATTCTTGTCTGGCTGTGCTGCTTACATTGTGGCCTTCAGACAAACAGCTAGTTCACTGGAGTCAGTGCAAGGAAATAAAGTCCATCAGACACATGGATTCTCAGGCCAGTGACTCTACTAAAGAAGGATATTAATAAGAGTCACAGGCCTGCAGGGCCAGCCCTAGCCATTTGGGTGCCCTACGCCTCCCTCCCCCAGGGGTCTGGGAGGCAGGAGCTGTGGGGAGCCACTTTTGGGGGCCCCACAGGCCGAGAGTGGCCCAGGGGATTAGTGGGGGGCCAGGAGCAGCCCGCTCCGCTTCCTTCACCCTGGCCCCAGCTTCCCGCCGGAGTGGTCCTTTCCCCAACCCGAGCGACATGGCTGGGGCCAGGGCAAGGGAAGTGGAGCAGGCTGGGGCTGAGTCTCTCTGCTTCCTGCCACCGGTGAGTGCGGGGGGCGATCCTTTCTCCGCACTCCCCGGCGGAGCGCCACGGCTGGGAGCTGGCGGAGTAGAGCAGGCTGGGGCCGGGTTGCTCCGCTTCCCGCCGCTGCCAGTGAGTGGAGGGTCACTGGGGGAAGAGGCGGAATGGGGGCGAGCTGGGGGCGGAGTAGGGGGGAAGGGTAAGAGGCAGGGTGGAGGGAGTTGTCCGCCCCCCCCCCCCCCCGGGACAGCCCTGCCCCTTGCGGGGGAGGGGGGGCAGCCGAGGGATAGGGCTGGTCGCCGGGGCTGGTGCTGCCACGTATGCAGCATGCGGCTGCCTAGGGCACCATGAAATTTGGGGCAATTTGGTGCCCCAAATTTCATGGTGCCCTATGCAGCTGCGTATGCTTGGTATGCCTAAGGACGGCCCTGCAGGCCTGTTACTAAACTCCCTGGATTTCTGGGCAGGATGAGGGAGAACAGGGTGTCTCCAAACTAGACTGTGTCAGGATCAGAAGGACAGTAAGCCCAATTTAATTCTCCTTTTCCCCAAGCTGCTTTTTATGACAGGAGTATGGGGAGGCGCTGGGTGGAACTCCCAGAATGTATTTTCTCATGTTAAGGAAATCCCTCCAGGCTTTGTTTTGTATTTTTAAATTTAAAACCATAAGAAAAACAAACAAAATCTGACAATTGAAACTGTGTCCCCACTGTCCCAAACCTGCTGCTGCTGTATCACTGCACCCTAAACTGAAACAAACTTGTTACTACATGTCACCAACAACAAGCACTGGGCTTGGCAGAGGACACTACCTTTCTTGAGAAAACAAGACTCTGAGGGTATACTTTTATTTTTTTTTTTTTTTTAAAGAAGCTAAAACGATAAACCATGGAAACTATTAGGTCAACTATTAGAGAATTTAGTTCAATGTTAAGTGGCATTTGGGGCTGGAAAGGGAAAGCCACAGAGATAAAAAAATGCTGAAGCAAGCACGTAACAGGAAACAAGTCAGTTTTGGTAGACGACTGAGTGACAAATGCTGTGTGGGAGGACTTGAGCCAAAAATTTACTATTAAATCTTGTTTGCTGAGACAAGTAATATGAAATTATGAGCCTGGTAAAACATTAAAAACGAGAACAAGGTCCTTACCCCATCTCACCTGGGGAAATGGGTCACGGGGGAACTCCAAGTTCTTAACAGAGCTCTGTCTCCCCTACTCTGAACCCCACAGCCTCTTGAACTGGTCACTCTCCTGTCAGTTGAGGACAATTGGATGGGGTTTCCTTTGAAACCCATCAGTGTTTTTTTCTCAAACACTCAGGGTTTGCTGTTGAGAAAAACGAGTCATTATTCCTTTCCTTCCATGCTACTGCTGGCCCTGGAAATAGGAGATGAAGAACAGGAACCAAACCTTGGATGTTCTGTACTGTGGTACAGTCAATTGCAAACAACGTAGTCTGGTTAGTTGGAGAACCAGGTGCCAGTTCTCTACAAAGGACTGACAGAGCACAAAGAAAACTCCCATTTCAAGAAAAATCAGATACACCAGAGTATTGAGACAAAACTGTATCTGAGAGTTCACAAGCAGACATACACGAGCTACAAAAATAGCTCTAGGTGGTCTGGAAGGCATCAGAAAAATCCTTATTGTTTCATCAGTGTTGGAGTAGCATTACCACAAGTGCTGCCAATATATGCAATAGACACATGGACTGGAAAATAAATCCCATTTTACAAAGGACATTTTAAATTTGTTTCAGCTGCTCCTGCTTGTAATAGGAAACACTTCTTCCCAGCAGCTTTCCCAAGCAGTCATGCCATGTGCTGGCTAAGGCTCTACATCACTGATCTGGTTCAAAGTTCAATGGGAACAATGCCCTATGGGAAGTCTCGGGTAGGAAGTGATGTAAGGACTCTGACTCACCGGTCTGCAGGAGAGAAGGAGGCAGTAGGGAGACAATTAACTCTGAAGCTTGCCTTACAAGGCTGACACAAGCAGTGCCATTTAAGACAACTATGCAGAAAAATTAGACTGTGACCCGGAGGAAAGTGATACAATGGCAACTAGCAAAGAGGAGGCAATAGCCTTTCAAATGAGTGTCATTTTAACATACAATTTCTTTCCTTTGATTATTCACTTATGTACTAGAAAAAGCAAGATTTATTTTTTTGACAACAAAGCAAGACAAGAGAAGCCAAATGTTCACTAGAAGCTAAATGATCTTTTCCATATATTCAATGGCAGTACATAGTTTCTAGTCACACCCTTTAAATCACACCGGATGTGACCATCTGTTTCTTTCTTGATGATTGCTGAGAAATGGTGGATGCATGGACCTAACCACTTGCTATTTACCTTTCATAAATCATGAGCAGTCAGGCCTCTCTGCTTAAATCCCAAATAAAAATAAACTTTCTGGTCAACAAAATGTTACCACCAGCTGAGAAAGATTCATCTGGACCAAGAATCCCACATGCTAAACCACTGGGGCTTAGATCGTCCCCATCTGTTTCCTCTCAAAATATTTACATGGATCTAAAAGTAACATTTTTTGGGGAGAGGGCAAAGAAATACCCCCCACCCTGCAAAAAAAAAAAAAACCCAAACAAAATTAGCTCCCA
The DNA here is from genome assembly GCF_002925995.2 of Terrapene triunguis. Classification (NCBI taxonomy): domain Eukaryota; kingdom Metazoa; phylum Chordata; order Testudines; family Emydidae; genus Terrapene; species Terrapene triunguis. The sequence goes on along the minus strand of NW_020664393.1, from coordinate 3,445,358 downwards.
GAGAAAAGTGGAGAGGAGAGTGTGACCTAAGCTACTTTATTTTAAACTTTAATCTTCGGATTTCACATGGCCCAGCACTTCCTTTCTCCAAAAGGAACTGACAATGTGGACCCCCCCCCGCTTTTCCACTTGTGTGTGTAAAAATCACCACAGAGGCAGTAGCCGTCAAGATAAACAGAGCAGTCCCCAGATACATGCCCTTAGAGGATTAGACTGATAGGTCATGGGAAACATGCAAAGGCAGCACAACTTCTTTGTGCTACTATGGCCCCCACCATATTAGTGGTCAAAACTGAGTTAAGAAACCATGATTAAATTAAATTTAAATCAGATTCCAGGCAAAAGTGTTAGCTTATGAAGGGATTTTAAACCTGTTTCTAAATCCCTAGGTTCATACTGGTTACTCAAATTGTATTAGAAACCAGGGTAATTGGAACTGAGCGAAACTGAGTCTATACCAGGCATGGCCAAATGGCGGCTCACGAGCAGCATGTGGCTCTTTGAGAGGTCAACTGCGGCTCTCAGAGCTTGGGGCTTCACCCTGCAGGGGCGCGGGATGTGAACTGGTGCTTGCAGCTTCAGCTCCACTGGGGGAATGGGGTGGGGGTGGTGTGAAGGTTCAGGGTTTCACCCTGCAGCGGGGTGAGCCAGAGCTCACGGCTTCAGCTCCGTGGGGGTGGGGCGCTGATGCTTAGGGCTTCGGCCCTGCAGGAGGAGGCAAGCCGGTGCTGGGGGTTTCAGCCCTGCAGGTGGCACCTAGGCTCTGGCTTCAGCTGCACATGCTCATTATAACAGGAAATGGCATTACTGTATTGCTGTGCAGACCTCCAAGTGCTGTGATCTCTCTGCATGCTGCACACTACAGGCTGTGTTTACTGTTCATAAGTCGCATTTGAATAGTTTTAGATTTAAGTGTTAACCCTACGTTAATTTTGTGGAGAACGACATCTTCAAACTGTAAGAAATGCAAGTATGAAGAAGAAAACCGAAGTTTTCAGCCAGAATGGGAGGAAGATTTTGCATTCACTAGTTAAGTTGGCAAACCCCTGTGCCTTATCTGCAATGCATCGCGCTCTCTCTACAAAGCAGGCAACTTGAAATGTCACTATGAAACGACTCACAATAACTTTTCATCTAAGTACCCTCCTGGATCAGAATTAAGGAAAAACAAGCTAACCATATTAAAATTACACCTCAACAGTCAACAGACACTACTTTCTGCGTTCAGTAAGGAAGCTGACAACGACTGAAGCTAGTTTTGTTATGGCATGGAATATTGCTCTTGAGAAACGTCCGTATTGTGATGGAGAATTTGTTAAGAAAAATATCGCAGAAGTGGTTGCAATTTTAGATCCAAGTAATACAAAACCTCAACAACTAATACAGCAAATTCCAATTTCACGCCACACTACGGAGAGGTGGATCTCCCAGATCAGTGCAGATGTTGCAAGCCACATGCAAAATGATCTAAAGAATTCTCTAGCATTCAGCCTAGTTGTCGATGAATCCGCAGATATTCAAGATAAATCAAACTAGTGATATTTGTTTGCTATGTTTCCGCAGATGTAATTGTGAAAGAAGAAATGTTGGACTTAGTGGCACTAAAAGAAACAACCCGTGATGTTGACATAAAGAATGCACTTGACAAAGCATTGACAAATGCTGATGTACCACTGGATAAACTGGCCAGTGTTGCAACGGATGGAGCAACTGCAATGGTGGGAAAAAAAGTAGGCCTTATTGGACTCTTGAAAACTGATCCCAAATTTCTGGAGTTTCTCCCTGTTCATTGCATCATCATTCGTGAACATCTCACCGGCAGACACTTCAAGTATGAAAATGTTATGAAAATAGTCTTAGAAACTCAATTTCATCTGCTCAAATGGGAAGACTCATCAACAGTTCAAAAATTTCATTGAAGAACTGGATCTTGAAGACAAACCTAACAATGTCTGTTTCTACTGTATTGTGAGGTATCAACCAGCAATTTCTTAAATAGATTTGTGGAACTGTTGGAACCTATCAGTACTTTCCTTGAAGAAAAGGAAAAGACCTATCCACAACTGAAAGATGAGCAATGGATGCAGGATCTGATGTTTTTCACTGATATTATGGACCATCTGCAAACTCTCAACTTGGCACTCCAAGGGAAGGATAAGATTATTTCTGACCTTACTCAGACAGTCTTCAGCTTCCAGAATAAGTTAAAGCTTCTGCAAAGAGACAGTGTCAAGAAGCTTCAACCACTTTCCCCATCTCAAGAGTAGGTTAAACACATTCCCTGAAATCATAGAAGATCACAAACTTGAGGAATATAGAGGTAAATTACAAGGACTGCTTGATGATTTTCAGGTCAGGTTTGAAGACTTGCAGAAGCTGAGATCCTGCTTCGCCTTTCTTGTAAACCCATTCACGGTTGATGTGATCAATGACGGCTGTCCGATTCCCAAAACCATGATTACAGAAACATCTACTGTAGAAAAGGAACTACCGGAACTCCAGGAAGACCAGGCTCTAAAGACGATGCATAAATCACAGTCTACAATTGAGTTCTGGAAGCAAGTTCCAGGAACTAAGTATCCTCAACTCAAGAATACTAGTGTGCGACTCATTTCAATTTTTGGCACAAGATACTGCCGTGAATCGCTGTACTCTGTGATGAAGTTCATAAAAATCGAAACATTGTGCAGTCCTTACAAATCAACATCTGACTGAGCGTCTCCGTACCATGCTGACAACATATCAACCAGATTTCCAAAGACTTAGGACCAGGATGGAGACCCACAAGGCCTCTAGCTCTAGCAGTAATTAGCCATGATACAGTAAGTAGGATGTTAATATTTTTTAAAATGCATGTGTAAAGGTTGTGCGTGTCTTGCGGCTCTCGAACTTCTGAAGATTATCGTATACGGCTCAGAGGGTCAGTAAGTTTGGCCACCCCTGGTATATACGGTTGCCAAGCTCAGCCAAAATTTACTTTAGAGCAGGATATAGAAGCATTAGCAAAACTAGGAAACCCTTTATACAAGATCTATCTAGAAACCTTCAGCACAGTGTTACCTGGAGTGATCCTGGGACAATGAAGTTCATGCATCTTCTCTTGCTCAGGGCTCTGCTCTAAGGCACAATCTATATACAAGTATGGCACAGGACAGGAAGATGCGGCATCGAAAGGGTAGGCGACTTGCACACTATCACACAATAAGTTTGTGCTGGACACACAGAACTCAGGCATGTATCCTAACCACAGTCCATTCTCTCTCCCCAACTTAAAACACTTGCTTGTCTTCACCAGTCCAAACAATCTTTACTCTCGCTGAGTCCAAACTTTTCCCATCCTAACTTTCATCACTTTTTATTATCCTTTAAAAATTGAAGATTATCCACAACATAAATAAAACGAGGGCAAGTGGGGCTTCCAGGGATTTCTAATATATGAAAAGAGCTAAGCTCTTCTAGGAGATGTAACCCAGAAAGGAAACAGGACATCCAAGGATTTCCTATGAATTCTAAGCTCAGAAAATGTTGTCCAGCAACGTTGCCTACTAAAACAAATAGTTAGTCATGTCAAAATATACACTGGGGGCTTTCCAAAGAGAGAAAAAAGTGGCAGTGAAACAAAAAGGAGATCATACTTTTTTTCTACTGTGCATTTTTCCCCAAGCTATTTTATGGGCTGGATCCTACTGCCTTTACTCAAGCACACCTCTCACACTTCACATATGGGACAGGCTGGAGGGAGTGGACCCTGTATACTGGAATGTGCACTTACCGTTCAAATCAGCATTAGTTAACTCTCTGCATCGGTACTTATCACAGTTTCTTTAAGAGCTCAGACAGAAAAAAAGAGGCTCTACCTGTAAGCTGATCTCTCATACCGCTCTCAAATAAGTGGAAAGACACAGTAAGCAACTGTTAGCACTAGTGTGAGTGTAGGCTGGTTAGGGTGCCACATTTCTGCAAACAAGTGCAGCTGACAACAGCTGAAAGAAATTTATAGGGATCTGAACAGCATGATGGCTTTTGCTCTCACTGAAATATGCAGCACTCTGAAGTCTTTGGCTCATTTGGTGAACATTTCAGAGCCAGAAAGCAAAAGAAAACTCTTTGCTAAAACAGAGACAGATTCCATACTAGAACAGGGACATTTGGTTAAGATAAAAGCTCCTAATGGGTTATGAAGTATTTAAACCTCCCTACTTTTTGATGACATATAATATGGTTTAACAAAAGGCCCAAGGGTTAATGGAGTTCAAATATCTGGAGTGGTATTTATTGACATATATTGGGCAAGTACTGCCATTGGACAGACCAAAACTTGCAAACTTGAACACACACTGAAAAATTAGGAATGACTAGTAAAGAATTACTGAGTACTAAGTGTGTGTGTGTGTGTGTGTCATGGCTCAGCATGAACATAGGATTTTTAAAAAGGTGCCTTTAAAGGAAGTGCAATAAGGGTTGCTATAAAAACTTACCATCTCAAAGGGTATTGTATATCAGTGATTGCTCATACCCAGCAATCTGTGTGGCAGTGGAGAATGGTTTTCATATTTAAAAAACTCCTAAAAGTTCCCAAAGAAAATATTGTTCCCAGACACACAGCTGTATTAAAGAACGAGTACTTGATTAAAGTAACTTATTCCAATGGACTAAAATGGATTAAAAATCAAGAAAAATGAAGTCCAACACAGCAATATTTACCATGGTTAGTGCACACAGGAAGAAAAAATTATTTCATTAGAATATGTATATGAATGTATGCCTCAGCTTACACACATATATGTTGCTTAGTGCTGTAGGTTTTTTGTTGTTGTTCTTCAGCTTTCCTTGTGAAGATGCGGGACTGGGGTGGGGAGGGGAGGAGTTCTCGGTCTGACAGGGCACATGGATGATATTGTTTTCAGTTGAGGGATGGCCAGAATTAGCTAGAGAAATCACAGTTAAGCAATTATTCATTCCTCCTCTCCTGGGCTTTATGTACTACCTCAGCAAAGCTCCCAGCCCTCTATCAGGATTAGGAATTAAAACATGGGTTAATATTTGTTTTATAGAAGGTCAAATCCTGAACTTGAAGCAACCTCTTGGTAGTTTAGCATGTTTTTTTCTTCATCTGTTTCAAAAACCATATTCAAGGTTACATTTGCTACTGCTCCCACCTTGTCTCGCAGTGTATTCGTTGTCTTCAATCAATCTTGCTAATCCAAAGTCAGCAATCTTGCATATTAGGCCATTCCCCACCAGGATATTTGCAGATCGCAGGTCTCTGTGTATATAATTCATTCGCTCAATGTACGCCATCCCTCCAGCAACCTGTTAGAAGTACAGCTCTCAATAGGCGTGATTTAAAAATGAAGCCCTACACAGTTGCGGTACAAAACACACGCAACTAAGTGCTTATAAATTAAGACATACCTGTGCTGCCATGTCCACTAAATTCGGTAACTTTAAGGCTCTTCCTTCTCCATCTTTTAAGAAGTCTAGCAAACTCCCTGCAAATGCAAAAGTTAACACTTTAAGAAAACAAGGTTATTAATGAGGAGGGAGGGATTCAGTTTAGTACACAGTATTTAATAGCAATATTTTTGGTTGAAATGACACTGTGTCAAGTTTCCAGAATTAAGGGAATATTTCAAAAACAGGGCAACTCCCACTTACAGATACATATTAATTGCAAATCAATTCTTGATAAGATGCTACTACTGCTTCACTATATTCTCCTATATATTTGTGGAAGATTATGTAACTAGACCAAAAAAAAGGAAAAAAACCCCCAGTTGTCATGGGTGGCAGGTATCAAAGGCCGGAGTAGGCTGAGCCTCCCCAAACAGCTCTGTGTGGCCCCGCCCATGCTCCGCCCCCAGACTCCTTCCTGCTTCTCGCGGCGCTCTGCTGCGGCTTTTCCCCCATGGCACGGGCCCTGGGGGAAGACTCTGGGTGGCTGGAGTTGGTGCTAGTGCCGCCTGCTTGGCGCTCCAGTGCGGAGGCACTTGGGCGGTGTGTGTGTGTGTGTGTGTGTGTGTGTGTGTGTGTGTGTGTGTGTG
>NW_020664393.1:3368663-3439304 GCF_002925995.2 Terrapene triunguis | reverse complement strand
GTGTGTGTGTGTGTGTGTGTGTGTGTGTGTGTGTGTGTGTGTGTGTGTGAGAGAGAGAGAGAGAGAGAGAGAGAGAGAGAGAGAGAGAGAGCGTGCTGGTGGCCGGAGATGAGGTGGGGTGGTGGGCTCTGGTGGGGGAAGGGGACAGGATGGGTGGGGCCTCGGGCAGAAGGGGCAGGCCGGGCGCTAGCCTCCCAGAGCCCCCGGTTCACCTGTGCCAGTTGTTTTAAATTTTCCTGAATGTTACTGACAAAATACATATGTCTAACTTTTCATGTATGTGCTAAAATTCTTTGGAACAACATACCCACTGCTTTGTAAAGACCTGATCTAGCTGAAAACATCCACACAATTCCAAGATAGGACGAATAGTAAGAGGCCAATATGGCTCTCTTAGGAGCTCTTTAGTGACCTGAAAATCAAAAAGGAGTCCCAGAGGCATGGACATGAGCATCCTGGAGATGAATACAATGGCTGCAAATATGGTGTCAACAGGAGAGCTGCTGCTTTCTTGGCCATAGGATGCTGTTCCAGGAGAGAGGACTGTTGGGAAGCGATGGGGTCCACCTGAGAGCACCTGCGCACACTGACTCGGCAACAGAATGAGGAGGGCTTTACATCACGTTCAAAGGGGGCAAGTTGACAAAAGCCCCCAGAAAGGTTTTAAAAAAGGTGAGCATAACAGAGGGCTAAACATTGGGAGAGAAATTGAAACGTCAGTAGGGGTCATCAGAGCAACCCTGAGAAATTGAAGAATTGGTCTGAAATCAAAAAGATGAAATTCAATAAAGACAAATGCAAAGTATTACACTTAAAAAGAAAAAAATATCAAATGCACAAATATAAAATGAGGAATAATTGGCTAGGCAGTAGTACTGCTGAAAAAGATCTGGGGTGTTTTGTGGATAACAAATTGAATGAGAGTCAACAACATCATGCAGTTGTGAAATAGGCTAATATCCTGAGGTGTATTAACAGGAGTGTCATATGTAAAACACAGCAGGTAATTGTCTCACTCTACTAGGCACTAGTGAGGCCTCTGCTGGAGTACTGTCTCCTGTTCTGGGCTTCACATTTTAAGAAAGTTGTGGACAAACTAGAGAATGTCCAGAGGAGAGCAAACATGATAAAAAGTTTAGACCTATGAAGAAAGGTTAAATTTTTTTGGCATGGTTAGTCTTGAGAAAAGAAGTCTGACAGGGGGACCTGATAACAGTTTTCAAACATGTTAAGGGCCGTTACAAACAGGACAGTGATCAGTTGTTCTCTGTGTCCACTGGAGATAAGACAAGAAGTAATCAGCTTAAATTTGCAGCAAGGGAGAGTTAGGTTAGATAGTGGGAAAAACTTTCTAACTATGAGGATAGTTAAGTTCTGGAATAGACTTCCAAGGGAGGTTGTGGAATCCTTGCACTTGAAGTTTTTAAAGAACAGGTTACACAAATACCTGTCAGGGATGCTCTAGGTATACTTGGCCCTGCCTCAGTGTGGGGGGGCCGTACTACATGACCTCTCAAGATCCCTTCCAACTTTACATTTCTATTCTAAGCCATGCAATCCCTGGAAAGTCTCAGATCCTAGTTCAGCCTATTCCAAGAGAAAGGTCAGGCTGCAGCCTAACAGGCCTACAAACCTAGCATTCACAGAGGCTAATTTTCCTTAGAAGATAGAAATCAACAGCACATCTTTTTGAAGTAATATATAATAAGACATTACATTTAAATGACTGAATTATGCACTTGTTGAAGACAAAGTGGGGTTGAACAGAGGAATGACTAGAGGCAGTGGTTAAAGCAGATTGAAACAGGAGAGGGAGCTCACACCGCACCTGCTAAATTGTCTGGGAGTGCTGCTTACTCAAGCTAGGGGAGCAAGTGGGAGTGTGACATAGAGGCCTATTGGTGCCAACTGGCAAAGGGATCACTGTTCTTTACAAGCTACTCCTTTCTCAGGCCTGATAAACTCACTACACCAAATACACTTTCATGGTGTTTATCTATAAAGGGTGGCATGTGAGGTCTCTACTGAGAGCTTGTAAATTATGGATCATGATTGAGTGATAATATGTAGGGGTAATATTTATTGAATAATATAACTATACTGAAAATTATGCCCCTATGGTCTTGGAGTGAAAGTGAGTCATCAAAGAATCATATGTCTCAGTGATGGCCCATTCATGTGGCCCATTCATGTCATCCCTCTCTGGCTGGCCAATAATGTAATGTATTGCTTGGTTTTCTACCTTTGCAACCAACACAGAAAAGTCAATGGAAAACCATCAAAGATAAACTATAAACATTGAAACCACTTGGCAGTGAAAAGGAATGATGAGACACCGAGGGGAATGAATACAGATAAAAAACTGATTCAGTGCATCACAGGGGAAGAAAGACACTCTGAATCCATTCACTGAGGAGATACCTTGATGAGCGGAGGTGCTTCATGAAAGACTGTTAGCCCCATGGACCTAGGACCCAAATGCTGCAGAAGACTGAACTACAGAGTGAGAATCTACTTTATTAGTTATTTACTTTTCCTATTAATAAGTGTAGGCCCTAGTTCATGTTTTATGATTTTGTTTCATATGTAACCGGTTGTTTCCATCACTCACACTTGTGTCTATTTGAATCTCCATTCTCTCAAATAAATTGCCTTTTGTTTTACTATAATTGAACTCAAGTGCTGCATGTGACACAGAATGGTGGGCTAAGGCAAAACTGGTAAACTGGGGTACATTGTTCCATTGGGAACAGAAGTCCTGGGATCTCTCTGTGTATCCAGTGATTAGGGGCTGAATACCCCAGGGGGACACTTTGAAGGGATCCTGGGCAGGGGCAAAGGGCTGGTACAGCCCAGAGGAGAGTGCTTGTGTAGCTGACAGGCTGGTTGTGTTAGGGAGCTGACATCCAGCTGGCACAGGCAAGACTCCCTTGCACTGACGGGATGTGGCAACAAGGTGACTCTCAGCCCTGGGTGCCCCAAGAAGCATATCAGGGAGTTCCCTTTTGCTTTCAGCAGAGTAGGGAGAACCATGCCTCCCTGCTCCCTCACCTTAACCCTGAATAGGGATGGGAAACCGTCTTTGTTTAAAAGCATTTAAGTAAAGAAATTGATTTAATAAATATAGGGAGAGGACAGAAGATTAGGAGTTTCCCCCTGGTTAAATCTTCAACCAAAGCCCCGAACCAAAGGTCCAAAATGGTACAGTCAAAACTGATGGAAAGTCTGAGCCAAAACAGGCTTCATCTTTCAGAAACATTTCTAGAACAGAGAGTTTTTTCAAGAAAAGCACGTGCTTGGCACTGAGCCTTTAATCATAATAACCTGCCAGGAAAATAAAAATCAACTCCAAATAGATTAAAAGAAACCACTAAAAACTGTAAAAAGTATCCTCCATTGTACAATGAAATTCCCTTTAGAACTTGTTCCTTTATTTGGTTCATTTACTTTCCCAAAACAAGTGCATCTTTTGGTCTTCCCCTCAGCACTGGTGCAACATTTGACTGACAAGCTAGCTAAAAGTTTTCCTTAGTTCATTTTACTAGATTGTTACCATAGTTAAGTAGCTAAAAGTGTATGTACATATAATTTACAATGATATATGGAGCAGCCTGAAAATTAAGCTGTCTTCTGAGGGCAGTGTGTCCCCTACAAGGCTCAGCACTGCCACAGGAAAAAAAAAAAAAAATCTCAGACTGACAACATGAACACCGACAAGAGATTCAATATGAACACTCTGGTGCCAGGTAGAGTTAGGATATCCTGAAGCAATATAAAGCATAGTTCAACGGTAGAACTTTTGAAACTCCTGTTATCAAGGAGGATAAGATGATATTTTAACTGGAACACTTATGCTGTACCTGCCTGTTTAATTTTTTTTCAAGCTGTGTGTGACTTGTACAGAAACCATATAAACATTTTCAATTCTTGGGGCCCAATTCAGACCTGGGGTAATAATCTGTGCCTACTTATGCCTAGGACTGAATTTGGCCCAACATTCTTTACACTGTGCACGCACACCCACCCACCCACGGGTGCTTGAACATACAAAAAGACTTGTTACTGATAAGGACCAAGGTCAGAAGCACTGTTTCACCTTTATTCATGTACTCTGTGACAATATAGATGGGCTCTTCAGACACCACAGCATAAAGCTGGACTAGCTTGTCATGCTTTAGCTTCTTCATGATCTGAGCTTCCTCTAGGAAGGATTCTGGGGACATTGTGCCAGGCTTCAGAGTCTTTATTGCCACTTTAGTATTTCCGTTCCATGTACCTACAACCAATCCATAGATATTTTGTTAAGTTAAACATCCTTCTGTCTGGATAAGAAAACTAACATCTAATTTAAGTGAAGAGTAATTTACAAGGACACCAATATTATTTTTATTTTTAAAACTGCTTTACTCTTTTTTGCTCTTTGTCGTTTACATTTCTTCCTATCAATTTAGTCCTTTTTCGTTATGGCAAAGTATTATTTTTCATTACCAATACAGGGACTGATCTCTCCATCCTTACTCAGGCTCTGACATCAGTGCAAGTTTTGCTTGAGTAAGGAATTCAGGATTGAGCTCCTGATGTTGAAATTTACACTTATTTTCCTGCTCATATATGATAGTGTCAGTGATGTCAGTACAGCTTCAGGAATAGGGCTGGCTAGTTCGCTACATACATTGTCAGAAATAGATACCGACAGAAACTAGTCTGTTACACAGAATCCTTGTAATTACAGGAGTCAGCAAGGAAGGAAACAAAGGCAAATGCTTAATTTTTTTTAAACACAGAAATTAGTGGTGCAGGCTCTCCAGACTCGTTCTGCACTGAACACTGACTGTGAAAGTGGCACCATGGGGTTCCATGATCATTGTCTCTCAATAATTTCACATAAAATTTGATCCCTTTATAGAGTTGTTTTTGTGCCTTATTGAACACCACCAAACGACTTAGGTAGACAATTATACTGGGTGAAATTCACTCTGTGTGTGTGGGCAGCAAAAGACCTACATGCTATTTAAGTCCCACTTAAACCTTCAAAATAGGGCAAAAGTAGGTCTGATGTGGTGCTGGTACTTTGTTAGGGGTGAATTTTACCCACAATCAGTAAGTAGCAGTGATCAGTCCAAGTGAGTAGTATGAATAACCCAAAGGCGAAAATGTTTGCACATAGTGTTTGCAGAATTATGACTAAATTAGTAAAAATCAAAGCCTGCTTATGTTCAATTTGAAAAAAAAAAAAAGCGTGTGTGGGGAAAGACTGCTGAGTTTTTTAAATAAATTGTTCTCTCTGACTACTTGAGTAAACTCTTCTTATTAGTAATCCTGGCTCAGCAGAGTAGCACGTCTCAGTTACACCTTAGCTGCACTTGTAATGCAACCCAGATAAGGTAGTGAAATGCAAGCTGGAAAGAACACTGCTGGACTTAGATTTCAGGAAGAATGTTGCAGGGTTGGCAGAAAACATTACCATCTGTAAAACGGAGTACATTTTATATGGAGTCATTGAGAAACAGACAGAACCACACAGTACCATTTACAGAGTCACTTCGCGGAATAACAGCACATTTTAAAATGCCATGAACATGTACACTAAGGATGGAATCCTAGCCCCATGAAAGTCAATGGAAGTTTTGCCATTGATATCAATGAAGCCAGAATTTTATTCCAACTTCATGCAAAATTAATTGCATGTTATCTATTTACTCTTGACTTATTAAACTATCCCAAGACTCATTCTATCAACCTTTAGGATGTGCATGGTTTATGATTCCATTGTAAAAATACTTTATCTTCTGTAAATTTCTCCATTTTTTAAAAATCAAAATAAAAAGGTTGTTTAAAAATCCCTAAAACCTTACTAAAATTTTCATTGAAATAGTTATATATATATTTTTTTTTTACTATGATTCGGTATTTTTATCTGCTATTGAGACCACCACTAGCAGTAACTTCCATTACTGGAGATCTGCTTATGTACAGTATTTTGTCTATAGCTGGCTGGCTACTATTAAAATACATTATTAATAGCAAAACCTGAGTAATTTGTTTTAGTATTTAACCAGCTCTAATTTTATGCTGCTTCAGGGTCTATCATAGATTATTACCACACATTACTTCCTCGTTATTATAGACATATTATTTTTCTTAATTGTGCTTGCATTTCTGTCTGTCTGACAGCTGCATTGTTCAAAACTATGACTACGGTATATTTAAGTACACCTCTACCCCGATACAACGCTGTCCTCGGGAGCCAAAAAATCTTACCACGTTATAGGTGAAACCACATTATATCGAACTTGCTTTGATCCGCCGGAGCGTGCAGACCCGCCCCCCACCCCCGGAGCGCTGCTTTACCGTGTTATATCTGAATTCGTGTTATATCGGGTTGCGTTATATGGGGGTAGAGGTGTACTTGTATTTGGGACACTTTTTATTATATTTGCTGCTCGGGTGACCAGACAGCAAATGTGAAAAATCAGGACAGGGTGTGGGGGGTAATAGGAGCCTATTTAAGAAAAAGACCCAAAAATCGGGACTGTCCGTATAAAATCGGGACATCTGGTCACCCTATTTGCTGCTGAAGTTAATTCTAACTATTTAAATCTATGACATACAGAGCCATTCACTGAGAAGTAGCAGAAGTTTGCAGGAAAGTTTCCCCTTACAAATTTTCCTATTTATTTTCAGTCATAGATTGATGTAAGTTCCTATGGACATTAATGTAAAATACAGATGGTTTCCTTTGTATCATGTGTCATTAGTAATTTTGTTACCCAGAGCATTTAAACAAAGGATCAGATTCACTGGTCCACTCTGGCTGTTTTGCACCATTCCCACAATCAAAGCAGCTGCAAAGTCCCAGTTTAACCAACTAGTTGAGCTGGATTTACAGCTGCTTTGTGTCACTGCAGCAGTACAAAATAGCTAGCCCACACTGGTCCTACTGGCCCATGAGTCTTAGGTAATATCATTGCTAATGATGATGTCGTCTTAACATACTGGAAATATTTTTTATTGATTGTGATAGGGCTGTGTAGAGTATAATTTAGTGCAAAAACTAACTCGCTACTTATAAAATAGCTGTGGTGCTGTATTTTGCTGCTGCTAAGATTTAAAAGTGTACAAATATTTTTTTAAATTATTATTTTATAATCAATAAAAATTGAAGACCAGGTAGAAGGGATTAACTGGGCAAGTGGCAGGAGCAGGGGCACGGCCACTGAATTTACAACTTGCAAAAATCCCTTGGTTTCAAAGCAGCTGTGCAGGTCATGACTTTGTCCTCCCAATCCCCAGATTTCTTTACTCAGGGGTTATGAACTGCAAACTAAACTAGCGAAGTCAACGACTGGGAAAGCTATCTTGGCAAAATCAGCTATCCCCATATTCACGCTTATTTTTAAAACAGGGAAAGTGGCTGTTTTAGGGCCTGATCCTGTAAACACTTCCCTGTGTGAGGAACTTTACACGTGTGTGTGTTTTCAGGGTCAGCTGCTTAATTAACAGTTGTGCTTTACACATTCAGTATTACTTCTATTTCATTATCTTAGTTATTTAGTCATATGAGTAAATTTAAAGCAATTAATAAAATTTAAAGTAATAAATCCCTTATACCAGTAAATGTGAAGGGAAAAAAGTGAACACAATGTTTGACATAGGGTGATCATAACAGTCAGTCCGATCACATCAACAGACATAAGATAATACTTCAAACAATTTGATTGTTTTGCTTAAAAATCTCTATTCAAAAGGTTTATTTCTTTTAAGATGGCCTTAAAAGATCCATCCAAAACAAAACATATTCTCTGCCTTACCACGCCACACTTCAGCGAAACACCCCTGACCAAGCTTCTGTTCCAGAAATAATGAATCACGTGCAACTTCCCATGCATCTTTAGCCAATCCGACGGTTTGTGGAGTATGATTCGAAGCAATCACAGTTAAGTTAAAACACAAACCATCAGCTTTCTCTATAGGAAAGGAAATTAATAAAAATACTTATAATCCAAAATTATGCATGCATTCAGAAAGATGGAAGGTGATTTGTCCTTCAGTGCCATGTTAAGTTTTTGCAAATACTCATATTTGAAACTGAAGGTAGGGAGTTTATGCCAGCTTGCTAAAAGACCCTTTTTATAATTAAGATTAGAACGTGAGCTTTGATGTATTAGAAAGGCTAGGGTAATTTGTCAAAACTGAAACCTTTCAAAATAACATATGATATCAGTTTTCTTTTGCCATAAATTACTTCAGATGTTTGAAACTAAAAATGTTCAAAGTCAAAGACATGTCTAAGACATTTTTCCAAATTAAAAAACAATTTTTTTCCTCTGGCCACTTAACATTTTGACTTCCACCTTCCACCTTGTAATTCCCAAACAGGAAGACTATTTTAAAATAATAGTTTCACTCCATACCCATCCATACTTCCCCAAACTGCCCATTTCCCAGTCTCTTGATCAACTGTAGGGATTCTCGTGGAATTTCCCAGACATCTTTGGTTTTGACAGATAGATCAGTAAGCCTTGGCATTCCTTTATGACAGGGGACTACTAAGCGGCAGCAAAGACCCGCAGCTCTCTCTGACGAAGCAGAAATGCAGCAAACAGCAAAGAGGAAAGAAAAAAGTTTGACACATGAAACAAAAATAGTAAGCATAAAAACAATGCTACTCACAACAGCTGTTAGTAGCATAACAAAGCATCTTTGAAGATTAGAAATTGAACACTGGAACATATTCACTTGAGACAGAACAGGAAATATTTTAGTACCTGCTTCTACACTCTTGAACTGAAGCTGATTGCCAATTGTTTTCTTACTTGAGGTAATGCCCTGGTATACTAACTCAGGATTTGTTCCCAATACTGCAATAATGCATGTTCATAATTAATTGGTGCAGTATAGATTAATATATTTATTTAAAAATACCCAATGGTAACCCATAAGCTGGTTTATTTATATACTTCACGTGAAATTGAATTACAAAAAAATTAGTCAAGAGTGTTTCCGTTTTTCTGAAAACCATTGAATGACAAAAAATTGGCAGGAACTTTATGGCATTGTAGGTTTTTGTATTGCATTCAGCTCTGTGTGATGGCCACCATATTGGCATGCATAACAGGGAAAGAACTGTGAACCTCTAGACCTACAAGCACGAGCTAACAGGCGTATTGGAGCATAAGCTTTTGTGGGTGAATACCCACTTCGGAAGTGGGTATTCACCCACGAAAGCTTATGCTCCAATACGCCTGTTAGTTTATAAGGTGCCACAGGACTCTTTGTTGCTTTTTACAGATCCAGACTAACATGGCTACCCCTCTGATCCTTAAGCATGAGCTGTTATAGCTTCAACTATAGCTCTGTAGACAGAGGCTGTAACAACCCATGTGCTCTGTAGATCAACCTACCCACTGGTAGGTTACATCTGCTCCTTTTTGGACAGATTAACACTACTCCTCATTGTAACCTCACTGAAAACTGACTAGCAGCAGACAGGATTGGAACAGGAATGACTCCAATTCAAACAATTTTAGGCTCCCTATTCTATTATTAATAATCATTATGATTTATATATTGCTGTAAAGGCACATTGCACTTCCCAAAACAGATTGGACAAGAAGGATCCCTGCCCAGATTACATTTACACTTTAACACAGAGACAACAGAACAGGGCAAGGTAGTAGATCACTATTAAACTTAAATTTTCATTCACTTTTGCAACATTCCCTTCTAGGCAGATGAGAAGTTTGTGCACCAGAATGAAATGGGAGGGGTAGAGGCAAAACAAAGCTCTGCCTTCTCAGCTGAAACATCATGGGATAGCAGGAGCTCTCTTTAGGTAGCTGAAGTGGTTTTGCAGAAAACGAAAGGAGAAAGTTTGTACCTCTTTTAGCAAACCATCAAAGACTGCAAATCAGGGAACCTGAGCCAGCAAGTCAGCCTGTTCGTTTGGAAGCACCTCCACTGGGAAGGTTAGAATAATGGCTACTCAATAAGTGTTTCTTTAGATGTTTGGAAGCCTCTGCATGAGCTTGGGTGGCTGCAACAGGGAATTTAGGGATCTCATGGTCTTCTGCTCTCCTTTAATAGAGAGGAACCTGTCAGTGCCAGCATCAAAGACATATTTGCTGCTCCAAGGAAATGGACACCGAATGCCTAAGAATAGACCAGACCCACTTTTTCATGAATAGCCCGTCACTCCGAATGTTATGGCATGGGTGACTGGAATTCAAGTGCCCTGTTAGTGGAAAGTCCGGCTGACTTTAGGCCATCCTGAGTAAGAGCTGGTATTATCTTAGTGCCTTTGATCCCTTAGGTTTATCCATGAAACTCAAGATATTGTACCAGGGATGAGAAGAAATGCCTTGGACCTAAGTATTTATCGTTGTTTAGTGTAAAATCACCTTGAGCATAAGTTATAACCACTCTCTCAGGTAGGCCCATCAAGAAGAAGGAAGAAGAGAAAGCAGGGCAGGGCAGGAATATGGCACACAGAAAACAGAGCATGGATATAACATACAGAAAAAAACCCATGAAAGCTTTTCTTAAAACATGCACTGTTCAAAAATCTTTCATAAAATACATTTGAGTCACTTATTATGAAAAGCTAATACAAGAATTTTCTTAAAAATACATGCTTCTATTTTAAAATATGCCTATTGAAAGGTATGTTGACCTTTTACATAAATATTAGTCAGCGTGTTCAGAGCTTAGGCCTTTAAGTAATAAGTGTTGTATATACAATTTGAAGCTAATCATGGAAGATGAAACAATGCATCTTGCACTGCTGGCTAGAGGAAAAAGATACAATTTCATTAATTATTATGCAATGAAAAGATGTTGAAGGACAGATGAAATATAACCTCCCTCCCAAATGAAGTACTGCAGGAGTCGTCATCTTCACTTTTTTTTTTTTTTGAATCAGCCATTAGTATTTTATATAAATAAAATATGGAGAGTGCTGTATATGTAACACTCAGTGGAAAAATATAGGCAATATAGTATACATAAATGTATACGGAAGTATGAGTACACATTTCAGGTAAATTATTTCTCTCTCTGTCTTTAATGACACTTTCAAGCAGTCAAAAATTAACATGGAGCACTCCTTGCTCCATACTTTGCAGTAACATGCTATATGTCAGCACTTGCTAATGCAGAGTAAATTCAGGCACTAAAATGTGAGAATTAAATTCAGCAGCTCTGTTGGCTTACAAATGTAACTTTGGCAAAAACTTTCACCACAATAAAATATTACCTTTAATAAGCTCTGCATCAATCCCATGTAACATTTTTGGCCAAATCAACTCAGAGTGCTTTAAACTGGTTTCTTCAGTTGCTTGTTAGTACTAGTGACCAATTGGTACAAATTAATGTTGTCAATGTCAAAAGGTTGTGCAGGGTGTGGAATGATTACATGCTTTTTAATTAAAGTGCATGGTGCTGAAACAAGCCAATTAAGAGTAATTTAGAGAAGTATGCGGCTCACTTTTGTGCCTTGTGCCAGCTAGGGGGTGGCCCTTCACAATTATTGCCCATCCTGCCATGCCTGAGGGTCACATTTAATATTGGTGATCACAAACCTTAGGGGAAACAGATTCTCTCTGTATTAAAAGCATGGCATAGCCTGAGAGGGATAGATAATGAGATAGGAGAGCCTTTCACCTTGCTGAATTAAATCCAGTCTAGGAAGGTGGTGCCAGAACGTTGTTACTATTTTACATCTGTCAGATGGCCTGTGTAAAATGAGTTTGTGGTCTCAATCCACTTTCCATTAAAAAGTGGTGACAACACAACGCATCACCACAACAATTAATTAGCAGAGGCATGTTGGTAGTTTTGCATGGGGGTCAAGGACTGAATGGGCATGAAGACTGTACTATTTTCCCACCCCAGCGTTCAGGCAGAGTGGCAGGGTTGTGTGGGGAAGGCTACACTACAGCTGTTCGTGAGCTACCCTGCAGCTAAACAGAGGACTTGTGCCCTAAATACACACAAACATCTAGAGTATGATATTCAAAAGGACTCCATGTTGGCTCCACTCTGCTTCTAAGGCCCCTTTTACCCAAACCATTAGTTTGCAGCAAGCTGGGGAATTAATCTACACCACACTGGCCTGCCAAGGACTAACTGTCCACCTGCACGCTGCTGACATGCATTAACAGCTCATCAGTTCCCTTTGATCTAGTCCTCTTAGAAATGGGACTAGATCAAAGTGCACTAACAAACTTGTTAATGTGCATCAGCCCTGGACAGACAGTTTGCAGCATGTGGGGTGGATTCACATCCCACTTTGCTATGAACTAAATGTTTGTGTAGACAAGCCCTCAGCCAGTGGGAATTTTAACATTGATTTCAATAAGAGAAGAGCTAGGCCAATGCTGAGTACTTCTGAAAAAAAGTGCACCCTTATTAATTTTTTCTACAGAAAGAAAAGTATTTACCTTTAAAAAAACTGAATTGGCATTATGTGCAATAGCAACACTGGTTAAAGCCAATCAGAAAATAAAGCAAAAGTGATGAAATGGGAAGCGGCTAAATTACAAAGGGAGTCAAAACGTCAGATCTGAATGACCCCGTGCTCTTATAGATTCTGAATCAAAATACTGATCTGAATTTTGCTGTTGACCACTAACTCAGTTATGGATATGAATTTTGTTGTTCAAGCTCATCTGTAGTCTAAACCCTGGTAATGGCAAAATTCTTTTTGTTCAGAGAACAAGATGTATCCAGTGCAAATAAGTGAGTTTAAAAAATAATGATTGAAATGCCATGTACCAAGCAGGAATTATTTGGATAATTGTATCACTAGGAAGTTCCCCATAGCCCTGTCCCATAGTCATGCAGTTCACAAAGTACGTAGCTTAGATGAGTGCACAAATGCGCTTTGGGGATTTTAGAAAGTAAAAATAACAGGAGAACAGATGAAATTTCACTGCCTATGTACCTTATGAATGGTGTGTAAAACTGCTTATAAATATTGGGAAAGGGATAATAAAGATGCACTGCAGTGAATGAGTCACTTAATAAAAAGACTCCTTAGGACATCTTACAGAGAGAGGCGAGGTCAACAGCAAACATTTTTGTTTTGCAACAGCTGAGAGAATCAGATATTTATCTGCAAAGTTACCTGAATAATGCTGAACTAGCTGCTGAAGAGTTTCAAACTGTGCCCTAGTTGTGATATAATATCCGCCACTGTCAAGTTTACGAATCTTATAATGTTTGACATGGTCTCCTTTCATATCATCCCAATCACGAATAGACAGGGAATAGGCACCTGTTCAAAGTCAGGAGGAGAAAAAAAAAGTATAAGCAGTCATTTTTAGGCAATTTTAAAAAAAAGTGTCAGTCACTTATTATTAGACAAAAAAGACACTGCACAGAAATAACAAATATTGTACACCTCTACCCCGATATAACGCTGTCCTCAGGAGCCAAAAAATCTTACCGAGTTATAGGTGAAACCGCATTATATCGAACTTGCTTTGATCTGCCAGAGCGCGCAGCCGCCCCCCCTGGAGCGCTGCTTTACCGCGTTCTATCCGAATTTGTGTTATATCGGGTCGCGTTATATCGGGGTAGAGGTGTACTTTAAATAAGAACTGGTGAGCCTAACAAACTTACAGTGAGTGCCATTAATATCTTAGGTCCAGATTATCATTTACACAAAGTCCCCTTTACACTGGTCTAGCAGAAATGAGGGGCCTTTGTGTAAATGAGAATTTATGTCTTAACATTTACTCGTTGAGGTTGTTAAATTTACTTTCTCAATTTTAAGTGTCAGGTTACACTGCAAATACTGTGGTTTAGGTAAATGGCAAAATATGGTAAACATCAAGATTTTCATGGCACCTGCTGGAGATAGTGCTTTTCATCCAGAAGAATCTCAAATTGCTTTTCAAACATTAACAACCAATTAATAAACTTTAAATGCAGCAATCACGTTGTCCACTACTGCAGTGCAGACATCTTGGAGAGAGAAAACATGGCAACATGAAGCAGGAACACAGACATGCAAGAATGATGCCCATTGAACATGTCTCTTCAAATCCACTGTAGGACTCTAGGCATTAGACAGAATGGAAAGCAGACATACAAATCTGTCCTCTCCCTTATCAGAGGTGACAACATATCCTACAGCATGAACCAGTTTTCTGACTAAAAGATTAGTGACTTCAGAACTGAAGGAGCTGAGATGATGCATCTTTATTGAAAGCTTAAAGGAGACTGTGTCCGCACAGAATTGATTCAAGCTCATGAGAACCTGCACTGTCATAAACTCTATTGTTCTGGTGCCATTTTTCCTCCTCATAAATGAAGAGGCAATCAGGAATATGCTGGTGGAAGTTGCCCTTTTTTATAGTTTCAGTCTGCCCAATACATGGGATGGGTCACTACAGCCTCCAGGCTTAATGAATAACAATACTGATTGGCTGTCCATTAGAACTAATTGTACCTTTTGGGACAACCTATAGATTAACTCCTTTCAGCAGTATCACTGGCAAAACGGTGCTTAAAAGCAGCGATGCAACCAGCTTTTCTGCTGGAAAATATCTCCCCAGCTCCAACCTGGAGACAAGTGCAAGGAGGAGTCAGATATAGAATTTAAAAATTCCTTTGGTCATATTGGATTGCAACAGACTTCCTGTGAGCTGTTCACCACAGATCTGAGCTCCAGTGAGCAAGACCCTCATAGGGCACGTCTGCACTGCAAAGAAAAACTTGCGGTGCCGAGTCTCAGAGCCCAGATCAATTGGCTTACCTGAGGGGCTAAAAGTAGCAGTGTAGACATTCCTGCTCAGGCTGGAGCCTGGCCTCAGAGACTCTCACTATCACTGAGTTTTGAGAATGTCAGCATTGCTATTTTTAGCTCTGCAGCCAGAGCTAATTGACTTGGGCTCTGGGACTTGGTACAGCAGGCTTTTCTTTGCAGTGTAGACACACCCCGAGCCTGCTGCAAGAGCTCTCAAACTCCTGTTATTCATCCTTTAGGATTAGGAAAAACACCACCCGGAAAACTGCCTATGTTTATATACATTTGATTCTGTTTTGTAAGAGAAGGAGACATACTCAGGAGGAGAAAAAGATTTTTGTTAGCATGGAGCAAAAATTGCACATTTAGGAGCTTATTTTTCTGAAGAGTTTTCCCTATTGAGATAAATACATCTCTACAAGTTGAGTTCAGAGATTCTTTTTTAAAACAGTTTGGGGGCCAGGGGAATAAACCTGCTCTCAAGCTATGCTTTGTAATGACATTTTTACCTCAGAGTCCTACTCATGCAAGCTTTCCAGGCATAGTTCTTTACCTAGATATTAGGCTTTTGTAAGACTTGCACCACTGGCAACATCTGTATTCTCCTTAGTCACACTCACTATCTATTAGTATTTTAGATTCTTTAGAAAAATGTAAACATAGTCTTAGGCTCCAGTCCTGCAATCGGATCTGTGTGTACAGCCCCTTGTGGAGTCCCATTGACCTCAGATCCAATGGAAGGACTGGAGAATCTTCATGTATTTCATTGTTCAATAACCTACAGTGTACTTACTAACTGGGCAATAAGGCACAAATACACACATAGATGTATGGATAAATATTACATATACACAAGCATACAACATTTATGAACTTTAAAAAAAAACCCAAAACACATAAAACAAACAGCCTGGAGGAGGGGAGAATGATCATACAGACAAGTAGTGATGACATGTCTGGGGAGTCAGGCATTGAAAGGATGAGATGACAGGTTTGATTTATTTATTTTCAAAGTGGGGGGAGTGGGAAAGCTTGACCAAAGAGGGTTAAACTCACTGCTGAAGTCATCAAGCTTAATACTTTTAACGTGATCCTGGCTGATTCATAGATTTTAAGACCAGAAGAGACCATTATGATCATTTTGTCTGACCATTATAACACAGGCCATAGATTTTCAGTGATTCCTACATCAAGTCCATAACTTCTCGTTGAGATAGAGTGCATGAAAGTCTTGATTTAAAGACTCCAAGAGATGGAGAATCCACCACTCCATCTTCCAATATGTTTTATTCTTTGATCTGAATGGCAAGTTGGCTATATTTTCTCTTTCACCATCTTCCCTGAGATACTCCACGGATGAGTCGGGAAATAGCAATGTTGACAATGGACATGAAATTAAATAAAAACACAAAACCCCTCCATTTTCAACAGAGGCCTGTCCTGCTGCTGTAGAAAGCCTCAGCAAAGTCATGCAGCAAAGAAAAGGACGTTGATGTTATAAGCACATCTCTGACGGTTTACCCCCATGTTAAGGTGTTTTTGTTTCTCCTAGAAAGCTCTAAGAGAAAAAACAGATTCAGCTAAAGGAAATAGTGTGGATGTTCTGAAAAACTATCACTCTGCAAACAAGGTAAAATAACTGTTGTTCAGAACTATACATAAATCTACTCCTGAAGGGTAGAAGCATGCTTATAACAGTCAAGTTTTCAAACTGTAGCCTAGGGTGTCATGCTCTCCATATTTTAATCAGGAGTCAGTGACATGGAACGTCTAGAAGCTATACGGCTATAGAGACTATGAAGACTGTGCCTTGACTCTGGTTGCTACGCTACGGGCACTTGTATCTGGCTGCTACACTAAGGGCAAGCTGCAGGGTAATAGCATGGGAAGCTATCCTTTTGAAGCAACAGAATATCAACTCTGACATTCCATTTGGAATTAGGGGCTCTGAAGGAATGATTTGGCACTTGCACCTGAATTATTAAACAGGATGTATCTTATAATGAGAGGTCAGCTTGAAAGATATAAATGGTGCTTCTCTTCTAAGTCCCGTCAACAATCTTAGCTCTACCCACTCATGATGCCAACTCTCCACACAATGCTCCTTCTTTTCACATGCTTCTGAAATACTTGAATTTAAAATTGTTAAAAAATTTCTGTGAAATTAAAATTCTAAAGAGATGAGGAAAGTATGGAGAAATACTACCCCCCAAAAACCCCTTACTTATATCCATATGAGAAGGTGAAATTTGAACATTTTAATTATACAGAAATAAATAATGGTTTTCACTGAATTGAGTTGTAGTGATCACTGCAGTCTGACTAGGTGATATCTTTCTATCTCGGTGTCATTCACAAGAGAATCTTGCTGACTTGTCATAACCATGAGCTACAATTTCTGTCTTACACTTACCATTAATATTCATAGAACTGGCCATCTTACCTTTGGTGGTTTCACTTTCACGGATAAGGAAGGTACCTCGTGGGTTTCCAAATGACAACAGCTGTCTCTCAGCATCTTTTCGGCCAAGTTTGCCAAAGTACCACCTTAAAAACATAAGAGGAGGTAAGAAAAATGCTAGATAGGATGCTCAGTAGGGTCACTCGACTTGCAAAGCTCCAAAATAGTAGATCATTGAAGAAAATTACAGATCCCTCTATTCGGTCCACTGTGGTCCTCATACTTTAGGCTTTACCCTGGAACACAAGTGACAGGTAGTACCATAGAAAGTCTGAAAGAAGTAGCCTCTCTTTGGGTTTGGAAGGGTGATCCACATCCACTTCAAGCCTCTGGTAATTGCTGATATACAGTGCTTGCCAGAATTTAGACCATTGCATATAGTGGATAGAATGAATGAAAAAAAGGTTGAACACATTTTAAAATGTGCTGCCACTGGAAAGAGAGCTGCAATCAGACTAACTTCTGAGTCAACAGTATATTTTACATTTTGTTTTAAATTGCAGTATAACAGTTTATTGACCTGTGGCTTCTTGATTATACACCCATTTTATCAAAGGCCAATTTTTCCTCTTGCACCAGAGCTAAGAAAACTGAATAGAAAGACCAGATACAACCTAAGAGCGTACAATTTTTTCATGATTCTGTAGGTACTTATGCTCTAAATGCCATTGTGCTAGATTAATTTCTTTTTTCTTAGCACCCAATAATTTAAATTTGTTTGAAATCAAGGAACTCATTAAAACAAGGCAATTTCGCAATATAACTTTTGTGCTTGGTGTTTCAAATACTGATTGCTCTAACGGCACAACATGCTGATTATGAAATAAATACAGGTCTAAAATGAAGTTCATTGGTTCTTAAAGTGTCAGTCCACAGAGGCTATAGACCCAGCAAACCATGCTTTATTGCCTGCTGTAGACTCTGTGGGCCATCATCCCACATTAAAAATTATGGTTGATACAATCGGCCCTGTTTTATGTAAATTACTTGTTCCTGGGGCACTGGCAAGTTAGTTTGGGCAACTCTGGTCTGAAGCAAGAAACTGGTTAGAACAACAGAACAAGGTCTGCTTCATTTGCTGTGATTTCTTCCTTTTTGTTTTGACATTGAAAAATGGCTGAGTTTGTGCTCCCTTTGTTACTAATTACCTAATTATTTATCAGTGCAGCTGAAAACTGAAATAAAAATGATGTAAGTCTCTTGAAAATCACTACAATCAATCAACTCAAATTCTTAAATCTCCTTCAATTACAGTGTTAATATCTCTTTAAAATGAAAAGGAAACATACTCCTCTGCTTGGATGGAGTCGACTGGAGCCACATAATTACTGGGAATGTAACCAGTTTCTCCTGTTGTCAAGGAACGTGCCTCCCACCAGTCTCCTTCACTGAAGAAATAGAGGTGAGAAAGTCAGAGTGAAAAATACAGTTGCAAAGAAAATTATTTGACTGTTAAAGCATGAAGCTGTAGGTAATGCTAAGAATTAATAACAACTCACACTTTTATCATATAGGCATTTTGGAGAGAGAGAATGTGGTACCATTCTAAGCCAAATTAAGACACTTACCCCTATGCACCTATTTACATTTTTTTTAAATTAGTGTTCAGAAGTATAGTTTTTCAAATTCAGCACAGTGGTATAAATGGCTGTTTATTTCCACTCCAATCACCCTCAGTAAGGGCGGAGTTTGACTTGGAGTGTGGAATAATTGGTGTGGGGCCAATTTTCAAATATAGGCTCTTGTGAGGGCCCTGAAACAAAATATCAGATCCAAACTTTTGGGAAAGTTTGAGTCGCGTCCATCTCTAACCTTAATAGGAACATCCACACCTTAAGTGGGATGCATCTGATGGATACTCAAGAATGTAACAAGGCCATTTACTTGCCTTGTTACCCAATCTGCAGCTTGGGATAGCCTCTGAAAATTGAGCTCTGTGTTGCTTCTCCTAGTCACCAACAAAGCTATTTTAAATTATAAATGAGTTGGCTACATTTTCAAATCATTGTGCAAGCCACTTCTCCCAAACCGTTCAAAAGAAAGAAAAACAGGGCCATCTCAGTGCAGTGCCCCCTCTCACACAACTTCAGTTTATATCAATAATAGGCAGATGTATAGAATGAAGATAAGAGATGGCCCTTAGAAGAAAATCTGCTGTAATGAAATGCAATAGCTTTAGAAAATGTTTATTTCTCAGCTTTTTACAGGATGGGATGATTCATGGTTTAGTGGTCTGAACACAACATTGGGATCCAGATACTCCTGACTTCTAATTCCATCTCGAACAAAGGCTACCTCTACCCTGCGCCAGAGTGTGGACTACAGGGGATTGAATCGCAGAGCTCACCAAAGCACTGTAATTGTCCTGTGTGGACACTGCTGGTTCGATCTAAAAGGTACCTAGTTTGCATTAAAATGGCCCTCTTTCAAATAGGACGATGTTATCACAAAGTAGGTATCTTTTCGTTAGCATCAGCAATGTCCACTCAGGGCAGTTAGATCTCAACACTTTGGTGCACTCTACAATTCTCATTCCTGTAGTCCACACTCTGGCACAGTGTAGCCAAGCTAAAGATTTCTCTTTGTGGCTTTGGACAGTTTATAAACTCTGTCTCTATTTCCAAATTTGTAAAATGGAGATTTAATTAAATTATACAGAATCAACAACTGTGAACTAAAAACCTTAAAGCTTCCAATAAGCAAACAGGAACTACAGAAATCAAATATGGGCAATGCTGTTTTGAACAAGCATTTAAATTATATGAAGATGAACTATTTTAAAACTATTTCTCTGTGAACTAGTTTCTGAGAGAACTTGTAAAATGCTTCATAAGACAGCTCAGAAAACAGCTGAACTTAGTCAAACAGGAGATGTTCTTTTTCATCTTTTGAGCTATTAATTTGTAATCCTAAAAAAAAAAATCCATATTCTGTTATTCATTTTATGAGTGTGATTCCCGCCCCCCGTCTGTTTTCAGTAGGTTGCAGGCAATCTCATCCATAACACAATCTTTATTCTAGAAATTTTGGTTAACACTATCTAACTTGGGTACCTAAAATAATGCACCTAAATAGAAGTACCTGGTTTTCAGGAGTTGTTGAGCACACACAGATATCACTGACTTCATAGAAGCTGTGGATGTTCAGCAACTCTGAAAATTGGGCCACTTCTGTTTATGTGCCTAACTTTAGGCAGTCAAAGTTTGAAAATCTTGTCCTGTGTCTCCATATAAAATATTTTTGGGAGATGACAAAAAGCTTTTATTAATAAATACAATTAAAATCCTCTATGAAATCGTTGTTTCTATTATTGCACAACAGAGATGTATTAGTTATTTTTTATTTCCAATGTATTATTGCACGTAAATTCCACTAGATGGAGGTATTTTATCGTATCCATAAATATTACATACTGTATGTCATAAAATGTTCCAAAAGAGAAAAACATAAATCTTTCTCAATGTGCTGGTGAGGAGGGGAATTAAATTACATTTTATCTCAACCTACATCAAATCCAACATTAATTTTAGGGATCCATGAAATAGCTCAGATAAAGTTTATTACTGATCTGAACTTTCACCCAGAAGATTAACCAAACCTGAACCTCTTTTAGATTGAGAAAGAAATCTGTTCAATTGAAAACAAAACCAACTCATTTTTGTGCACCTGTGTGCTTCATGATTCCAAGCAGCAGCAGAAGAGCACAAAAGAGGCTTATCTTGCATTATATCCAGCCTGAACAGGAACATAACAAAAGTATGAATTCTCACAACAAAGCCTGTTCTTGTAAGATTTCCATCCTGATTTTCAACATTCCAGGAGTGTGGTTAGATATTGAAGGTTCTGAGCATGTAGGGCCTAATCCTGAGGGTTACTGAGCACCCACAACTCCTAAGGCAGTCAACGGGTAGCTGATTTTCTCTCTAGAAAACCTTCCTCCACACAATATGTACCAACATCATAATGCATGCATTGCTACCATTCATGAGTGGGTGGAATCTGTTCTTTTACTCTGTCCTACAATGACTCCAAATAATATAGCTTACTGTGAGCTCCCATTGACTTCATTAAGTGGAATGTTTAAGGAATTTATAATAGACTGATTTTTTTGTGAGTTTCAAGCCATGATATAGCTTGCGGCAAGGCTTCAAGGCTAGGATAGCACCAGGCAATGTGAAAAAAGGGGATAATATAAAATCTTTTGTCAGATTTTTTTTGCAATTGCTAATTTAGAAGTGGAGATGTTTTTAAACTGCTGCTCTCTTTACAAGTCTTAACTGAGGCTTCTGTACTTTCATCTACATCAAAGCTCTCCAGCTGCACAGTTTCATAAAATATTCCACAGAACTACCTGACTCTTTTCATTTTAATGGACACTGGGCCAAACTGAGCCCTGAAGTTATTCTATTAAAGTTGGAGTTACATCAGGGATGAATTTGCCCTGCTGTCATAAAACAGAACGTGATACTGCTTTTGTTCCTTACTGTATACTTTTGGATATTAATCCATTTTTATTTCATTATGACAGCAACATTGCCCACAACAGGTAAAGCTTTCTACAAGTTATTCCAATATAGGATTCACAGTAAACTGCCAGCACAGTAATCTTTTAGAAGCAGATTTTAACCCCCAAATGAGTATCTTTTCATGGACAGTAGCTAAAATTCATTTTAAGAAATTGGCTTAAAGTGCAGTCCTACAAACATGACTGTAGAAATGGTGCATTATTACTCAACAGATCTGCTCCCTGTGCATATTCAGAGTTTTAGCATCTTACTGTAGTAACAAAAATGTTATTGCTTTTTACTCCCGTTGGCATACAGAGCTGGACTGTATTCCTTCTTGTGAATCAAGGTTTTTTTTTCTTTCAAATTAAACTCTCATGTAAAATATTGAAGATAATGGAATTGCAGAGGTGTGAACATGGCCTAATTTGGCTTGCAGCACTTTTATTACCGGTGGTGATGCACAGAAGCTTGTGCTCTCAGTTCCAAGACTGAATTTGCTGTGAATTCTAAATTCCATTAGCTATGGAAATCACTGAAAGAGGCTCTCACCATGGAACCTCACGATGCCACTTTTCAAAGAAAAATTGCAGTTTTGGAAATTTCCCCCCATAATAAAGTCTGTAAAAAGCAGTGGAAGACAAGCACAAGACCTAAAAAGCATATTTCTTGAATATATGACATCTTTTCTTTTACTGATTACAGAAGTTGATAAACAGAACTGTTGACATTATGTTATCTTTAATTATAAAATAGTAACTGACAAGCATGACACCCCGTTAAAACTCACGAGCTGTTAAGTATCTGAAATTTTTCTCCTTTCTGAAAACTTAAGTCATCTTCTGTTCTTGCTTCATAGTCATAAAGCGCCACAAAAAGAGTTACACCTGAAAAAGGAGAAGATATCTGAACACTTTCATTGTGATACCATGCAATGATGTGTGTGCAAAAGGGCTCAGTTTGGTTTGTAATTACTATAGGTAGTTAGGTTACCCCCACTGCTTACAACTAGTAACTACTATAAGTTAGTACACCTCTACCTCGATAGAACACTGTCCTCGGGAGCCAAAAAATCTTACCGCGTTATAGGTGAAACCGTGTTATGTTGAACTTGCTTTGATCCACCAGAGTGTGCAGCCCCGCTCCCCCGGAGCACTGCTTTACCGCATTATATCCAAATTCGTGTTATATCGGGTGGTGTTATATCGAGCTAGCGGTGTAGTTATATGGTTGAAATTATGGTTATTTTACTCAGTAACTTCAATGCTTAGTGCAGTTTATTTCAATGATTAAATGTCAGAGGTGAATTTTTCCAAAGTCTTTTCCCTAAGTCAATAGGCTCCTTTAGAGCTCAGAGACTACTCTGAAATTAGTTGTACTTTATACTACATAGATACATTTTTAAACAATGTGCTAAAATATACCATGAAATAAGCTTGTATCGGGACCTACCTGTTCCTCCTCTTGTACGCAAAGTCCCAGTATGAGAAGAGGAATTGACACCCCCAAAGACAGTCAGTCCCTGGCCTCCTGTTGCATGGAAGTTGTTGTAGTTTGGAATTGAAGTCACACCGAAACTAGGGTAGTGCTGTGGAGTGGGATCTGTGCCATAGCGATATCCTGAACTCTGAGTTAAACTGCCGTCCCTCTCGTCTGTCAGTTTTGTTGCTTCTTTATCCTTGCATTGCACACAGCCCATTATCTAAAATCCTACAACAAAGAAAGAAGGAGAGAAAAGTGTTTTTACAGTGATGCTTGCTGGATCATAGGCACTACTAGGAACTAAGTTAGGCTGACCAGCTCGCCACTAGTGAGCAAAAGTTCAATTTTTGCCAATAAATGTAGATTTGTTTGAGGAGGCTCCTGGGGCACTCTTCTCTTAAATCCATATTGAGGTATCTAAAAAGTGGTTTAATTTTCAAAAGTGCTGAGCACCCAATAACTCCCGACTTCACATGGAGGTAACGCAATGCTGATGCCATTATGTGACAGACAGACATGACGAAGCAGGGTAAGAATGACAGAGGGGACATTAAGCCACCAAACCCTAGAGCTATGGAAGAGAGAACTGGCAACAGAAGAGGCTGAAAAACAAAGCTTTCTTGAGTTCAAATCTGTCCAGACTCCCTTAGTCCACGTTATGGCAGCTAGCCCAAGCTGCAGCCCAGCTAGCCCTGACTACACCGCTATTTTTAACATACTAGCTTGAGCAGAGCCAGCGTGTCTGCCTGCTTGCACTGGGAAGTATGCTTCTAGCTGCAGTGTAGACATACCCAACAGAGTGGAGAGGGGGCTGCAGAGAACTGGTTATGATTCCCTGATTTAGGGCTGCTTATGGAGTGTTAATTGGCCTTATCAGACTTGAGAATCCCATCCGTATTTCAAACTAGTGTTATATTGTTCTTTGATACCCTGGAAATACTTCTTCTTTTAAAAAGATGTCCTTACACAGCTGTAAGTGCTACCAAGTCATTTCATTTATTTCTCTCTCAAACACTACTTTTGCAGACAGAACCATCATTATTCAAATATAAATCTCATTAAAAGCTTGACATTTCAGTGGGAAATTACATTTCCTTAATTGTTTGGAAATTCTCTCCACAATTTTCATTAAATGATAATAAAGTAGGTTTTATTGAAAAGATGCTCTTGTGGACACTCTATAAACATGCTGCCATTACTGCAACTTTGAACAGTGCGAAGTATTAAGAAACTGGAGAATCTCTCAAGACGTAAAGTTACAGCAGAACAATATTTTTCATTTGAAAACATCTGTGGTCATGCAGAGTTTACTACTTTATAATAAGTGACATTTTCAGTGACATTTTTCATTTTTTAAAAATTTCCCCTTTGACAAAAAGGTTGTTGTCCTCCTTCCTTTCTCTCCCCTGTTTTCCTTTTCCCACTTTGGCACGGAGAAAGGTAGGAAGGCGGAGGAGAAGGAAAAAAGAGAAAGGGTTAACCCAAAAAACGTAAAAAAAAGTTTTTAACTGAAAAAAAAAAAAAAAAGTATTTTCTCCCAGCAAATTAAAAAAAAAAAATCTATGAAGATAATGACTGTTTTTCTCCCAGCTTTACTAAATACACACAGATCTTAAACTGGTATAAATTGAAATAGCTCTATTGAAGTTTGTGAGTTTGTGCATTGATTTATAGCAGCTGATGATCTGGCCCTACCTATTTGATTGGCATGTTTAGTCAGTCAAAGAGAGGAAGTTAAAATTACAAATGCCTTAAAAGTAAAATTATTCATGTGAATAATTCTGAAAGAGTGAATAAATTAGAAAATCATACCACCAATGAATACATGTACAGATCTTCAAGACAAATACTTTTGCATGTTAATCATAAACAAATATTAACAGAGGACCACTGAACTGTGAGTTCTTTCTCCTGTCCCACTCCAGTGGCTTTTTAGCCTATTTACCCCATTATCTTTTCTTGTTAGTGTGCAGCTTGTGAGTCAGAATTGGGTGCAGAATGAAAAAAGGTCTGATGAGAGGGCTTTTTCTTTCATTTGTCCTTTTCAGCTCAGTTACAATGTCTAGACAGCTCAAGTATAAAGACTGCCTGATTGTAGTACCTTGTAAAGCGTGACAGAGGGTGTAACATACATGCATCTTTTCAAGCCAAGACTTTGAAAAGTTGTCCATTCCTGGCTCAAAGAAACGAACTAGGCAACAAATTATATCATGCATAGTTACATCTGGGAGAATGCACAAACACATTACTGGAAATGATTCAAGATTACTCCTGGGTTTTCACAGATAATAAATATCTCCATTCAACATCACTACTCTAGTTATATCAATGACTGGACTGCAAGAACTAATCTCCTTCGTTACCACAGAACAGACCCACCAAATGTCAGGATTTTCAGTTTTGTAAGGTTGGAAACATGTTCACTAACGACAGACCCGAGATGACCAAACAAAATCTGGAATGTATTGACACCAAATTCTCATGAGATCAGCATACCACATTGTTCATCCAACACGCTGTGCAACTTTTGGTAAATGAACAAGTTTCCATTAGGAAATGAAGTATTTCTCGCACATATAATTTACTGGGTCATGTGGCGATTTCATAATTTGTCATTGGTGTTGTTACAAAAGCAAATAAATGGCTTAATAATGGTGAACTTTTCAAATGCAAACAAGCTGCATATGTTTCTGGTTTGTTTCGAAATATACAATTTCATGAGCAATATAAAAAGTTGATATGTTTTATGAGACATTTTAGTGACAATTGAAAATATCTACTGTTGGACTTGCCTCTTTCTTGTCCATGTTAACTATCTAGTAACTCCATTGCAGGATACTTAGTGTTAGCCTAGCCAAAGAAATTGTTTTTTTTCAAGTGGCAGAAACATTCTTGTTGAATAAAAAACACAAAATGAATTCTGTCATTATTATTTATACTATTGTAGCACGTTAAACTTAATTACTTTTGATTAATATCTAATTAGTCTCAATCTTCTTTTATCTACTAAAATAACACTACTGCACTTTTTCTTGAAGATTATTGATTCTGAAAACTATTCTAGAGAGAAGCCAAGATTAAAGAACAACAAAAGCCACCTACCACTAGGGCAACATTAAAAATAAAATTATCTATTCACAAATTCTGGTTTTACTACGTGGGGTTTTGTTTCAAGATTGAGCTCTTCCTCACAGCTCTTTCCCTAACACCCCTCAGATTATTTTTATGGAATGTGGTAAAGATGTAATAATTAAGATGCATTATAATTTTAGAACTTTAGCAAGCAAAGCATTTTCGGGGGGGAGGGGGGGAGGATTAATCACACACTTTGCTAGAACTATTTCATTTTTATTGAAAAAGAAAAATAGTTTAACAAATGGGCTAGAAACATTGAAAACGTTAATGATAACAAAAATATTTGTGTAAGTTCTTGTGCTTGCTTTCCTCCCACTCTCTGCAGCCATACTAATTGTTTCCTGTTAGAAGAGAGGAGCAGCCAAATGAGCTGAATCAGACTTAAGCTGTCTCCTTGCCATGCTACAAAGTTTTGACCAGAAGAGTCAAGAAGCAGGTCAGCGTTATACACAATTACATATCTCAGTTAATGTCTGCACAGCAGCCCCTGCTTCATGTACATTAAACTAAGGAATATATTTAGGCTTGGAAGCATTCGATTATTCGGTAAATGTCGATAAACACTGATTTCACTGTACCCATACAAACTGACTAAAAAATATTTCCAATCAATAATTGTTGAAATTTACAGATAGGCAAAGAAAAATGCTGCTTGAGAACTTAGAGTTTGACTGAGGCTAAAATTTTGACATATGATGACAGTGTGTTTTAACAGTTATAAAGCTTTAATTTTTTGAATCTCAGTGTCTACTGTCATTAAATAATTATCTCACCTAGATTTTTAAATTTTCACAGTTGCAGGAAAAAATGAATAAAAATTGAAAACATGCTTAAAATAAACATTGATATTATCAATTTAAATAATAATAATAAATAATAAAATAATAATGATAATAATTGAATTCTGCCAAGACTAAATATGTTTCATATGTAAGTAAAACACTATGGGATATTTGTTTATACCAGAAGTATTCTGACTACATGGGGTTGAGGCATGAGGTTGAAGTGCTGCTTATCACACAGTACCTCCGATTTAGGAAAACATCCCTATTCAGGACATCACTTACGCATGTATTTAAGTCTCAATGAAGTCACTGAAACTGAAGTATATACCAAAAGTGAAGCACATGCATTCCACTATGGAAATGACTTGCCTCAGTGCTTATGTTCTGGGGCCTCATCATGGAGAGCTTCCACTATTTTAGTGGTGGTAGCAGTTATTACTATACCCTAACTGAATTTGATTCATTAGGAACACAGACTGAGATGTACATGTTAGGTTCCACAGTAGAGGCAGAAGCCCCATTTCTTCAAGGGACAGCTAATAGCCAACTCCTTACTAGGAAGGGATGGGGCTTTAGGATGTGATCATACAGTTCAATACTGCAATGGTTTCATTGTTCCCTATTCAGTGGAGCTTTTCCTTTAGTTTCTGAAGTCCAAAGGAAAGGGAGCACCAGAGAAATTTCTGTAGTATCTTTCACTAAGGTACAAAGGGGTCTTAAAGAAGAAGTTTAATACTTCTTGCTTCTCAAACTACACCAAAGCTGACAAACCATAGCCTACTCTAGTTCTCGTACCTAAAAATCATCAGGAAGAAGTGGCTGGGACCAGGTCTGGAGTGGACATTTACCATGAATGTATTTCTTCAGGCTATTAAAATCTTTATGAAGAGTCTTACAGCCCTCTACTGCAATTCTAAATTCTGGAGACTATACCACAATCTGCTACTCTTAAAATAATGTTCTAGTTGCAAATGCAGCTTTCATTAGAACTGAAGAAGTATTAGATGAAGGAAGATAAGGAGCAGCTCATAGGTCTATTGATGCCATGCCCCTAGGGTGACCAGACAGCAAGTGTGACAAATCGGGACGGCGGTGTGTGTGTGTGTGTGTGTGGGGGGGGTAATAGGAGCCTATATAAGAAAAGACCCAAAAATTGGGACTGTCCCTATAAAATCGGGACATCTGGTCACCCTGCATGCCCCTTACACTCAAATCTATTGCCATGGTGACAGACCCCTACAGCTCAAAACTGAAGCTATTCACTGGGACAAAGACACTGAGATGCAGCAGGGACACATTCTTCCTCTCTCCTGTTTGGTTTTTTATTTTGGCAACTAGAGTTGACCACAAAATAAATTCCTTGGAGAATTTCTTTCAATGGAGAAGGTGAAGAGGCAGGAGGGAGTAAATGATTAACATAACTGCTTATTTTAATTAACTTTTAGAGGCTGATTGGAAATTACGAACAGGGAAACTGGAGAAAGGGCTCTCGGGTTCTAGTGAAGGCCAACTACATAGGAAAAATGAAAATCTGGGCTTTTACTCAGTTTATATAAACGTCCTCATTAACCCAGCCAAAGGCAGCATACAAACACAGAAGTTTAAAAATTTTCCCTCGAGGATATCCTCTTGATATTTGCAGTTTTGCTGAAAGTATCCCAGAATGCATCATTCTGTGACATCAAAGATACCAAGTTGAATGAGTTATAGTAGACTTCTCATATACAGAAGGTCACATTCTGGGTTATTGTCCTTCCTGGTTTACTGACAAAGTAGGATTTTTGTCAAGAAGAATTAAGTAATTTTTAAAAAGTAACCTCAATCTTTTTGTGTGTGGCATACCACATGCAATCTGGTTCAAGGGGATAAACAAACATTGACATTTGCACTTCATTTAATTCATTCTGCCTTAATTCATCTTTCGGGCCCATTGCAGACTAAAAGTAATGGCCTCAATTTTTCAGAGCAATAAATGATTATGTGCCTCAATTTTCGGGAATCCAACTTGATGTGATTTTCAGAAAGTCCTGAGCATCAACTCTGACAATCTTTAAACAGCTGATTCAAGTTGGACACCAAACACAAGGTGTTCAAAGTTAGCCACTTTTGAAGATTCAGGCCAATACTTGTAGTACATAAGAACGGCCATACTGGGTCAGACCAAAGGTCCATCTAGCCCAATATCCTGTCTTCTGACAGTGGCCAATGCCAGGTGCCCCAGAGACAATGAACAGAACAAGTAATCATCAAGTGATCCATCCTCCGCCGCCCATTCCCAGCTTCTGGCAAACAGAGATTATGGCCACAATCCCTGCCCATCCTAGCTAATGGCCATTGATGGACCTATCCTCCAGGAACTTATCTAGTTCTTTTTTGAACTGCGTTATAGCCTTGGCCTTCACAACATCTCTGGCAAGGAGTTCCACAGGTTGACAATGCATTGTGTGAAAAAATACTTCCTTTTGTTTGTTTTAAACCTGCTGCCTATTAATTTCATTTGGTGACCCCTAATTCTTGTGTTATGAGAAGGAGTAAATAACACTTCCTTATCTACTTTCTCCACACCAGTCATGATTTTATAGACCTCGATCATATCCCCCCTTAGGTGTCTTATCCCAGCTGAAAAGTCCCAGTCTTATTAATCTCTCTTTATACGGCAGCCGTTCCATACCCCTAATCATTGCTGTTGCCCTTTTCTGAACCTTTTCCAAGTCCAATATATCTTTTTTGAGATGGGGCGACCACATCTGCACGCGGTATTCAAGATGTAGATGTACCATGGATTTATATAGAGGCAATATGATATTTTCTGTCTTATTATCTAACCCTTTCTTAATGATTCCCAACATTCGCTTTTTTGACTATTGCTGCACATTGAGTGGATGTTTTCAGAGAACTACCCACAATGATTCCAAGATCTCTTTCTTGAGTGGTAGCAGCTAATTTAGACCTCATCATTTTGTATGTATAGTTGGGATTATGTTTTTCCATGTGCATTACTTTGCATTTATCAATACTGAATTTCATCTGCCATTTTGTTGCCCAGTCACCCAGTTTTGAGAGATCCTTTTGTAGCTCTTCACAGTCTGCCTGGGACTTAAATATCGTGAGAAGGTTTGTATCATCTGCAAATTTTGCCACCTCACTGTTTACCCCTTTTTCCAGATCCTTTATGAATATGTTGAATAGGATGGGCCCAGTACAGACCCCTGGGGGACACCACTATTTACCTCTCTCCACTCTGAAAACTGACCATTTATTCCAACCCTTTGTTTACTATCTTTTAACCAGTTACCAATCCATGAGAGAACCTTCCCTCTTATCCCATGACAGCTTCCTTTGCTTAAGAGCCTTCGGTGAGGGACCTTGTCAAAGGCTTTCTGAAAATCTAAAAACACTATGTCCACTGGATCCCCCTCGTCCACATGCTTGCTGATCCCCTCAAAGAATTCTAGTAGATTGGTAGTATCCTTAGCTTGCTCCACTCATTCAGTTTTCTTAGATTTATTCTGGTATTCACAGTAGTAACTAACTTTTTTTTTTTTTTAAGTTCTAAACCAGCATAATATATGCAACATAATGGGTCAACTCTTACTACTTTTTTTTTTTAAATTCTCCAAAGTTTACTGAAGACCACCTTCATTTTGGTTCTATCAGTGATTCTACAGTTTGCAGGAATTAGAGAATACATCATGAAGATGCCCTGCAAATATTAAAATTTAACACTTTTGAACACCATCTATTGTTTCTCAATCTTTTAGAAGGCGTTTTATTATCCATTTATTTTTATACCTGACAGGATCATTGGCAAGCGCCCAATCTTCTGTGATTTTTTTAAAAGTGTCTGTGACTTGATAATGAGATTTTTAAAGGATACATAGAAAATTAAACAGATATATTGATATTTCTGAGCAAAAGGCCATACATGCCATGGTCAAAACCTTACTGTGTAACAATGAAAAATCAGTGAAGGTGTTTAAACAACAGATTCATGAGAGAAACAGGAACAATAAAAGATCTAGCTGCATGAATTTGATTTTTAAAAGAGCTGTCCTTTAAAGCTCCATCCCCAGGATTTACTGAGTTGTATGAGCACAAAGTTTCAGCATTTTATAATTACCTACTTGCCCGAAGCAACTATGAGTCTCAGTAGCATGAATAAGCTGATAACAAGTGACAATTCACATCTATTGGAGGTACTGCTGGAAGATGTGTCCTAAATGAATTCCTACAGCTGCAGTATGCTGGCCCAAAGCAAAGGTCATTTGACGAGCTGAGTGCTCCTATTATTCTCAGTTGTCTATAAGGAACTCCTGAAAGTTTAATATGAAGGAATTTTCTAAAATGAAGCCAAGGAACATTTTAGGAGAATGAGAAGCTTGTACTACCCCAACCAGCAGAACTGGTTTCTGAGCTTCAGGGTGCCAAATCCATTGTCATTCTTTGACACTTGAACGATGGCAAAAGTGGAAGCCCCCAGAGAAACCATGGTAAACTGTTGGTATATACATAATACAAGAGAAAGCTAATAATACTTAGTCAAGCAAGGCCATAGTCCTCTACAGGGCATATGATGCAAACTGCTTACCTTCTTCCTTTAATGGCATTTTCTCTGTCTCTCATGCCTGACTTTAGTTGTGCCATGTATTTCTGTCCCTGGTCAGCCAGCATTGGAGCCCAGAGATTGGAGAGGATGCATGTATATAAGATAGGTCATGGGACAAAATGCTACCTGACTGGCCCTCTCTGCCAGAGTGATCAATAGCAGAGATGTCCATGAATACAGATTGGTGGCAACTGAATCAAAGGAGGAACGATTTAGATGATGGTCTGAGAAATATATATATCTTCCTAATGTTGTATTCAGTGGAGCACCTCTCAGATTCCTGTATTGTTTTAATGTAAGAATCTAAGGCTATATTCACTATCAGCAAGAGAGGAACAGGAAAGTCAGTGTTCCATCTGGACAGTAGTGGCAAAAACTGACTTCACTTGCTGTGCTTGTTTAAGGAACAGTTGTTGTGGTGGAACTGGCCTGTTGCCGAAGGGTTGGAGGTCACCTGGCAAATCCACAAGAAAACACATTAGCACAAAGCGTCTGTTTGAGCAGGCGTAATCAAAAACTCCCCAATGCAACAAATGAAAGAAGAGGAGGCTCACCCTCCAAAACTCCAACAAAAGACCACTTTGCCACTTTTTCTAGTTTCTATAGCGTTTCCTTGCCAGATGAGTTTGTGAATGTTATGGTCTCATCTTTTTTAGAAACAGTGAATTCTTTTTCATTCTCTATAGCATGCCAGTTTCAGTCAAAACTGCAGAGTCTTAAAGGAACAGTAACTGGAGTCAAACCTTGTAGATTGTTCTGGGTAGTTGTAGTTTTACTTGATTTATTAAAAGGAAGCACCATTGAAATCCACAGCTCAGAAGGTCTGTAAGTTAGACATGTTCTGCTGCATTGTTCAAAATCCAAGCTTATAAATTGTAATTTTTTTCTTAAAGAAAAGAGGATTTACGTATAGCTACCCTGGCAAAGAATGCCTTCAGTCTTTAAATGAGTGCACTACTTCAGTATGAGGCAGACTTAGTCTAGAGATGAGAATTTCTTTCCTTTATTCTAATGAGTTTTAAAGCCTTATTTAAGGGTTAACACCAATAACTAAGCAAAGTAAACACACTGCTTATTGTATGACATTTTAATTTAAATAATGAATAGAACTCTGGGTGAAATGTTGGTCTAGAGTGTGAAGACACATGTAACAAAAATATCCAAGTTACATTCTAACTATACCCAGCTGTCTGTGCCACTCAGTACGCTGGGCTTAAGAAGGTGGGTGGACAGTGTACAGGAACATTTTGAGCCACTGATTCTAAGGGCTTGTCTATACTTGAAATGCTACAGCAGCACAGCTGCACCGCTGTAACACTTTGGCATAGACTCTACCTATACCGATGAGAGGGTTTTCCCATCAACATAGATAATCCACCTCCCTGAAAGGTGGTAGCTAGGCTGAGGGAAGAATTCTTCCATCAACCTAGCTCTGTCTACGCTGGGGTTAGGTTGGTTTAATTATGTCGCTCAGGGGTGTGGATTTTTCACACCTCTGTGGGAGGTAACTGGATTGACCTACCTTTTTAGTGTAGGCCAGGCCTAACTTTAATGTACATTTTAAAAATACTCCTCTTTCCCACTCAACATGCATAGTTGACCTGCAAAAGAACAACCATTAAAAAGGGCAGAATCATTTAATCTCAGAAATAAGTGAAATTGAGGTTCCTACTGATCATTCTCCCCCCCATCAGGAAATAGAAAGATGATTGGAGGTATTTGCCCCTTTGATTTTTTTTCTTTGCAGATTCACCCTGTTCTGAATTTTTCTCTGTTCTTATTTTTTAGAAACTTTTCGGGATTAATAAGAGTTTAATTCAATTCATGTGAACTAGTTTGCTTCTTTATGATGTACAAGAGGCAGACAGAAAGATTTTCTTCCCCTCAATGTTTTTTTCTGATTGTCTTTTTTACATGAGAAATTCAGGTGTCCCCTATCCTGTTTCTCATGGAAGGCTCTTTGATTGAAGCATTAATAGGATATGACATCAAGGAAACCATGCAAGCTGACACCTGACAGAGAGGAGGTGATTTATATTCAGATAATTTAAAACTCTTATTGTTTTTGTTCACACCTATTTGGCTCAAATGCCTGAATAGTTAGCATAAAAACTCTTTTGTTAGGGATTCAGCACCTATCCCCTTTCACCTTGAGATCGAGAGCTCAGTCTATGTATTTAGGTCCTTCAAGGGTAAGCCCTACAAAATATCATGTGAAGACCAGATATGACATTCTTTGGGGAAAAAACCATCAGTACAGATCTTTTAAGCTTTTTAATTATAAATACTCTCTCTTTCTCCTACCCACCCAATCATGAAGCAGCCGAAGAACATAGTAGACAGTGCAGATCACAGGAATGATGTGCTCTCTATGCCCAGTTGCATTCTGCACTAACTACAATTTCAAGATTGATTAAAGGTGCAGCCCTATGACCTCAAGGTGATAAAGGACTGCATTAACCATAGCAAGGTCTGTATCTGAAAGAAAAGTTTACAGTACATACCAGTAACACACAAACTATGACTTTGTCTACACTGAAATGCAGAAACAGTTTAGTACTTCTCTAGCAATAATTATATTTAAAACTCAGCTATTACTCTTGTGGTTTCAAGTCTTCAAAAAACAGTTTTTGCGTCTTTATAGTAACAAATACATTTAAAGATTTGAGCCTGGCCTGGTGTTTTAACCATACCACCAAACTATTGTCAAACATTTAATTTGCAAAAGTTTTCAGGTAACATGGGTTAAACCCTGTTTCCTTGATCACTGGCTTAAGATGGATATGCATGGTTCATGGAGATGAGACACAGAGTTCAAGCCATTTTAATTGACATTTTCAGAATTGGAAAAACAGTGAAAAAAGAAGAGTTTAAGGCTTACAGTGA
Organism: Terrapene triunguis; assembly: GCF_002925995.2. Lineage (NCBI taxonomy): Eukaryota > Metazoa > Chordata > Testudines > Emydidae > Terrapene > Terrapene triunguis. The sequence continues at coordinate 3,404,692 of NW_020664393.1, read as the reverse complement.
AAGACTACTGCCCGTCGATTCAAAGCGTGATCAGTGGTTGGATGTGGAAATGACAGATTGTATCTTATGCAGTGTAGTTGTAGCCATGCCGCGTCCAGGAAATTAGAGACAAGTCAGGTGAGGGGTAGTATCTTTTATGGGATTGGGACCAACTTCTGTTGGTGAGAGACAAGCTTTTGAGCCACACAGAGCTCCGTGTGGCTTGAAAGCTTCTCTCTCCCACCAACAGAAGTTGATCAAATAAAAGATATTATCTCATCCACCTTGTCTCTCTAGCAGGGGTGGCTCTATGTATTTTGCCGCCCCAAGCACGGCAGTCAGGCGGCTTTCGGCGGCACGCCTGCGGGAGGTCCGCCGGTCCCGCGGCTTTGGCGTACCCGCCGCCGAAGCCGCGGGACTGGCGGACCTCCCGCAGGCATGCCGCCAAAGGCTCCCTGACTGCCGCCCCCACAGCGACCGGCAGGCCGCCCCCCACAGCTTGCCGCCCCAGGCACGCACTTGGTGCGCTGGTGCCTGGAGCCGCCCCTGCTCTCTAGAATCTTAGTCTACACTGAACTTTTTCTTGAGATCTGCCTACAGCCCACTATTACCTGCACAGTTCCACTAGGAGGACTGCAACAGTGGGAGTGCTAGTGTACACGATCTGCTTGTGCTTCCAGTCCTGTCTCAGTTAGACTAGTGGTTCTCAATCCTCTTTTGGTGTGAGACCTGCAAAATGGCCAAGAAGTCATCCCACAAACCATCACATCCCACAATTTTTGCAGCCGCAAAAAATGATGTATTTCACCTGAACATTTTCAGCCATTTTGTGCAGGGGGAGGGTGTGTGCTACTAGGTGTGGGAGCCAGTGGATGGGGCTGCTTCTCCTTCACTTCTCTCCTGCACAGTGCTCAGCTCCAAAGGCTGGCAAGTACCACTAAGCCTGACCCACAACTCCTTGAAGCACCGATTCCCCTTCACTAGAGTTGAGAAAGAAGCTGTTCTGGGATTGGGTGATAGGCAGGAGGGGCACAGCAGGGATGGAGGCAGTAGCCACAGCAGCAGGAAGAAATAAGAAACTGCTTCCCCTTCCAGGTTTCTACTGAGGCGTCTACTGAGCTCTAGTGACCCAGGGATTTTGACGCTTGGGTTTCCTGTGTTGTGACCCCCATTATCTGAGCAATACCAGTCTAAATTGGCACAGGATGCTGCAGCATGAAAGCTGACCATGCTTATTTAGTTTTCACTGTTGCTACTAGGAACCTGAGGGGCAGCATCGGAACTGACAAGAAATCAGATCAATTTAACTCTCCTGAAACTTCTGAAAGCATGAGCAGCAACAGGGGAAGGCTCACATAGGCACAAGTGCTGGTGGTGACAGAACAGACCCCATGTTCACATCCTACGCACTATGGTAATAATGTTTGTACAAGGTAGGCCTTGTGAGGTATCATTTAAAAAACTCAATTTTCTGATTAACAATATCACGGCAAAATGCATGTGGCAGCGTTATATGTCAAGTTATAAACATAAGCTGAGAACATGACTAAAAGTATGTTTTCCAGATAAGTGTGAAGTGACCAAACGGTTCCTCAGAGACAAAGGGTAAGCTCAGCCAGGTGTAACTAAGGCTGATGGACCATTACCTGCTAAGTGGCCATTTTGGGGCAGGAAAAGGGGCCAGGGGTTAAAAAAAAAAAAGTATACATTTTAGCAAAGAAAAAGGATGGAATTCCCTTCTACACAGCCTGCTCGTCACCTTGCTCCCAGCTGGAAATGCTTCTCAAAGGGGGAGGACAGGACTACAAAAAGGAAGGGGCAGAAACCCCAAGACATCTCTCCCTGCCCATCCCATTGACTGCACCTGAAGAGACTCTCGAGGAGGGGTCCTGACCTGAGAGTTTGGTCAGTAACCTGCTGCAGCATGTGGTAAGAAAACTTTGTTTTGAATCTAATATAGTTTGCTAAGTTAGGCACCTGTATGCATTTTATCTTTATTTTTCTTGTAACCATTTCTGGCTTTTATGTCTCATGCCTTGTACTCAAAAAAAATCTCTCTTAGTAGTTAATAAACTTGTTTTATTGTTTTATCTAATCCAGTGTGTTTAAGTCGAAGTGTATGGGTAACTCCATTTGGGGTACCAAGTTGTGTGCATATTATTCCCTTCAAGGAATAACCGACTTAATATATTTGTATTGTCCAGGACATACATTTCTGGGGAAAATCTGGGACTGGGACTGTGTTGGGGTCACCCTGTGGTAAATTTTAAGGCTGGTAAGAGCCAGTGTGGCTGTCTGGCTGCAGCATACACACAGACATAGCTGGGAGTGACTTACATGCTGGAGGCTGTTTCTGAGCAGTCCAGGTTGGAGGCTACAGCAGCAAAGCATTGTAAAGGGCACCCCCACAGGGGTGACACAGCTATTCAGTCTGGACTGAACTCTAGTATGTCACAGTGGTGGGGGAGGCAAGTGTATCCCCCTCCTCAGTTTATTATCCAGTCAGCATCCCCACCCCACATGACTGCAGGACTCCCACATTCTCATTTCTGGCTCTTAATCTCACAATCTTCCCTGTTGTTTAGGTGCTTGTGTTTCTGGGGGAGTGGAGAGTTCCATGAGGGAGGAGCATGACCCACCAATAAGAAGCAGGAAAAAGACCCCATCAGTTACCTCGCAGCAGGTGGTTGGCTCTGGGTTGAGGAGCATAGACAAAGGATATGGGCCATCAAATTGATCAGGTACTAGCTAGAGGGTGTGAAAAATGGATGCCCTGCTATCCCCACAAGCAAGATCTATGGACAGCAGCCTGACCGGAAGCCCAGCACCTTCCTTTTCCAGATGGTTAGAAGGGGATTTTGTCTTTTCACTCATGCATTGCTCCTCCCTCCATTTTAGTCCTCAGTTTATTAGGTATTTGGTAAATTGTTTTAAAGCCCTGTGTGCGAGCCTTTGGGCAAATGTGGGAGAGGTTCATGGGGTTAGTTAGTTTCAGGAGCCCAAAATGAGTTTGTGTATTTCACGGATCAGTGGGAGCTGTGTGTTCCACACTGCGCTAATTAGAGGATGTGAGTGTTACAGCCCCCAACTACAGAGCCAGGCTCTTTAAATTGTAAAGATTTAGGCTTTTAGCTCTGGCAGTCCCCACTTCAATCCCTGATGTGTCAGCCAAGATAGTGTCTGTCACATTTGCAGGGATGGCAGTTAAACAACAACATGAAAACCCGAGGCAATGTGATCTGGAGTCATTTTAAGACAGTATACTGGGTCTCCTCCCTGACACAGGTTTGATATAAGTGCCTAGAAACTGCACTTTAGATGTCTGCACCCACAAGGTTACACCACTGTCAAACTGATGAAAATATCTCTGAAGATCCAGATAACTGAATGGAATGGAGGATGGCTGCTCAGCCCAACCTGCGAGATTATCAAACTTGGCCACAAAGAGCTCTCCAACTGTCCAAAGACGATCCTTGTTGGGGACTGTACGCTAATAAGATTGTAAAAAACGTTCTGCAAGGGACAAGTGGACAATAGGATGGTGTGCTGTCCTCCCAGAGCCAAGACACAAGATCCGGCTGCAAGACTGGATAGGCTTCTGAAGCTGGCAAACAAGGCTTCACTGGTGATGGTACATCAGTACTAATGACTGCTTCACAGGATTATAGGCTAGTTCAGGCAACTTGGAAGGCTCCTGAAGGAGAAGAATGTCCAAGTGATCTTCTCAAAGATCCTTTCTGCCCTGCAATGGACAACAGAAAATTCTGGAAGTGAACTGCTGGCTCGGTAAGTGGTGGAGGGTAGAGGGTTTTGGTTCACTGGAATACTGGTCCACCTTCTATGGGGAGAGAGGTCTGTACAGTTTGGAAGGCCTCCGACTCAGTAGAATGGGAACCAATCTTCTAGGGGACAGGTACTAGATTAGTCAGGAGGGCATTAAAGTAAAAACCAAAAGGGGAGGGTGAAAAAAAGAGAACAAATGAGTGTTTATTTAGCACAAAATCAAGATGTCAAGCACAAAATGAATAAAAGCACCAAGGGATGTAACAGGAAGAAATTCTTTAATTGCCTGTACACTAATGCTAGGAGCCTGGGTAACAAACAAGAGAAATTGTAATAACTCATTTATGAGCATAAATCCAGCCTAACTGGTTACTGAAACCTGGTGGGAAGATTCACTGATTATAATATATTTTGAAAAGAGAAAGTAGGCAAAAGGGGAGGGAAAGTGGCGCACTGTCAAAAATGGCAGAGGCAAGTTGGAAGCAAATGATCTTTTGCACTTGGAAAAAAGCCAGATGATGTAACCCATCACTCTGAGTTACCATTGGAACAGAAACAGCAGCTACTCAAATTAGACATTTTAAAATCAGCAGACCGGGATACTTTGCATCCAAGAGTTATAGGAGAGTTGGCTGAAGAGCTCTCTGGATTGTAAATGTTAATTTTCAGTAAGTGTTGGAACACTGGGGAAGTTCCAGAGGATTGGAAGAAAGCTAATGTGCCATTTAAAAAAAGGATCAGTGGGATACCTCAAGTAATTATAGACCTGTCAGCCTGACTCCCATCCTTGGCAAAATAATGGAATGGGTAATATGGGACTCAGTTAATAAAGAATTAAAGAAGGGCAATATAATTTAGGGGAAAAATGGAAAATAGATCCTGTCAAACTAACTTGATTTTTTTTTTAATGAAATTACAAGCTTGAAGGCATTTGACCTGGTGTTGCACGGCATTTTGATTAAAATATTAAATTACAAAATCAACATGGCACACATTAAATGGATTACAACAGGCTAACTGATAGGCCTCAAAATGTAACTGTAAACAAGGAATCATTATCAAGCAGGTGGCTTTCTGGTGGGGTCCTGCAGTGACTGGTTCTGGCTATATGCTATTTAACATTTTTATCAATGACCTAGAAGAAGTATAAAATTGTTACTTATAAAATTTGCGGATGACAAAGTTTGGGGAGCGATAAATAATGAAGAGGACAGGTAACTAACAGAGCAATCTGGATTGTTTGGTAAGCTAGAAACAATTCAAGAATTTGCATTTCAATATGGCCAAATATAAGGTCATACATCTAAGAACAAAGAATGCAGGCCATACTTACAGAATGGGGGATTATTTCCTGGGAAGTAGTAACTTTTTGGCATCACGTGGATAAATCATCTGAACATGAGTGACTGGATGTATAGACAGGGGAATATTACCTTTGTATTTGGCACTGGTGTGACTTCTGGAATACTGTGTCCAGTTCTGGTGTCAACAATTCAAGAAGGATGTTGATAAATTGGAGTGAATTCAGAAAAGAGCCATGAAAGTGACTAAAGGATTGGAAAACATGATTGCCAATGAAAGTCTCACAGAGCTGAATCTGTTAAGGGGTGACTTGATCACAGGCTACAAGTAACGACCTGGGGTTAATCAATCTAGTAGACTAAGCTATTGTAAGTTGAAGCTAGACAAATGCAGACTTGAAATAAAAGGTGCACATTTTAAAACAGAAAGGGTAATTAACTGTTGGAACAATTTACTAAAGATCGTGGTGTATTTGCCATCACTAGAAATTTTAAAATTGAAATTGAATATTTTCCTAAAGATATGCTCTAGTTCAGCCACAACTATTGAACTTGAAGGAGCAAGAATTATTTCAGGGAAGTCCAGTGGCCTGTGTTATACAGGAAGTCAACTTAAGGGATTATAATGGTTCTTTCTGGCTTTAAAAATCTTGCACCACCAGAGTTAGTGTTCCACTAAAGCCCTTTCTTGGACAACTGTGAATACCTGTCATCTCTCCTGCTCACTGTGTATGAAAGCCCACTAAGGCAGTGGTTTTCAACCTGTTTTCATTTGTGGACCCCTACAAAATTTCGAATGGAGGTGCGGACCCCTTTGGAAATCTTAGGCAGTCATATATCACTTTTCTCTACACCCTGTAGAGGCAGTTAAGTGATGCCAAAAAAGCTCTCAGCTGTAAAGTTCCAGGGTTGAATTCTAGCAGGTGGGCTGTAAGTCTTAGGGTGGAATTCTCAGTGGAGGGCCCTTGGCTATTGAATTTGTTCCCTCATGCAGTCTGCCAATACTTAAATTTGGTGATTTTTAAGGACAAAGTACAAGCTCCTGTTCACTTTGTCTTTCTGAATTTGGGCTCACAGCCAGAGGGTCTTAATCCCATCAATGAGCAGGGGTGGTAAGGGCTGGGGGCAGGGACTGTTGATTGATCTGTGCCAATTGTTGACACCAGATCATTTTAAATTTCTGGAATGAACCTACTTATCACAATTGATTGCTTCAATACAAAAATTCTGTAAATAAAACAAATGGAATAATCTAATTTACTTGAGCTAAAATTTGATTCACACGTTCCATTCCAGAGATTCAAAAAGCATTATTTCATATAAACATTTCATTATATTTAGTCAGTCTCAATTTGTCAGGTTCATTAAAAGGGGAGAATGTGTTTGACACTTTCAGTCATTTTGGTAAAAAGATGTCTGCTAAAATACAGCATGTGTCACTTAATAAAAAATACCACTGTACTGTTGCAGAAACACCAGAGTAGTATCCCAATTAAACACAAAATTATTGTCATGGAAAGTTTCTGCTACAAAAAGTAAAACTCTGCACACTAGCTAAGCTACAGCAGTAAATGTGGTCACAGTTTTAGGAAGAATGGAAAAACTGTGTAAGCGTGATGACGGTAAACAATCTCTCCTATATCTTGAACAACTGTCAACAAGTTTTTTGAGACACAAATTGTGCCATTGGCGATTCTTTTTCAAAACTTTTGTTAAGCTTATGTCAGTTTCAGCAGACTGTAAAATGGATCAGATCACAGCCTCAGAACTACTGACAGAATTGTGCTGCATAACAATGGCACAGTGACTATGTTGTATTTAGGTGTGTGTCAAGAGGATGCTTTTCTGATTGTTGGATCCCAGCACTGTGCATTTTTATCTCAGTGATCTTTGTTCACCCAGGATCTCTCCCTTTTCCTGGGTGACTCCCACTCCCTCAGTATAGCCCAGGTGATTCAATGTCCTGTTATACTGGAGTATAATTCTGCATTCTACAGGTTTGTTATTCATGTTAAATGAGGTATTATTTTCACCTAGATACCACAGAATAGGTAGGATAGAAAAATTGAATTTACTGCAAGAGACCACGTGGTCCTGGTAAATTTCCTAATCATACATGCATGAGATCTGCACAGAAACACTATTTTTAAAGAGCTCTAAAATACGATAGAAATTATAAATTCCGTATAATAAAAAATAAACCCTGCCTTAAGATAATTCTTGAATCCCAGACACAGACAGAAAGGAAATTAAATGGAGCATGCAAGACTAACCTTTGTAATACAATCAGACTAGACTGAGAATAACTATGGAAGCTAATGCAATGAAGCCCAAAAGCTGCTATTCTGCAAATCTCAAGAGGCAACACTGACCTTAGGCTGGCTGCAGTTTCTGCCCCAATTCTAGTTTAGCATATTCCAGTCTGACCCTCAAGTGACAATGCTGCTGAAGACCATACTAAGGGCTTGTCTACACTACCGCGGTAGTTCGACGGCTGGAAATCGAACTTCCGGGTTCGATTTATCGCGTCTGGTCTGGACGCGATAATTCGAACCAGGAAGTGCTCGCCGTCGACTGCGGTACTCCACCTCAGCGAGAGGAGTACCGCAGAGTCGACGGGGGAGCCTGCCTGCCGCGTGTGGACCGCGTCTGAATCGCGGTAAATTCGAACTAAGGTATGTCGACTTCAGCTACGTTATTCACGTAGCTGAAGTTGCGTACCTTAGATCGAATTGGGGTGTTAGTGTAGACCAGGCCTAAGATACAAATACAAGCAATTGTTTTGACATAATTCTTTCTGATGCAAGCAGATTCAATCTGTTGATGTAACAGAAGGACTAAAAGGCTTTATCTACACCCAATTAAAAACATGTCTTAGCAGGGCTAGAATGACAATGTTAATTCAGTTGTTTAAGAAAGGGAGAACTAACACTATGTTGCGTATCAGTACACAATCATAAAACCACATTCCCACACAAAACAAAAAGTATCTTATATATAAATAGTATTCGTTTTGTACCTTGGATTTATGAATCTCATGAACTACTATGAAAGTGGCCCTTTCCCCATATTATACTAGAGAGAGTTATTAATTATGACCCTCCGCCTGCCCTTCCAAAAATCCCTCTGTCCTTGTTAGGTTCAAGGGACTGCAAGAATGAGCCAAAGCCACTTTCATTAGTATGATCAGTATCAAACACTGTGTCAACACTGGTTTATATAAATGGGCTTTAAATACCTCTTAAGGCCATGTAGATAGTATGCCAACTCACAGCATGTCAGAGCAATGCAGGCAACTCTACTATTGTGATGGGATTATTGAATCTAAGATGTAAATCTTTACATATCTAACTGAAATATAGTAAATGAATAATTCAAGGAAGCTAATATGAAAAACATGATCCTTGCATTTATCTATTGTTTCATTTGCTCCAGCTTCAATTTCCATAAACAAACCAATGGCATATATATTCAGATGTGTGTATTATGGTGGGATATCGATAGCCCAACTCTGAACTTTGCTACTTCTGTAGTTATCTGCACAAATTCTCAAAGTTAAACTTGTGAAGTTATCTGTACCATTTCCACCTCGGATTGCCAACTTTCTAATCGCATAAAACCAAACACCCTTACCCAACCCCTTCTCCAAGTCCCTCTCGCTCACTCCATTTCCTCCTCCATCTGTTGCTTGCTCTCCCCCCCCCCCCCCTCACTCATTTCTACGGGGCTGGGTCAGGGGGTAGGGGTGCAGGAGGGGGTAAGGGCTCTGGTTGGGGGTGTGGGCTCCAGGCTGGGGCCAGAAAAGAGGAGTTTAGGGTGGGGGAGGGAGCTCCGGGCTGGGGTAGGGGGTTGGGGTATGGGCTCTGGGATGGGGCCGGGGATGAGGGGTTTGGAGTGCAGGAGGGAGCTCTAGACTGGGGGGGTTGGGGAAGTGGAGCAGAGAGGTTCGGAGTGTGGGAGGGGGCTCCAGGCTGAGGCAGGGAGTTGGGGTGTAGGTTCTGGGGTGGGGCCAGAAATGAGGGGTTCAGGAGGGGGCTCTGGGCAGGGGCAGGAGTGCAGGGGGGTTGTGGGGGTGCAGGCTCCGGGAGGGAGTTTGGGTGAGGGAGGGGGCTCAGTGCTGGGGTAAGGGTTTGGGAGAGGGTGCAGGCTCCGAGTGGGAGTTTGGGTGTGGGAGGGGGCTCCAGGCGGTGATTACTTCGGGGGGCTCCCTGGAAGCTATCAGCATATCAGAATACACACACACAAAATCAAATCCAGCCATCTCTTGTTTCTTGAACTTCTCAAATTGCCTCCTTATAATAAAGGAAATTTCCAGTGCATCTTGTACACTTGTTCAAAATGTTATAATTAATTCAGAGACATGGTTAAAACATGATTTAGTTTAATCTATATTGTGAACCAGAACCAGGTTTTACCAATGTTAGGGGACAATGGAATTAACATGGGTCCCTCAACATGGTCAACTTTTCAGTACAGTCAGGAACAGCAATAGCATCTTTAGTGTAGACAGGACATAACTGTGTTATAACAATGGTTTATGGAACATTGTTATAGGCCAATCTTACTGAAAATGGGCCAAAATAAAGTATCCACCACCATAAAACTAACACAAGAAAAATAAAAGATGGCAGTTTATTTCAGGTAAATTTTTAGATGCTAAAATCCAAAAGCAAAGGAAGATAAAATCTCCGAACTAGAGCTGTGCAAGTATTACATTTCTATGAAGACACTTTTGTGTGAGATAGGTTTTTTTTTTTAGCATTCATGTTCCTTGCCCCAACATTAGTAGTTGTGATAGCCACAGCTGATGTGTCATTAGGCTATTCATACACACTGTTATTTCATACCAGCACTAGCACTTGAGGTTTGAGGTGTATGGAAGTGTTTTTCACACGCTTTAAACTCTCCCAACTAAATATTAATCTGCTATGACTTTCAATTTGCAAGTGACACCTTAGTAACCATTGGATAGCAAAGATTACTGCAACACTTTTACAACAGGAAATGTTATACTTACAGGAAATAATGCAGGAAAGAAAAGTGATCTAATTTCTATTCTATTCCGCGATTGTAACTTCCTTCTGTAATGTGTAGTGTTGAGAATTTTGTTCCAGAACACAGATATTGTTCCAGGCCAAGATTTTATACACTTAGCCTAAAAATCATGTCTGCAGCTAAACAGTATACCAAACATCCTTTTGTGTCACATTCCCATTTGGGTAAGGAATTTAGATAAGTGACTAAAACTTCTCATATAAGGTATTACAATTTTGAGTGGTAGCTGTTGGTGTCAAATGGATAAACATTTAACAATGAACATATACTCTTAATTCACAGGTATTTGTTGTAATGTTCAAAGCAGAAATAATTTTAAAAGCCTTCTAGATGATCCTAGAATTCTAGATAGTAAGAAAAATTCAATCATTCTCCCAATTCCCAATGCTTTTATGCAGGATTGGACCCACCTACTGTGTCTACAAAACTATCATTACTATAATGATTGTACAACTTTGTTTTTGTTTCTGTACAACCATTTTTTGTACAGGAAACCAGATGCATTTTTTAAGTCAACTTTCCACTTAAGTTTTGTTTTTATTCTTAGCCCATTTTGTTATTGTGACAGACAATATTAGTAGATGATAAATGATAAATGGTAAGTGAGCACATGCAACGGCCTACGGCTCTCTCTCTCTCTCTCTCTCTCTCCTGTCTACAAGTTAATTGTCAAAGATGGTTTCCACTCTACTTCTGGGCAAAAATAAGCATATGCCAGGTTGCTTTAACTTGGAATTTTGAGCTACAAATGAATTTTGCAAGCTGATCAACCAATGTTTTAAGTCCTTGAAATATCACAACACACACAAAGATACAATATTTTGCAAAATGAGCTGGTGAAAGATTTTGTACAAAACTAAATGAAAAATGTTTTAATCAACTGTTCAGCTGGAGGCATTACACAGACCTTTCAGGTACTCCTCATTTGAAATGTCAAATGAAACATTCACACTCTATTGGGGGGCTGACTGCAGCTTGTACCTGTCCACTGGTTCAGTGTACAGGTTCCTCCTTCAGAAGAGAAGTGGGTAGGATTATGGGAGAACCCTAGGGCATAGATTTCCCCTCTCCCATTAAGAAGAGGAATCACCCATCTAATTTCCTGAAATACTAAAACCATTTATACCATCACATAATAGCTCACCTTAATTTACACACCTGACGTGCTTAAATGGCATTTTAAGATGCCTATAAACCAACACAGGATTTGACCCATTAAACATACGATGGGGGGAGGAGGGGAGAACCTTGCAATTTTAAGTATATCATGATGGCTTCTGTAAGTGAGATGAATTGGACAGAATGCAATTACAGGATGTGAATTAGTGCTTTTGGATATTTAAACTTCAATTCAACAAGCTGTTTAAACACACAGGTAACTTTAAGAATGCAAATAGTCCCAACTGCTTCACTAGCTTGCTGAATTGGGACTTTGGAGGAAAAAGGCAGAATGCGGCTTTGACTATGCTGCGAGAGTGCATCGCTTTCACAAAATCAGTTTCAAAATAGATTTAGTTAAACCAGTGCACATCCCTAATATTGCCATACTAAACCAGTCAAGTCCTTGCTTTTATTGATTTAGCTTGTGCTGTAAGTTACTAACTTAAGTTAAATTGATATAAACAATAATTCAAGTGCATCTACATTAGATGTTTGCACTGGTTTAAACAGATTGATTTTAAAACTGATTTAGTTAACACAGCACACTTTTCTAGTATAGACAAGGTCTGTGCTAATTTTTTTAGGAGCATCAAGTGCCTCATGATTCTGTTAAGTCTCCTACCACTGAGCTTTAAAAAAAATCTTTCATCTAAAGGATGGAATGAGTTTCTGCCTTTTGTCAATACCTGTGTATGTCTTTACATTACAAAATTGTATGGTCTTCAGTGTAGTTTTCTTGAACCATGAAAAATGACAATATATTTTTCTTCGTGGTTATTCTGCAGAGTACAGTTTAAAATGCCATCATGAGAAAAGTTAAACAGAACAGTTCCTGACTTTCCTTAGGTTCCCACTAGTGCATTTTGTACTTTTGTGCTCTTGTTCTTGTGTAAGTTCAGCATTGCTTCTAACTATGCTACTGTTTTTTTAAAGTGATACATATTAATCTGTTTTCTCTGTAAAGTCTTTTTGAATTCTTTGAAGGGGACAGGAAGGATGTGGGCTCCTTTTCATATTCAAATCAGGCAAATTAGTCTTTGCTTAGTTCCTACAATGCACTGCTTATTTTACACTTAAACACGAGAAAGGTGGAGGAAAAACTACATTCTAGGTAGGCTAAATATCTCATTTGGCCTGCTCTCATAATCTTATTTCAGAAGGAGATAACTTGGGGAGAGTAATGTTATAATTCATTATGTAAAATATGATTAAATAGTTCGCATAAATGGAAAGCGTCCAAGTGGTTTTGGATATATTACACTTGATAAATGGTTTGAAGACTCCAAGCTGAATATGGAAACCATATTTACACCCGCTGAAATTATCATCAACCTCCCACCCACTCCCTCCAACCACCATTTTATAAATACACCAGCATAACAGAAACATGGTAGGCACTTCACAGGCAAGTAGAACAGTTAAGTCCCTGCCCTTTCAGAATATAAACTCTGAGTAGACACTATGCAGCCAAGAGATAAGACACAACAAAAAGCAGGTGAGTGAGTGGTGAAATATAGATAGTTTTGTTAACATTTGCTTCAAGGGAGGGCTAGGGTTTACATGTTTCATGGAAGAAGCATGTTTTAAGGAGGGAGCTCACCTCAGGACGAAATGCAGAGACAAAATTTCTCGATACTTTAAATGACTGTTTGTCAGAGGGTGGAGATGGATGGCAGGAGAGAGAGCACTTGATCATTACCTGTTAGGTTCACTCCCTCTGGGACACCTGGCGTTGGCCACTGTCAGAGGACAGGATACTGGGCTGGATGGACCTTTGGTCTGACCCAGTATGGCCATTCTTATGTTCTTATGAGCTGGAGGAGGAAAGGGCATTTTTGCCAATATGTGAAAGTGTTGCCCTAAGCAGAGTTAATCAGCTGGGGTTCTGTGGGTCGTCAGCCTTGCAACCACTGAAGAGACATGCATTTACTGGGAAACTTCACACTATTTTTTTTCTTAGAAGGTTTCAAAGAAGAAAAAAAAAACAATGTAAAATTCCAAAGCATGCAGCTTTCCCGTGGACTCCCCTGAATGTGTTGAAATCCTTCAAAGATGTTTCTCCTTATTCTGCTTTTCTTTTCCCCCCAATTCTGACCTCACAGCTTACAGACTGACTGCTTTCCTCTTTGCCTGCTTTCTCACTATTGATGCCTCTGAGGCTCATGGCTGGAGCTGGGAGGCTGCTAAAGAGAAGAAAGCCATCAGAGCACACAGCAGCGCTCCAGCCACCTTCCTGTCCAAAGCACACACACTTGTACTGGCTCCTTGTGCTCTGTTGCTACCTCTCTGTCCGCCAATGTCAATGGCATTTAATTTATTAAAATTCATTATTAGCCACATATACAAAGCCCCTTGCTCATTTGGATCATGGCAAATGTCCAACACAAATTTCTACTAAAATTCTGGGGTTTGCAGTTTGCTGAAGCAAAAAGTTAGCGAGACTGTCATTGTTGATGTCAGGGCAATGCCAGGGCTCCATCCCCTCACCGGCTCTACGCTTGAATTGGACCTAGTGTTGCCCTCAGAGGCAACAGGGCCAGGCTTTCTGGCCAGAAAAGATGCGCTCCAAGCTTCAAAGTTTGGGGTTGTGTGATCTGGGCTGTACTGAAGCTGTGGGAGAGAAGAGGCTGCTAGATTAGAGCAGGACATGGTAGGGGTGGCATCTTGAATGGTGATTTGCTCTTCAGTGGGTTGCTAGGTCATAATAGAACAACTGCCACTGAGTATCCTGCAGCATTTGAACCCACTTACAGGAGTGAATGAAGGGGCCTGAAAAGCCATGTTGTAGAGCTGTCTGGAAAGTTCCTGAATAATAAAATGCAGATGAAAACCTGCTGGCCTGACCTTATTTCTAGGGGCAACAACTGCTTTGTGATGATCAGCTTTCCTTTCTGTTTCTGGCATGAGCTTGGTGGCAGATCAGTTCTCCTCACTGAGGCAGCAGTAGGTTTGGAAGGGATGAGGGAAGATGGCAGCCTGTTTCTTCTATTGCAGGGGTGGACAAACTTACTGACCCTCCAAGCCCTGTACGACAATCTTCAGAAGTTCGAGAGCTGGGGCACGCCTGCTGGGGCTCCCCTCCCCACTGGGCAGAAGCCCCTACCCAACCACCCTGCTGCAAGACAGAGGTCTCGAGCTCCCCCCAGTCTGGTAGGCAGAAAATGGAAGGGGGGGGCCTCCATGAGCCACACTTTAATGGTAAAAGAGCCACATGTGGCTCACCAGCCACAGTTTGGCCAACCCTGCTCTATTACTGTGGATGTTTCCCTAGTTTCCATTGCAGTCTGCTAGAAAAAATGGATTTGAAGGTGCCACAGAGTTCTAGGAGCCCTGAGTACTATGCAAGGAAGTGTACTTACTGCTAGATTTATTACTTCTGTCATTTGCTCTTTCAGATGATGCTGAAGGGAGGATGGGCTATAAATAAAAAAGAATCACCTTTTTCCCAACAGCAGATTAAACACTCAGGAGTTATCACAACACACTAATGTGCCAATAGTTCAAAGCAGTTTCCCTCTCCCTTTGTTGGATGATAAATTCTTCCTCGTGTTCTACTGCTCTTGTTCCATTGCTACACTCAGTCACCATCTGCCCATGACAGACAGTTGCTGCTGCTGTAAGCATTACTAGCCCATGGCAAGAGTAACTGTCAGAGAGGTGGTGACAGAGGAAAACTGACAACTGGCAGCAGGTAAGCAGTTTTGGTATTCTCAGATTATTTCTTTTATTTCTGGAACTGTATTCAGACACCATCCCATCTGTACCAGAATCCCAGAGTGAAATGCCTCAGCTGGAAGGACAATGAGGAGTCCTTGTGGCACCTTAGAGACTAACACATTTATTTGGGCATAAACTTTCATATAACCCACTTCATCAGATGAAAGCTTATGCCCAAATAAATGTGTTAGTCTCTAAGGTGCCACAAGAACTCCTTGTTGTTTTTGCTGATACAGACTAACACGGCTACCCCTCTGAAACCTGAGCTGGAAGGATGACTGGTTACCGAACAGAAGGGAGAATAAGAGCAGAGTAGATCTGTACAACATGGAGCAAAACCACCCATTTACACAAACTACAAATAGTTGAAAAATACAACTTGAGAAGAAGCTAGCTGTGACATTTTGGGGATCACCCAGACCGGTAAGGGGCTCTGTCACTGCCGCCCTGTAATTTTGGGTGTCTTTATGCTGTGCAGCTTTGGTTCAGATCAATGACATCAGTACCATCCCGCAACCACAAGGTCTCACCCTGGCATCCACCAGCCTAGTTACTCCTTGCAGGGAGACACCAACAGTCCTGGGTCTCCCCAAATAAGTCCTCTCCGAGGTCTTAATTACCAGAAACTTGGGACCATTCCCCTCTGGTTTGTCACCCCTCTCCCCAAGTTATCAGCTTCACTTTGGTACACACACTCCACACAGTTTGCACAACAGAGAGCTGCTTGGGGTAAAAACAAACAAAGATTTATTTAACAGAAAAATCACAGATTCAAGGATAAAACAGTAAGGAATAGCAGATCTACACGTTATACAGAAAACAAACAAAGATGCATCCTCAGGCTTTACACTTTCAAATTAGATCTACTCCCTTTTCTAATATAAGCTACCTATTGCCTCTGAACAGTTTCTCAGCGTACTGTATACCCATAGGGAGGGCCTGGCATTTCACAGACAGCACCTGCCAAGTGATTGTCACTCAGTTTCTGGATAGATTTCATTTCAAGTCATTTCCCTTTAATAGGGTTTGCAGGATTTCTCCCCTCCATAAGACTATGGTGATTCATGGTTATTCAAAGCAGAGAAAGTTCCTCCTTGACTTGATAGCCGGGATGTCTCAAGGTCTTGACTAATTATAATGACCCATCATTTGTCGTTTCTCGGGTTGTACGATCCTAGGTGCTTGGAGCTAGTCTCATCTGGCTAGGGAGGCAGCCCCTCTCTGCCCGACTGCCCACTGTCATATTGTGAGGTGGAGCTGAATGTTGCAGCACAAATTATGAGCACAGCTCTACACATACACTAATACATGAACTCATAACCTCAGTCTGTATACCTCTCTCATCAGGACCATCAAGCTCAGAACATTCCAATCTTTCATAAAATACCTTACTGGACATTTTTATACACAATACCACTATACAACCAGCTGATTCTACTGCTTATTCTTTGGGGTTCAGATCTCCTGTTCTCCCCTTGGGGTGTCTAGAATCTGAGTGTCATATTAGTGTGCTGAGAATTTGGCAATAAAACCTTAAATTAAAACCAACCCACACCCCAATGTTTGTAGACAAAAACCCTTTGATTGCCTCCACAGTGCTCCATCTTCCTTGCTAGTTTTGCTTGCATTTTAGAAATCAACAACCATTGAGCTTCTTCTCACTCCAAAGTGGAAAGTATACTCATAGCTGCTGAATGTTCTGGGCAATAAAAAATACAAAATCTACTGTTTTACATGCCAGGCTAAACCTCGAGGGGATTTCCCCCCCCAGGAATGGAAGAGAGTGGGGATTCAGGGGTGGGAGTGAAAAGATGGAATGGGGAGAACAGAGTAAGTGGAGATGGAATGGCTTTGGTGAAGACCAAGGGAAGCTGAAGCAGCAAGGTGTCAAAGTCATGTTGGGAATTTAGGGGGGGTAGAGGGGAGAACAGATACAAACTGCCAGCAGTTTGCACACTTATGAACTGCTGCTGTGCCAGTCAGCAGCTATGTGCTGCTCGTTGTGCGCGAGGGGGTATGTGTATGGTAGAAGACGTAAGCCTGCAAGGGGAGGGGCTGCTGAGGTAAACCAATAATGAGTGCAATGCTAAGGAAGCTTTCTGCACATGGCACAGTATTGTCTCGTAGTTAGAACAGTGGACTGGGAGTCAGGAGACACTGGGTCCTATTCAGAACTCATCTACTGATTTGCTGGGTGATTTGCAATGTGACCACCCTGTCTCTGTGCTTCAGTTTACCCATTTACAAAATTGGGATACACACCCATCTCTGCACAAAACATTTGGTGAAAGGCACTGTATACTGAGGCTATGTCTTCACTGCCCAAAGGGTGGCTTTTTACAGTGAGATAACTAGGGTTTATAGAGGGATAGCTAATGCATATTAGAGGAGATAAGGCACAGGTAGTTCTTACTCTAATACAGCTGGACGAGGTCAACACTAAACCCACCACCTGTGGTTGACCTCACCTAGCTATATCATGGTAAAAACTACCTGTGCCTCATCTCCTCTAGGAATTCACAGCAAGGTAACTAACCTGCAGTAGCCACGTCGCTGTAAAAATACACCTTTTTTGGTAGTGAAAACATTCACTGATAATGCTTTGCACTTTCAGGGTGAGTGGCCTATAAGTACATTTCCTTAAAAAGTAAAAAAAAAAAAAATCAAAATTTCATATGAGTGTGTTTTTTTAAATGGAAAAATAAGGATAATTTTGGAACAAAGCCATGCTACAGTAAAAAGTTACAATGTACAGTATCGGGTGTGCAAAAGAGAAGAGACAGTGAATGCAGCTTTTAGAAAGGCTGTAACTGTCTTCAAATGAATAGCTTTCACTAAACCATTTGGATTATTAAAGCACTAACAAAACTTGGTATGACCTTTTGGCAATGCCAATGACATTTATTTTTAATTGATTGTTGCTGTGTGTATACAGCTAATCATACTAATTACCCACGGGTTTTTAAATGATCAGACTACTGATGGGAAACCAGAGTGTGTGTTCATGTATGCACATGTCTGCAGTGTTTCTACTGTGATCTCTGAAGAAAAGATCTCTAGAAATGATTTGAGTGGAACATTTCTGTTCCTGACCATCACTCCAGGGGTACCAAGCAAGCTCAGTCAGCTTTCAAATTGGGATTTCAGGGAAATGGTGAAGGGTTAGTAATGTTTATATTATAGTGTGACATGTTGCACAGCAGAAAATCAATGCTGACCTTGCATGAAAGAGAGTAGTTACAAAGCATGTACAAATCTAAAATTTATTTGGAAAGATAGCCATGAAGGTATGTCCAGATTTTTTGTGTGAAACCTTTTCAAGACAGAGGAAGGAAAGGGATTAAAAACCCAAACATGTTATTGTACCCTATTTAAGGGTCAAAAGGTTTTTCACTACATGCATAAAAAGAGGTTGTAAAATAAACATGAATCAAAACATCAGTGTGTCCAGTACAGTGTCACTAATTCAATTAACACTACAGATAGTTATATTACTCCTAGTGCATTTGTCAAATACAGACTTACTATCTTCAAAAAATAAGAAATTTAGCTATGAATTGCAATGGAAATCAGACACAGAAGAGATTTAGGCCCAATCCTGAAAACACGTACACATGCTTAACTAAGTCCCACTGAGTTCAACTGCATACATATTTGCAGGACTGAGGTCCTACTGGATTATTTATTCCATTTCCCAGTGGGGCAACACAAGATTATTCCCCATTTACAATATGACTTTAAAAAGGTGAATTAACTGTCTACACTAATTGAAAAGAGATGTTTCAAATCACATTAGCTATCTAAAATAAAATCCCCTTTTCCCCCAGTCTACTCAGACCCACTGAGTTATGCAGGTTATCACTGAGAAGCAATATCCCAGACAATTTTAGAAGCCTCAAGATGCTACCTAATCTTTTTTTTCTACAAGTCATAATGTCAATTTTAAGAAGAGCTTTCTTGGAAGCTTCAGGCTAGAAGGAAAATGTTGCATCTCATTAGGGGATATAATAGAATGCAGGTGAAGTGTTTTAAGGTTTGTAGTAATACAATTTATCACATACATTGTATGTCCACTTTTTTGATAATCATAGTAGACTATAACTACACTACGAGCTAGGGTGTGATTCATCTGCTTGTGTACACATACTCACGCTTGCTCTCCTTGAGCTAGCAGGCGTATAAACAGCAGCATAGCCATGGTAGCATAGGCTCAGCCATGCTGAGTACATATCCACTGCAGGTTTGCACTCATTACTGCTCAGCTACACTTCCACTGCCAATACCAGTGCTACTATAGCTCCATTGCTACTTATAGTCACGGTAGCTCAATGACAGCTAGCGTGAGTATGTGTACACAAGCAGGGGAATCACACCCCGAGCTTGTAGTTAGCCATAGCCTCAGATACATGTATACAGATATTCCTTCCCTGGGGACTGCACCTTGATGTGGTGGGAATACTTGTGTGTTCCAATGACCCTGAGAGCTATGCTGGTGGGACTGCAATACCTGATAGAGCCACCTGATCAAAGGGTAGAACTAGATGAAAAGCAGCCCACTGGTTCTCCAGGTTGGTGGCTGAGCGATAGGCCAATAACCTATCCTTGTAAAAAAGTTAAATCATAGAAACACAACAACATAGCCATATCATACTATTTGCTGGAAGACAGGGAGAGGGGAGCCTTGTTTGTGTACTAAGCAATATCTGATAGTGCAGAAAGGATTCAGATTAAGTTATTACATAATAAACATTCACTACTAGCAGCTACTGGAGCCAGCATACACGGACCACTTCCTCCTACAATCTGACAGGGGTATAATCTCTTATAATCCTGACGTATGCCATTTGAACAGGCCAGGAAATACAGATCAGTCTTATCAGTACTCCCATGTGTCACATCCTTATTCCTCCCCCCACAGAAAAGTACTAGTGTGCAAGAACATGTCTACCATCATTCATACTGACAATTCTGTGAAACTCTTGCATAAAAATAGCAGGAGGGGACTGGAAAACATGGGATTTCCACCAGTTTAAACTGTTATGCACTGATGAAGTCACACAGATTTAAATATACCATGATCTACAGCCGCCAGGCTCGGCTGTTCATATGTTACATCTTGAACTGCCACCTTAAAAGCCTTTGCAAAGGACATTTTTATCATGCTCCTTTGAAGAATTCTATAGTTTCCCAACAGTTCCTAAAATAATAAACATAAGATGTGTAACATCCACAAAATTTTTAAGAAAGAATTGTGATGACTTTAATATTTCCAGTTCATCATAGAAAAACAGCTGGTTAGGTCAGAAGTAATTTATTCTTGGGTAAAATACAGAATGCTACTCTGGAGACTACAGCACAATCTAGGTTCCAATAGCGGTGCCCATCACCATAATATTTGAGCACCTCCTCAATAACCAAAAAACCCACTAGCTTAGTTTGATAAGTGTCTAGTTTTTGACCCTACTTCCCTTGAGATTGGGAAGAGATTTAATCCAACAGCATTGCAGCTAGTTACCGCAACACAGCATATGAATCAAGAAAAAAAGTTCACGGCCATAGGCTAGTCTAGAATAGATAATCCTGGAACAAAACTCAATCACAAAATGATCAAACATAATGAAGAGGAGAAAACTATAAAAGAGAAAAGATAGTCAAAGCACACTCCAAGGGGACTGGTCCCAGACTCTCCAGAATTTTCTGGTTGGTTAGTCACATCAGCCTTACAAAGGCATATGAAGTTTGTTGCTGGCATACCAGTGTCACTGGGGAACTGTCCATTAAAGAACCTTAGAAAACTCTACTATTAAACATTTGCTATGGCGCTGGCATCTGCTGCATTCACACCACAAATTAAGAGATTGAGAAAGGATTTTATACAGACTACAAGATCTAAACAATTTGCAAGATAGAGTAGAAGAGCAGAAACAATTTCAAGGGGACCGTGAAGCCTTATCAGAAACTCCCAGGATTTATCCCTGACATATTGGGAAACTGACTATGCTGATGGGCAGCCCCAAAAGGGAAAAAATTAAATGAAAAATGAAAAAAATATAGGAAGTTGTGATGCTGGTCATATTGAAAGTGATACAGCACTCACTATTTATTAGGTAAAGAAGCTTTACACAGCAACCATCTCTAAAGCTTTTGTTGAAACAAGATAGTGGTCTGAGGTATGGCATGCTTGGAATGGCATCAGTCTGCCTCTGACAATGTTTTTCCATGTGAGAGTTAAGGGAGGAGATGGTGGTGAGAAATTATGAAGACCTTTTACTAGATTCTCTTTATTTATTAAATTAGAAGCAGAATTACACAGAAATATTATTTAATTTGAAAAAAATAGAAGTCACACACATGCAATTTTAATGATGGCAACCATTGCTAGATTGCGTACCAAAGGAAAAATATACCTCTTATAATTTTACAGCCCCCGTAGATATTCAGTGAAGTGCCTAGCAACAAAAGGCAATTGGACACTTCTCCACAGAACCTAAGGCCCTGATCCAGCAAACATTTATGTGCAAGTAGTCTAGGACAACTCACATGAATACAAATAAGCATGTGTATAAGTGTTTGCAGGTTTGGGACCTAAATGATGGATTTATCTGACAAATGAGAACATAAAAATGTGCCAGAAAAGAAGATGGCAAGGAAGGACAAAAATAGGATTACAACATTATTCGGTTTAAGTACACATGAGCACACAAAACAATATGGAATTGATGGCACATGTGTCCATCAGTACCATCTCTTGGCTTGAATATTACATCCTTTCCCCTCTGAGCTTGGTCTATTTTTCACCTTTTGAGATTGTAAGGTTGTTGGGCAGAAATTGTTTTTCTATGCATCAGTACCACACACAGAACACTTCAGCCACTACTGTAATGTAGCATAAATAATAATATAGTTTTTTGTTTCAAGCATGAGTCTATGCTAAACTTTCTGTTTTTGTTTAAGGATTGAGGTAGGTTTCTCTCTCATTTCAGATGAAAAGATTTCTGAAACTCTGGCTTAATATAGTATAGTCTGAAGAGAAAAAAAAAAGACTGAATCACAGTCTATCATTTACATCTGTGCATGCTTATCTCCCAACATCATCTAATGACATGCAGAACTGGTAGCTTGATCCAAACCAAACCTCTCTATATAATTAGAAGCTAGTTAGAGGGCAAAACTTAAGACAGTGATTAAAGCAAACCTTAAAAAAAGTAAATGTAAATCAATGTGGCATTTGTAAGGGTATTTAGCAGATACTAAAATGGGTTTAATTGAATTCTTAAAAGTAGAGTTATGATGTTGCATATTTCTCCCAGAGAAAAAGTAGTTTAGCTCATTTTTAAAGTATCACATTTTATCCACTCAACCATTGTTTCTGTGTTCTGATACAGTCAGCCAAACTAACTGCTTATAGCAAGCTATGACAGAGAACTATGAGAAGCAAACAGTATCTACCATCTGTCAGTCCACATGGAATAAATTCAGAGAGATCATTCTGCTTCAGTGACATAGCTGAATTGCAATTATTGGATCTTCTAGCAGCCCCTCTTATTGCAAGTAAAGTTTACGGATTTCAATATTTATTTGGGGGTGGGTTACATGAGAGGAAAGTGAAAAACAATGGGACTATGCATGATAGTAATCAGAATGCTTGTTAGAAAGAGAGTGCAGATTGTGTCCTAAGACTGCAGAACTAGGTGAAGGAAGGAAGGAAGGAGAATGACTTTAATAAAATACTGCATAAAATAGCAAAACAGGACCGAGTAAGGCCTTGTCTATGCTGGGGATTTGCCCCCATTACAGCAATCGGTATAGCTCTACTGGTGCAACCTTGACTATAAACTTCATTTTACTGTAGTTTTGGTCTTGAGGTAGTCAGTGGGGTTATACTAAAAGACAGGAAATAAACTTCAAACTTGTGGTGAGATGCGGAAGGAACAAAAAGCACTTGACAGGCGTACTCAGTCCAAGGTGTAGGGCAGTCTGTCTGCTTCAGAGACATGTTATTTTCAATTGGCATTTTGGCCAGGTCCACCAGAAAGCTGGGTAACCAGGAACAGGCATGAAAGGAAGAGTGAACCAAACAGTAACAATATTTTACATTTCAGAATACATCCAAGATCTTTATGTATTATATTGTAAACAATTTTAGAAAATTGTTAGAGAGGCTTTTACAATATTTTTTCTGTCCCTCTCACTGTAAAACCTCATGAATGAAACAGAGTAACTGAAGCAAAACAGTAAAAGGTATAATAAAATGAGAAAACACAAGCACATAAATGTTTAAAGCCTCTAAAATTTTACTAAATGAAGTCTTCTCTATGTCAGCATGTTGTGAAACACCTTCTCTGGCTAGATACGAACGCTTTACTATTGGAAAAGCGGGATTCCCAATCCTCTAATGGTGCTTAAAGCTCTAAAAAACTGTGAGTTATTACACTGTATACCACTCATTGTTTCTTTGGTTTAGTTATTTTTGGCATCAGTCCAGGATTGCATACAGTAAATTCAAGCCTTGGACTAGTATAATTTTAAAACCAGGCTCTTCCTTTACCCAGTCTGCCACATTTGGTGAGAAACAATGACATTTATACGGTCGGTTCTTTTTTATGTTTTAGGTTTTTTTTGTTTTTGTTTTTAAAAAGGTGGCAGTGGGAAAACCTGGATAACAGATTACAAGGTTAGATGTCCACCTGCAAATGGGCAAAGGGCAGGTAAGAAGATCAGCAGGACAAGATAATACCATTTACTGTATGACTATCTAAATATTGCAGTTAATTCCAGGGCTTTCGTGATGATACATACACCATTCACCAATATAGACTAAACTTATTGAGTAAGGATTTGAAACCTTGATTAAATTCATTACTTATAATCTTGGACTCCACTTCAGGACATGGCATCAGAGTGATATTCCTTGCCTTACCCAGTTTGTATGGGACAACTCCTTCATAGTCCACAAATGTTAGGGTGGATTGATTTAAATCACCAAGCAAGAAACTTTGATTTAAATATTGATACTGCCTTTTGCAATTGTACTTTAATTATTTTCTTAAGGAAAGATTGATTCTCATTAGTGGGAGACCACTGACACTTGTTGATTTGAAACGAAATACAACCTTTACACTAAATTCGGTGTTTCTCATTGTTAACTAGGATATACTATATCTATACATATTTATATTAAGCAATTATATAGTTTAACTTCTCTATATTCAGAATCGTAATTTTTACATTTTTATATTAGAAAATAGTGAATGATGCATTTCCAATTTACTAGATTAATTTTTCACTTGTGATTTCTGCCAAATTCTATTTAGATGTAAATTCTAATTAAAATTTGCACAAAGACCGTATTTTTTTTTATTAAATAAAACTACCTTAAAAGTGCTAGAGACATGAGAAAAAGTTTATCAAAATATGTTTTGCATTTAAACCAAACTGATTTATTATCTATAGATAGTGAATTGAACTGACTGTTTTCAGTCACTATGTCCTTCAAAATTTTAGAACTAATAAACCTCATACCTAGTTTTTATTTATAGATTGGAAGTTGAAAAAACAGGAAAGCTCATTTTCAACTTCCAACTGGTTTCTTAACTTTGAATGAACTAGTCATTGCACTGAACAAGTTGAAGAAGATGAAATGAAGAAAATATGCTCTCTCTGCACCTGCAGAAGAGTCTACTGTTTTCAAAGGCTGGTTTAGCACTTCTATACAGGCAGGTGACTTCCACCAGTTCAGTAGTTTGACCTTCTTTAAACCTTGGTAGCAAACATGTACTGCTTATTTTTTTTATTTAATTTAAAAGATTTTAATAGATTATAATAAATTTAGACCTTAACATAGGTTGAAAATTTCAAATTTTAAAAATTTAAATAGATGTAAAAATTAGTTTCTTTAAAAATAAACCTATTTGATTTAAACACCAAAATCTGATTATCTTAAACATCAGGATTATTTAAAAAAAATTAAAATAATCAATTTTTATCCATCCTGATAAATGGTTGCTACTTGTTTAGTCACAAGGGTTGCTGCAGAATAATGCAGGATGCTCTAGGCAATATTCCCAGTCCCGGCTGGCCCAAGGAATGAGAGACCAGGCAGGAATCTCATCTTGCTGAAAGTGCAGCCCCATTTGGTTTTTTTTGTTATGTTTTTTAAATGGATACTATGACACAGCTTTTCTGACATACTGAAAATTCTCACTAACATATGATCTTCACAATCTTTTTCAGTCTCTGTTCCTGGTCATTCTGGATGCCTTCCCAGGTTTTCATTTATCTTTGAGCTCAGCAAACTGATTAATATAAACTTCATGTCCAAAAATACTCAGTCTTGGTCATCTGTAATGAGATCTCTCTCCCTTATCATCAGCTTCTCCTGAATAAATTTTCACAATTCTCATTTCTCACACCAAAGAGATTACAAACAGAAAAAAAAAAGAAGAGAAAAAAAGGAAGGATAGTAAGAAAGCTGAAGTAATATAATAGCGGTGTGTTTAGAATGTGGTACGGTGAAAAATATTTGTGCCCACAAATATTACCACACCCTTCTTGCAGAGATATTATGGGACCAAACGCAAGGTCTGTGAATCCCAAAATACATTTCACAAAAGGCACTACTAATCTCTTAAAATAAATCCCATAATTAAGTAAACTTTTTCTGGAAATCTTACATCACAAACTTCTGTGTCTTTCATCTGGTTTCATGGACCTCAACTATGCTGGACTGAAAAACCCCCCGCTAAAAGATGCTGAGGCTGATTGTCTTTAAGTGGTCAAGAATTCATATGCTGTATTGAGTGGAATTAATACCGACATAAATTAGAGTAATTCAGACAAAACCGAACACCTAAATTAAACTGATGCATTGCTGCAATACTATGAAGTACAATGCTAAGTTGTCAGAAAGTGACCAATTTTTGGTCGCCTGTACAACATTAACTCGAACCTCATGTGTGGTCTTATTATATGATCATATCTCTTTTCTACAGAAGTATGCCTGATTCAGTACATTAGAGGGATGACGGTCAGTGAAGGGGAAGCTGTTTACAGGGCCGGCTCCAGAGTTTTTGCCACCCCACGCAGCAAAACAAAAAAACAAACAAACAAAAAAAAAAGGCTGCGATCGTGATCTGCGGCACTTTGGCGGCAGCTCTACTGCTGCCGCTTCATTCTTCGGCGGCAGGTCCTTCGAGAGGGAGTGAGGGACCCGCCACTGAATTGCCTCCGAAGAACCGGACTTGCCACCCCTCTCCATTGGCCGCCCCAAGCACCTGCTTGCTGAGTTGGTGCCTGGAGCCAGCCCTGGCTGTTTAATATTTCTTTTTAAGCTCAGTGTATAGCCTATACCTCATTTATAGCATACCACCAAACCTCTAACGAACAAAGACTTCTGCCTCTATCCCCTTTTATAGCAGGCTGTTCTATAGCCTTCATCACCATAGCATATAAACACCATTTTTATAGGCAGGGCTGGTAGCACTGCCTACTAAGGTTGTGTGATATTTCCCATTATAAAATCCAGTTTTCAGTTGCTTATATTTGTGACAAACTTTAGCCACTTGGGCTGATATTTCCTATGCCGGGTCTCAGCCTCAGGCTGAATTTTGTTTTAAAAATTTTCAGCCAAAATAGTTAAGCTGTTTCTGCGAGCAGGGGCGGCTCCAGGCACCAGCGCAACAAGCGTGTGCCTGGGGCAGCAAGTCGCAGGGAGCGGCCTGCCGGTCACTGTGAGGGCGAAAGGTAAGCGGCTTTCGGCAGCATGGCTGCAGGAGGTCCGCCAGTCCCACGGCTTCAGCGGCAATTTGGCTGCGGGGATGCCGATGGCGCGGCACCGGCGGACCTCCCGCAGCCATGCCGCCGAATCCGTGTGACCAACGGACTGCCCGCAGGCATGCCGCCAAAAGCTGCCTGCCTGCCGTGCTTGGGGCGGCAAAAAACAGAGCCTCCCCTGTCTGCGAGTGACGGTAGGGAAAGTAAGTTTTGCCCATGTTAAAGAATTCTGGCCATCTTTTCTTTGAGAAGCCTTAGCACCTCCATGCTTTGGAGTAGGGACTGAAAATTTGGCAGACGGGTGACCTTTGTGTCAGGGAAGGGCCTTTTGCTGTCTCTGTGAAAATGCGCTCAAATTTGGCCAAGTTATAACTTTTCAGTTTCAATGTGCTCAGTAGTGGTTTGCTAGAGCTTTGATGCTAAATTTGCCAAAGATTTTGTCCACACTGGGCATGCTCCATCCTAGGGCTGAGGAGGACTTTCCCTGCAATTGCAGCACTGGGCTATGCCACTGTGGAACTGATAGCAAGGAGCCTGTCTGTCCCATGCTCTCAGTGCTTCCCAATGCCCCTCACTCTGTGTTGGCCCCAAATGCACATAGGACAAGGACCAGGCCTTGTGGGGACAGGGAAGGAGGAGGAGGGAAACTAGAACTGGGAACCAGTGGCATGAGGGGAGAAAAAGGAGACTGGAGGGGCAGGGAGACAGATACAAAAGGCAGCCAGGGTGCAGGGGAGAAGTAAATCTGGGTGCTCAAAGAGACTATGAAAAAGAATCATGGGTGGGATAATGAGATTAGATGAGAAGCCCAGGGAACTGCAGGGGGAGAGAGAGAGATACCAATCAGACGAGGAACACGGATCCTGGAAGGATGAGACAGGGACTGGAGCTGGGATGAGAAGCCTGAAGAGCAGAGACCTGGACTAGTTTATATGAGAACGGGACTGGTATGCGGAGCCAGAGATAGTGAAGAGACAGCAACAGATTGGAGGGGATTGGGCCAAAGGGATCAAGATTTGGGAGGGGGGGAGGTAAACAGGCAGAAAAGTCTGTGCCCTCAAGGGCACATTCCCCTCCTTCTCTCCCAATTTTCACAGTGAAGAAAGGTAAATGGCAAGAATCTGTACTGGGACCTGTGGTGTTCAACATAATCTTAAATGATCTGGAAAAGGGGTAATCAGTGAGGTGGCAAAGTTTGCAGACAATTCAAAATTACTCAAGATAGTTAAGTCCAAGGCTAACTGTGAAGAGTTACAAAGGGATCTCACTACACTGGGTGACTGGACAACAAAATGGCAGATGAAATTTAAATTTGATAAATGCAAAATAATGCACATTGGAAAACATAATCCCAACTATAAATACAAACTGATGGAGTCTAAATTACTTGTTACCACTCAGAAAAGATCTTGGCGTCCTTGTGGATGGTTCTCTGAAAACATGCTCTCAATGTGCAGCTGCAGTCAAAAAAGCTAACCAAATGTTAGGAACCATTAGAAAAGGAAGAAATAATAAGACAGAAAATATAATGCCACTACATTAAATACATGGTACGCTCACACCTGGAATATTGAGTTCAATTCTGGTCACCCTATCTCAAAAATTATATATTGGAATTGGAAAAGGTACAGAAAAAGGGCAACAAAAATGATTAGGGGTTTGGAACAGCTTCCATCTGAGGACAGATTAATAAGCCTGGGACTTTTCAGCATGGAAAAGAGATGATTAAGGGGATATGATGGGGGCTATAAAATCATGACTGGTGTGGGGAAAGTAAATAAGGAAGTGTTATTTACTCTCTCTCATAACACAAGAACTAGGTGCTACCAAATGAAATTAATAGGCAGCAGGTTTAAAACAAACAAAAGGAAGTATTTCTTTACACAACACACAGTCAACCTGTGGAACTCTGCCAGATGATTTTGTGAAGGCCAAGACTATATAATAGGGTTCAAAAGAGAACTAGGTAAATTCATGGAGGATAGGTCCATCAATAGCTATTAGCCAGGATGGGCAGGGATGCAAAACCATGCTGTGAAGTGTCCCTAGCCTCTGTTTGCCAGAAACTGGGAATGGGCGACAGGGGATGGATCACTTGATAATCACTTCTTTTGTTCACGACCTCTGAAGCACCCAGAATTGGCCACTGTTGGAAAACGGGATACTGGGCTAGCTAGACCTTTGGTCTGACCCAGTATGGCTATTCTTATGGACTACTACTAATCTACTCCAGAGCAATAGATCTAAAGGTTCCAAGCCTGCTGATGAATGATGTGAGTATCAATAAGATGCTACATGGCAAAATTTGGGGTTTTTTGTTTCTGTTTAAAAAAAAAAAACATAGGAAGTTACTTTTACTTACACACAGACACACAGAAACACACGTTAGAAAAAAGCTAAATTTAAAGTTGCTTATGCAAACTGTCCTTGTCCTCTTCTCCCATTAAAAGAACCAAATGGAAACACTTATACTACTAACAACTATGGGTGTGTGTGAGCTGTCTCTTTAAACTTGGACGCAGGGCAGATTTGGAGCTGGTTTCAAGTCAACACATTCAGCCAGGACAATTAATACAAAAGAGTATAGCAGGTAGTCTGGAGCTAAGAAAAACAAGGAAACAGCAACCTAAAGGTCATTACTCAAGGGCAGTGATTACTCTAGAAAAGGACAGAGAAAAACAACAAGGAATGAAAACCAGATTAAAACTAAAGAAATGGCATGCATAACATATCTAGCCTTACAACAACTCAGGTTGGTTTAGACCGCAAGAGACTTTCACACACAGATCTTCCTGGAGAGGTGAAAAAACCTTTAGCCTCCAGAAGGAGATAGCAAAGTGAAGGTTCCTGGAGCACAAATATGAAAAATTTCAGCCCCCAAATTAATTGCTTTCTAAAGTTAAAAGCCAGTAAAAATAGGGTTGAAAAGTACCAGGTCAGCCATAATTATAAAAATAGCTAATGATTAGTGTATTCTGGCAAGAATAACTTATTACAAAGCTTGTTGGGAAAACTGCAAAATATAGATGACAAGTCAAAAGTTAGAGGGTTATTTTTGCAGGAAAAGCATTGAAACAGCATCCATTCCCAGTTCTTTACAGGGGATATAAACTTGCTCTCTAATACCGAGCAAGATCTTCATATCTGAAGTACTGTCAAAACTAAGTCACCGCTCTTGGGACATTCAGTGCAATTATTTGCAGCTATGAAAGCTATCCTATAAATCAAGTATCTTTACCTGTGAACATCCAGAGTATCGCAGCTTTTCAGAAAGTAAAAAGACAACAAATATACACTATATGTTCGGTGTCTTTTTCAATAACTTGTTGAAAGCCAATCAGGCAGTACACATACATTACACTAGACTTTTTTTTAATTAGAGCAAAGGAATTTGAGCTTCCTATATGGAAAACACATCTGAAGAGTGTGAAATAGGTGAAGACACACATTTTCCATACATCCGTTTCTAGCTATAGTACCTTAAACAGAAGAATATAGTATGACACATTCAGGAAACGTTTTGTTTCTTGGGCAAGACCAAAAAATTGCATTTTTTCTTATTGCTCAATTTTCTTTCATCCTGTGAGAGCTTCTGTACCAATCCATGTGTGTGCTTATAGTTCCTTACGACCAGCATTTGGTCCACCCTCTTCTCATCTCCCCTTCACAAACGAGGCTTATTGTCCCACATGGCATGTGTACACTTGGAGTTGGAAAGCATATTTCCAGCTCAAGAAGACATACCCACGCTAGCTCTAATTGAGCTAGCATGATAAAAATATATTGTAGCCGTGGCTGTGCAAGTTGCAGAAGGGGCTAGCTAACCTGATTACGTACCTGTCCAAGACACTAGGTATGTACTTGGGGCAGCTAGCTGCTTGTGCCACCACAGTTACGCTTCTATTTTTAGGGCACTAGCTCTGATCAAATCAGAAATTACACCTCCAGTGCAAAGTGTAGACATACCTGCAGGTCTGTTGTAATAATTAGACTTAAACTTTTACCCTAATTGTGAGCTCAACTGTAAAAAGTATGTGAAAGGTCATGAAGTGTCACAATAACCAATAATAATAAATGTTGATGGGAGAAGGTATGAAAGGAAGATAGAAAGACTAAATTAGTATAAACAAAAAGGGCCTATTGATATGGTTTAAGGACTAAGTTAAATCATTCTTGGTAGAAAAACAGAAGATGTTGAACTGGAAATTAATGAACCAGAATTAGCGTGTTGGATATTAGGCCTAATTGGCGGACAGAATAACGAGGGGATGACCTATGACTCATTTCCCCCCCTTTTTGGGTTCTTAAAGAGGCTCCGGGAAAAAAAAATATCTCAGCAGTGCTCAACGCATCGCAACTCATCTCGACCTCGGCCGGAAGGGGCAGGGGCTAGCCTCCCTGAATGGGGGGTGCACGCGCCAGTCATGCATCTCACCTTCCCTGACCCCAAGACCGAGGGAGCAGAGCAGACTGAAGGATTTTCTTCTTGAGAACGAAGCCTGATGGCCTTGCTCCTGTTTAAGAATTTTGTTTTCCACCTGCAAGTCCTGAAAGTCATCATATCATCATGACATCCCGTCCTCAGCGGCGATTCCTGATTGCCAGCAACACAGAGACGCGTAAAATCCGTTCCCTTTTGTATTACTTTCTGCCCCCCTTCTTTCCTCTTATCCCTCCCCCCACCACACACACTGTCTCAGCTTTTCATTGAATCCTGCAATCAACTGCATTGCTTCAGCACAGTGAGAGGAGACGGCCACAGTCTTGCCCTGTCTAAGCAGAAAAGACGCAGCCAGATGATATCCCTGACTGGAATGTGAAAGAGGGTCCAAGCAACAGGAGTTCTGGTCGGCCTGCCAGGCAACGCATCCATTCGTAACTGACCAGCCATTCAGTGTTCCAAAAACCATGATTGAAAGCTATGTCCCCCACCCTTGTTATATTTTCTCTCTTATACCTTGTGTGTGTCTCTATCTGCTAAAAACAGGAGCGTCTGAGTAAATTAACCCTTTTGTTTTCATCAAAATGGAAATAAGAGATTGATATTTTTCCTCTAAAAGGTCAGAGACTTTAATAGGTTTTGATTAAATTTGTTTTGCATAATCACTCAATTTCAGTTTCAGTATAAACTGGTTTTGATTTCTTGTGATTGATTACGAAACTTTCAACTTCAGAATAAGCACTTTCGGGTCTTGGCAAAGAAACCAAGTAAACCATCAGCTCTGTAGAAATCTCCCCCCCTAAACGTTGTATCACTAAACTTTAACTCTTTTGACCCTTGAGGTCAATACAACAGACCTCAACTGAAACTTCAACAGCAGCACGATGTAATGTGATAACTCTTGATGGGTTGTTTGCAGTGACTGAACATCAGGTGCTCTACATCTGAAAGCATGAGTCTCTACTGCTTGAGCTAAAAAGACATGTCTTTTAAGCCAAGGGCTCCAGTGAACTCATAAACCTCTCTATGGTCCAGACAGCGGTGGACAGAGGCACACACTGTGTAAGCATGGATTACACTTGGAAAAATTAAGTGGGTAAGTACAAAAGGAAGATAACTAATTTTACGCAAGGGTGTTGTGCTAATAGTTTAAAGGAGAGGTCTGGACTGGTATGAAAGAGACTTAAAACAGAAAATTAATATGCAAAAAGTATTTCCTTCTTCTGTACCAGTCCAGATAGTTGGGCCTTCCCATAGTAGTAAATCTACTTGGGAGGGACTAGCATCTGAGGACAGTTTGCAGCACTTTTCTGCTGAAGGCTGCACTAAATGACACAGGTCAAACCTGTAAATGCCTGGCAGATATCTGTACTAACATCCAGGAAGCAGCTTTACGGAATTCTTATCAAAAGAGGCCACTATTCACCCTGCCCAGAAAGATACCATCAATCTGTTTGAGTGGGTTTTAAATTCATCTGTGATATCCCTCCCAGCATTAAAGTACACTTCTCTAATCAACTCCTTAATCCATTATGAAATTTTTGATTTGGAGACCAGATGACCTTTTCTAGGACCTTGATGCAAGATGACTAACCTCTGAGCCTCTTAGCTCAGCTGCTATGTCAAGATAAATTCAGAGTGCTCTCTTGATGGCCAGCAATGTAGCCTACCCTTCTTGTAATTCAGTGAATTAGAGTGTAGGAGTGGGCAAGGTTATTTCTTTGTTCAAACAAAATGTAGAAACTGTTCATGGTCTAAATTCAGGCAGAGCCCCACAGACAAACCTATCTTGAGGAAAATATCATATATGGTCTCTTACAAGATACGACCTGAAGTTCTGTGACTTTTTTGCCTGAACAAGTGGCCACAAGAAACACTATAAGGTAAAGCAGATGGAATTTAAGTGAGGGGCTGTGAGAACAACAGAACCGCAGACTTCAGACAGTAGTAGCAACAGAATGGAACTGGCATGCACTCACATCCGGATGGGCTTGCAGAAATTCCAGGATGTCTACAACTGTAGACTGCTAGTCGTCTATTTTCATTCTCCTACACCTCTAAATAGGTCAGGGAAGTAGATTGTTTTCAAAAGTATAGCATACTAGACTTGGCTAGTGGACAGTCCCCTAAAATTTGAGACTCAGCTACTTAGCAGCCATGCCATAAAAGTCCAAAGTGAGCTGGGGCTGAGGCAAGTTGCCTAAGCAGATGCTCTGTGACCAGCAGTCTGATGGGTCTTTCCATGGACAGGTTTACTAGATCTGCGTACCACACTTCCTTGACCAATTTGAGGCAATAAGGAGGAGTTTTCCTGGGGATCTGGCAATCCCAAGGGCCAGGGAAAAAATAAATGAACTCCAAGTTGAAGCTCCAGTTGATTGCTAATATGCCTGTACTGTTTGATAAGGGGTTTTTAACCTTCTGTAAAAGCTCCTTGTCCTTTTGTTTGGACTCTGAGTTGAGCTAACAAGCTCATGACTGACCCCCATTTTCAAGGCATCTGCTCAAAACACCCGGGGATTGATTTCTCATTCTCCAGGCTTATCAGCACCCTGCACCGCCAGGCTAGAAAGGCCGTGCTCTCTCCATGACAACAGGGGACATACTTCAGCTATCTTGTTGCTCCTGGTGCCCCTTTTCTACAGGCCAATCATGCTCTTTGACTGGACTTAGACTGCTGCATTCTTGTTCTTTGAATGGAAATTTACCAGAGCAGTCCAACCACCTAAGTCTGCCGATGGACCATTTCTTTAAAGTCAAGGACCACTGCCCTTAGACTATGGCTTTGCCCAGATGTACTCCCTAGCTCTTGAGGCATGACATACATGAAACATTAGCATCTTCCAATCCAGGAAGCCCCTGGGCACTCCTTGGCTTCTTATAGTTTAGCCAACACTTGACATAAAGCTGGACTTCTATTGGGATCACTAGCTGCTTGTGTTATCCCTCAATTCTGTCTTCCATTGTGGTAACAAACCACTGCAGAAGTCTCTTGGGGTAGTGAGCTCACGTTACTACTCTGAGGCTCACTACTCTACATCCTGGGGTCTGTGAGCAATTTTAGTTAAATATTCTTAGTCAGCTTCTCCTTGTGCGTGATATAGCTGCAACAGCACATCATACATGGTTCTCAGTACAAAAGCTAAACTGTCATCAGAAAATTGCTTGAAATAAGAAATATCAATATTGTTTAAGTACATCTGTATAGGTGTTAGAATGCATTTAATTTCTTTGCTAAATTCTGATATTAGCAAAATTTCTGCAGATTTTTTGCTATTATTTCTTATCTTTAATAGCAGATGATGCGCTTTGTATTAGGTTAAGCAATCTACTTTTAAATATATATATTGGCTAATCCAGATCTTTTCATACAAAACAAAGGCATATATACTTTCTTCGGTCAGGGAAAAAAAACCCCAGTGTTCTCAGAGCTCATCTTTGAGTTTTAGATTTACATCTCAGTAGGCAATTCTATATTGGAATCTTCCAACAGCAGAGAGTGGAGTAGACCTCCTTTGCAACCTGCATGTCCTTTCTTGAAGGGAATCCCTGCCCAATCTCATGTTGAGCCCAACTTGCAGGGAGAGAAGTGGTTCAGTCTTCTGCTGGTGGTGATTCCATGGGAACAAAAAGAGGAGCTGGGCTTCCTGACACCAAACAAATTGCGTGGGTTAGGCCTCTCCTAGAGGCAGCTGCAGGGCTGAGGCCTGGTCTACACTAGCCTGTTATTTCAGAATTAGCCGAGTTATTTAAAAAAAAAATTCCGTCCACATGACCAAACGTTTTTTTTCGATTTAAAGGGCTCTTTAATTCAATTTCTGTACTCCACCTCGGCAAGTGGAGTAGTGCTTAAATCGAGATTGCAATCCCGGGTTAAAGGTATTGTGGACGCAATTAGACATTATTGGCCTCCGGGAGCTATCCCAGGATGCTCCCTTGTGACCGCTCTGGTCAACACTCTCAACTCCAATGCACTAGCCCGGTGGGCAGGAAAAGCCCCGGGAACTTTTGGATTTCATTTCCTGTTTGGTCACCAGCAGCACAGGTGACCATTAGCACAGTCCACCATCACAGGCGACCATGCAGAGTCCACCATCACAGGAGATCACGCAGTCCCGGATTCACAGATGAGCTCCAGCATGGTCCGAACGGGAGGTACTGGATCTCATCGGATGCTGGGGAGACGAGTCTGTTATGGCAGAACTACGTTCCAAAAAAAGGAACGCAAATATCTACGCTAAAGTCTCCAGGGCCGTGATGGAAAGAGGCTACTCCAGGGACACAGAGCAGTGTCGTACAAAAATCAAGGAGCTCAGGCAAGCATACCAAAAAGCCAGGGAGACAAACGGGCGCTCAGGGTCACAGCCCCATACATTCCGCTTTTACCATGAGCTCCATGCGATTACGGGGGGTGATGCCACCACTACCCCACCACTGTCCATGGACATCTGCAAGGGGGGAGTTGCACAGAGCAAGGAGGAAGAGACATTGGAGGACAAAGGAGGAGGAGGACAGTGCACAGGCGGCAAGTGGGGAATCCGTTTCCCCCCCTAGCCAGGAACTAATCTTAACGCTAGATCCAATAGCCTCCCCTCACTCCCAAGGTGGGCTCCTGTTCCATGACCCTGGAGAAGGTACTTCTGGTGAGTGAGAGCCTGATCGGAGCCATGCGGTGGGGGGTGGGGGTGGGGGAACCCAGCCACGCTGGGTTGTTCGCGTTTAGAGTAAATGGCTCAGCTCATCCCTGCTCTGAGCCTGATCGGAGCCACGTGGGGGGGGGGGGGGGGGGGGGGGGGGGGGGTTGTTGTGTGCAGTGATCA
>NW_020664393.1:3329462-3368263 GCF_002925995.2 Terrapene triunguis | reverse complement strand
GGGGGGGGGGGGGGGGGGGGGGGGGGCGAGGAGGGGGAGTTGTTGTGTGCAGTGATCATCCCAGAGAGCCCACAGGCCCTCCTTTTATATGGCAAACCCACCAGGCGTTGCTTGCTGTGGGAAAGGGGGCCCAGCAGTTTGAAAGCATTGAAATTAATGTAGAAGAAGCAGAACCCTGCATGCCCCTAGGGGCTGCCTGCAAGATGAATTCTGTTGCCCGGCTGTGTGTGATGGCTTACTCATACCAAAGTGCCCCCTTTGTTCTCTGCAATGTATTTTTTAAAATACGACCCTCCCCTTTTCTCCTCCCGCAGGTGCAAATGTTTCAACGCAGCCCCTATCTACTCCATCCCAGAGGCTGGTCCAGATTAAAAGGCGGAAAAAATGAACACGGGATGACATGTTCGCCGAGCTCATGCAGTCCTCCCGCACTGATAGGGCCCAGCTGAATGCATGGAGGCAAACAATTGCGGAGTCCCGTAAAGCATTACAGGAACACGAAGAGAGGAGGGAGGCACGCGATGAGAGCAGGCAGAACGCTATGGGCAAGCTCATGGGGGAGCAAACTGACATGCTCCGCTGTACGGTGGATCTAATGCGGGAAAGGCAGCAAGACCACAGACTTCCGCTGCAGCCCCTGTATAATCAAACTCCCTCTTCCCCAAGTTCCATAGCCTCCTCACCCAGACGCCCAAGAACATGAGGGGGGAGGCTACGGGGACCCACACACTCAACCCCAGAGGATCGCCCAAGCACCAGAAAGCTGGCATATGCGAACTTTTAATTTGGTTTCTGGACTTGTCCTTCCCTCCTCCACCCCCCTAACCCAACCCCCCCCCACCCAGTCGACCTTCTAATTTCTCTCGATGCATTGTGCATCAAATAATAAAGAACAGTTTTTAAACAATTTTGACTTTATTTCCTTTCATATATATAGAGTGCGGGTAACTTCAAGAGAAACAAACAGAACTGTCACACGGTACATTGGCCAGTCATGAAACTGGCCTTCAAAGCTTCTCTGATGCGCAACGCGCCCCGCTGCGCTCTTCTAGTTGCCCTGTTGTCTGGCTGTGCGAAATTGACAGCCAGGCGAGTTGCCTCAACCTCCCACCCTGCCATAAAAGTCTCCCCCTTACTCTCACAGATATTGTGGAGCACACAACAAGCCGCAATTACAATTGGAATATTGGTTGTGCTGAGATCTAACCGAGTCAGTAAACTGCGCCAGCGCCCTTTCAAACGTCCAAAAGCACATTCTACTACCATTCTGCACTTGCTCAGCCTATAATTGAACTGCTCCTTACTACTGTCCAGGGTGCCTGTGTACGGCTTCATGAGCCATGGCATTAAAGGGTAGGCTGGGTCCCCAAGGATAACTATAGGCATTTCAACATCCCCAATAGTAATTTTCTGGTCTGGGAAGTAAGTCCCTTCCTGCAGCTGTTCAAACAAACCAGAGTTCCTGAAGATGCACGCGTCATGCACCTTTCCCGGCCATCCCACGTTGATGTTGGTGAAATGTCCCTTGTGATCCACCAGTGCTTGCAGCACCATGGAAAAGTACCCCTTGCTGTTTATGTACTGGCTGCCACGGTGTGCCGAGCCAAGATGGGGATATGCGTTCCATCTATCGCCCCGCCGCAGTTTGGGAAATGTGCAGACCACTGTGGATGGCTTCAATGCGCTGGGGTTCCCTAA
Organism: Terrapene triunguis; assembly: GCF_002925995.2. Taxonomy (NCBI): domain Eukaryota; kingdom Metazoa; phylum Chordata; order Testudines; family Emydidae; genus Terrapene; species Terrapene triunguis. The sequence goes on along the minus strand of NW_020664393.1, from coordinate 3,366,565 downwards.
GTCACTACCCTTGATAGCAGCTGGTCAATGACTGCGTTGGCTACTCGCAGCACATCTGCCCCTACGGTAGATTTGCCCACTCCAAACTGATTCCTGACTGACTGGTAGCTGTCAGGCGTTGCAAGCTTCCACAGTGCTATGGCCACTTGCTTCTCAACAGTGAGGGTTGCTCTCATTTTGGTGTCTTTGCGCTTCAGGGCAGGGGACAGCAAGTCACCAAGTTCCATGAAAGTGGCCCTATGCATACGAAAGTTTCGCAGCCACTGGGAATCATCCCAGACCTGCAACACTATGCGATCCCACCAGTCTGTGCTTGTTTCCTGGGCCCAAAATCGGCGTTCCACGGCATGAACCTGGCCCAATGCCACCATGATCTCCCAATCGCCACATGCCATGCATCTAGGAAGGTCTGTGTCCATGTCCTCATCAGTATAGTAATCGCACTGTCGTCGCTTCCTCGCCCGGTTTTGCACGTACTGAACATACTGCTGGATAATGCGCGAAGTATTTACAATGGTCAAAACTGCAGCAGAGATCTGAGCGGGCTCCATGTTTGCCGCGCAATGGTGCCTGCACGGCTAATCCTTGAAAAAGGGTGCGAAATGAGCTGTTCGGTTCAAGATGGCCGATAAAAGGCGGTAAATGGTTGTCTTCTGTAGCTTCCACGGGAGCCCAGGACAGCTTCCACTGCTTTCTCCAGATTGTCTGTGTGCCTCTGTTCACGATGGGTGAGAAACAGCAGGGAATTGTTGTCTTCTGTAGCTTCCACGGGAGCCCAGCACAGACAATCTGGAGAAAGCAGCGGAAGCTGTGCGGCTCTGTTCACGATGGCTGAGGACATTGGAAGTGGATTCAACATACCAGGAGACAGGCGGTGCACCGTGCTGCACCGTCTGCTGGCAGCACGGCGTCTGCCGTAGCTTTCACAGAGGGAAGAGCGAGTGATGGCACACACCCAGAAAAACCTGTGAGAATGGTTTTTGCCCCATCATGCACTGGGAGCTTAACCCACAATTCCAATGGGCGGCAGAGACTGCGGGAACTGTGGGATAGCTACCACAGTGCACCGCTCCAACATTCGATGCTAGCCTCAGTAATGTGGATGCACTCCGCCGAATTCACACGCTTTAGTCGGGACGCAACATCGAATGTATGAACTCGATTCTGGAAATTCGAATAAAATAACTTCGAATTAATTTTGTACTGTAGACGTATCCTGAGTCTACTGCTTTGCTGCAGAGCTTCTGAACTTGGGCTGGAGCGAGAGTATTGTAGAAAGACTACATAATGGGCCTGAGGCGAACAAGAAGACTGGGAGAAGAGAAAGCTTTCAGGGCTTTTCTCATGAGCATTTCATTCCCCGGGGGTTTGGGGCATTCAACTAGTGTTACTTCCTCCTACCCTCACAACACCCTGTCTTGTGGCTGAGATATAGTTTGGCAGCTCATGGACCTGGGGTCCTTTCAAGCTGTCAGCCAAGCTGCACTCCCACAAGACTGGCATGTGGGATCAAAAACCTGTAGGTAGTTGGTGCCTCACGTGGTGTTGCCAATAGGATGACTAGATTTTGAAAATGACCTGTCTTGTGAGCATGGGGAGGAGAGGGAGGGTGGGCACAGCACAAAAGGGGGTTAATCATCTCATTGTTACTTTGTGCTCTCCCGTTTGTCAGATCCACTTGTTGTCTCTTGTCTCATGAAAAAATTGTCAGCTCGTGGGATGGGATCGTCTTTTTATGATTTGTCTGTACAGTGCCTAGTTTCTTGGTACTATCGCAATACAAATAATACATAGATAACACTTAGTATTTATGTTTCATGGCAAACTGTTGGCTGTGGTGAGGGAGGTTCATGTGAAAGAGCTCTGAAAATTGGAGGTGGTAATGGTGACCATTCCTTCCTCTTCCAGCTCCTTATTTCTCTTCATCTTCCCTCCTTTCTAAATAGGATCTAGCACAAGTTACAGAAAAGGGAGGGAGAGAACAATTTAACTCTTCATTGGTCTTGCTGTTTTCTCCCAGTCCCTTTATTTTCCACAGGTCACATTCCTTTTAAATTAATCTTTTTCAATCTCATCTTATCCATGTCCTACCATATTTTTGCCATTTATTCCCCTCTTCCATTGTTTTTATGCTTGTTTTCTTTTTCCCCTTTCTCACTTTATTCTGTCATTTTACATCCCTCTCCCATTTACTTTACCCTCTTCTTTCTTCCCTCACTTTCACATGCATTTTCCTTTCATTCCTCTCGCACCCACCAATCACACCCACATCTGATGCCAAAACACATTAATTCCTGGAAGGTGGGTGGTTAGGCAGCTGGCTGAATAAAAGGATTAAATGTCCCTAGCCACAAACAGGGAGGTGCACGTGGTAAATGGTGGCAATAAATGATTTACTCCAGGGCAGCACAAGCAGGTATAGATGAGAGGGAGGAAAGAGCCTCTAGGCTTTGGTGGGTGAAGTGCCTGGGGGAAGGCAGGAGGGAGCTGTTCAGCATGGAGGTTTCTGTGGAAGGGACAGCTGCTTGCCTAAGGCGGTGTGCGGTCCTAAAAGCCCTGTTCTGAGTACAGTTGAGAGCAAAGGTTATATCCCTTGCACCGTGGAGAAGTGAATGGGGGTGCTAGTGGAGATGAAGCAGGTAACATCAGATGGTGCTTCTGAATGATAAGCTAAACTATTGTTAGGCAATGCCACCTATGGCCTAAAGTCAGCAGTACCACTTAAGGTGCTCACAGGTCACATGCAGCTGATGGAAGAAACAGGAAAAACCCTGGTTTTAGTAAACCCAATTGAAACAGAGAGCCCTTCCTCCACCCAAAACAGCACATGATCACCCTAGCTGCCTACTCCCATCTCTCCTTTTTGTTTAGTCTAGCCAGCAAACATACTGATGCTCTACTTGCTGGGAGACAAACAAATGAGATATAGGAGCTGACAAGGCCATTATGTAATGGTGCCCCTGGCTGGGTCACCCGTGACTGACAACTGAACCTAGGACCTGAACTCAAAGAAATGCAACAGCTCTGTCTCCTTCTGCTGGGCGGGGAGCAACTGTCCCAACAGTTAACTCCCAGGAGTGACAGAGATTTCAGTCCAAAGAGTTCTCTGTGATTGAAAACACTGTTGCAAAGGCTTTTAAGTACTCAATAACTCTACCTGAACTATAACTTTAGTTTTCTACACTATTACTGTGATGGATATTGCAACCCCATGCAATATCTTTGGGGACCATACTGTATTAAGTTACTGAATGGCTTATATATCATTGTGGGCCAGACATCATATGCAACTCCAGGGAGGAAGGTTACCACAGTGTCTCTAGAAACCAAAAACAGTGGGGGTGATTAAGGTAAATCACTTAGGTTGTAAATACCTCCAGAGAGGTACCAACTCCTGGGGAGGCTTACATCTATTGGTTTAAACTGGGGTTTCCAGAGACTAGCAACGAAATAAAAAGGCTGGGTTTAAATGGACTCAGCCATTTTTCTGAACCAGCAAAATGGACAGGACCTTCTGTCCAAGGAGGGCCCCCAAATATTGCAGAAAGGTTGGAAAGACTTTGGCCTACTAGGTATCCATAAGACTGATTCCCGGTATGTTTAACATTTTCTTAAATCTTTGTTTTTATGATTTTTTTTTGTAATGTTTTTACCTTAAGAAAAAATGTGCTAGCTTAGAAAGAGATGTGTGGTAACATGCAGCTGCGAGCAATACACTGCTCTTTCTCTAACAGCTATGAACAAAGTGCAGGCGCTGGCAGTCAGGCTGGCTGGCGATATCACAGGGTAAGGCAGGGGTGTATGCAGGCTTAAAACCCTCCTCCCCCCGATCAAAAGGCAGTTGGACAAGGGTTCCCTGTTCAGAAACAGGGATGGCTGGAGAACTGACTGGGCACTCTGGGAGTGGACAACAGAGGTGCGTGACACAGGTGTTATCCTGAAACTGTGACAGTTACCATGCACTTTTTTTGGGGGGGGGACGGGACATTATGTCTTTATGATTCCCCTGCTTTAGGTTTTAGCTTAGAGGCTTTTAAGTACTCTATAACAGCTGCAGCACTAAGCAGAAGCCATTCAGCAATTAAACTGTCAAGTGCATTCCTTGCCTTAAGGCCCAGCATGTTTTTTTTTTAAACGTATCTCATTATCCCCTGAAAGTCTCCATAACAATAAATAAATAAAAATAGAATAGAATAGAATAGAATCAGCATTAATGACTGTATCTTTGTAAAGTTAGATTTTCCCCAAGCAAGATAAGTTTTCAAACTGGAAATGAAAAAGGTTCAGTTTCCCTCCACAATCATCACTGTAAAACAAAAGCAATAAAGGCAGCACCACTTACCAGAATGTCCCCCCCCAACTAAAGTAAGTTGATATTCACCACATTTCTTCTAAAACAGGTCCTGCAAAGAGAGAGAGACAGAGAGAGAGAGAGAAAGCTTAGTGACTGACTTATTTTCACAACTAAAGCAATGTGAATTATATTACAGTACTTTTTCCCACTTGTACCTTCCCCCTCTCCATTTTTAGGCAAGAGATAATTGGATTTGATCTTTCACAACTCATTTCCGAAATCCATCAGTTCATCACACAAAACATTAAAATGATTACAGAATCCCTTCAGACCTGCTCAGACAGATCACCATTACTGACTACTGCTTATTCAAGTTTCAGCAATGTAAGGGCAATAATATGCAACAGGTAGCAGCAGCAATGAAAATCTGCCAATTATTTTAATCGCAAAGGTAAAGCAAAGGAATTGATACATTGGTTTTATAATACTGCAGTCTGTCCTAAGCTTTTAGTAGATTTGAAATCCACATGTAAGAAAAGAAATATATGTCTAGAAAATCAATCTTTAGATTTTGTTTGTATGTACAATGGAGTGCAATTAGCAAAAGGTTAAAAAAACTAGACGGACATGTATCAAGACAGACTTCAGGAACAGTTTGAGAAGCATGGCGAGTAACACTGACAATCGCCACTATTTTGCCAAGACTGAGTAAATTTCAGATGACAGCTATTTTTTCTTCCAGCTAAATCGTTTGAATGACTCTGAGTGTCCACTAGCAGCAATGTCAAAACAATTTTTTTGAAAAAAAATCGCTGGAGGAGAGAGAAACTGCATTTTTGTTAGTATACAAATTTGGGGGAGAGAGCACAAGCATGGACTCAAAACTGAGGGGAGGGAAAGGACTCTGCCAACAGTATCTGATAGTTTAGTAAGTGGAAATAGACATGTATGTACCTACATGTCAAAAGTTAGTTTCAGGTTTTTCCCCCTACATCAACACAGTAATGATATAAAGCAGTTTTTAAAAATAACTTTTAATGTCTTTGTATTAAGAGTGGGGCTAAATATGGAAAAGAGCGAGTTTTCTAGCTCCTTCATTAGGCAGAAAGGCTTCAGAAGTACAAGCATTGACTCCACGTGCATGCATTCTGATAACAGCTGCTTTGTTAGAAGAATTAGACTAAATACCCAAAACATATGGGAAAATGTTTCATCAGAACCAAAAGAGAAGGGAGAAAATATGCTGAGTTTGCAGCCCAAATAGAAAATCTTCTAAGAAATAGAGAGTACGGGTCCAGATTTTCCAGGATAGAGGTGGCTACGGAGTTAAAGCTGACTGAGTAATTTTACAACTTTGCACGAAAGATTTAAAGGCCTGAATTATTGATGCAACAGCATTGCAGAGGTTACAGTGTTGATTATTACACCAGTAACCTCCCCAAAACCATGGCATGCACATGTGTAAGAGGGGAAGCGGAGATGATTTCCTGGGTTGGATTACCTTTTTCAGATCAGATTATATGATTATCTTTACACAGAAGTAGCTGAAGGAATCTATAGTATGGGAAAATCCTGATTAAAAAAAATGAGCCTCCAAATCTAAAACTCTATCTCTAAATCACAGGGGCTGGACCTACAATGCTCTGGACCAGAATGGGAAGCAGGTCTACAATACCTTAAGTCTAACTGCTCAGAGTTTGATGTTGTACATAAAGATTTGGCATAAAGGACTCTATCAGGAAAACTGAAAATAAAAAAGTGGAAAATATTTCCTCTGAAGTATTAGGGTCACAAACACTTGTTATGGATCTTGAAAATAAGACAGGGGGCAAGAGCCCATTTCTGTTAGTTTGGTGGTTGAGAGTAAAATGATCACCAAGTTTATAGCTGGGTGGAATTCCTGAAGACACTAGAAAAGATTGCATTGAAATCATTTTCTGAGACTTGGTTAAGACACTTCTAATTCCAGTACAGTCCATTTCCCTCTTAGCTGCTAGGCATTTGGGTTGGGAAAAAAAAGCAATTAAAAAAATCAACTTCTACCGCAAAACAATTTGGGTAACTTAAGTACCGAGGCAGTTAAAGTTTTAAGAGGAGAAAGGCTTTTGGATGCTCTTGAATAGCGAGTGTCCCAAATTGGGATGTATGGTATAGTTATCTTTAAAGACACGTGAGAGAACAAGATGGTTATTTCAGTTCCTTGCTGACTTTACATTGTTGCCTCAAAATTATCAGTCAAAGTTTGTTTGAATTTCTTTACATCTATCTTGTATTTTGTCTGAATGAAGCAATTTTATACTTTGTTCTGCTAGAAGTTAAAGCAATCAAGCATTTTTAAAACCTCAGAAGGCAGAAATTGGGGCCTTACAACCAAAACCATGAACTTCTCCCTGCAGTAGTTTGGGCTTCTAAGTCTTTCAAGAATTGGCCTTCTTGTCCTAAAGAGAGATGGAGAAGAGATGGCCAAAACCCAGGACATCTCTCATATACCAATCCAGTGAACCAACAGTGGCCAGAAACAGAAGTGCAGGATTCCTCTTATTTGCTAACAGTCAAACAGTAAAGGAAACTAAAATATTACCTCCTATGGTTTGTTATAACGTGAATACTACAGAATTCTCACTATAGCCTTGGATACACTTGGCAGCTTGCACACTGCAGGAACTCGATACACTAAGCCCTCCCTCCCTCCCTCAGTGGAACTGGACAGTAGGGTGGGAAAACATTTGAGACACAGGCTTGATAGGTATTTTTGTTTGACCACAGGTAGGGAATCCTATTTAAGGACCATTTGGGCAGAGTATCTTGTTAAAGGTTCACGAAATGAGACATTTTAGCATGCCTCAAAAAGTTCAGGGATTTTGTCAAGTTTTGTTATTTTGGCCTCATTTTGGAAAGTAATGTAATATGTGGCCTGTCTGTCTCTTTATTTACAGAGGAAACCTGGTGTTTGGGGAGAAGAAACAAAAGAGATGTGTTTCCTATAAAGGGAAGCAAACAGTTCTGGTTACACGGACTTTGGAACCAAATGACAGTGCTGTATAGGTGGTTGAACAGTGGCAGGCTGAGCGCACAAAAGGCTTCTCCAATGATAGAAGTAAAATTTCAAGTTTCTGTAATTTAAGCTTAGAACCTACTTAGAGGACCTGTTTGTAGTGCCTGTACAGATAGACACACACAGAGTTCATAATTCTTTATTCTACTTCAATACCACCAAAACAACAATCCTTTTAATTGAAGACAATCTGAAATAGGATTCTGATATTGTTAATAGTCTCCAATCACTGACAGGCACCTTTGAGAGGAACTAAACAGACACTGGGAGAGGCAGGGACAGAAAAAGGCAATAACTGGAATACAAGGTCTAAGCCATAGATATTTTGGTCTTCTTCCCCGAACAGTGCTATAAGTAGAGCTGGTCAGGAAATGTTGTTTGGTCCTATTACAAGTTTCAAAAAAAAAAAAAAAATGGTTTTCATTAATTTTTCTTCAGAAGTTTTTGGGTTTGTTGAAAATAAAATTCAGCCCCTCTCCCCCCCCCGACACTGAAATTTCAGTTTTGTGATTTTCAATGAAAACTGAAAAAAAAAATAGAAAATAGTGGAAATTTCCCTTGGAAGTGTCTTCTTCTGTGTGACAAAAATAAAGGTTTTTTTTGTTTGAAAAAAAGGTTCAAATGACAACTTTTGATCAGCTCTAGCCACAAGGAGGCTAGCAAGGGTCAGTGCATACACAGGAAAAGCATAATGTCCAAAGGGGTACTATCACTACTTGTAGGTATGTAATATGGGGAACCCAAAAAAACTTTAGATCCATTCCCTTCATCACATTGGGAGAAAAGACTAAGGAGGAGATAGGGCATTGTGAACGACAACACACTATTTGAAAGGTAGAGATCCTCTCTTTAATTCACTCATTTTGATTTTTAATGTATCTAAAAATGTACATATGTTAGTGTGCCTTAAAACAACCTTCTTTATAGAATATTTTAATTGGAATTATTCCTGACCCACGTCAGTCTCCTCAAAAAAGCAGCAATAAAAAACGTTAGCGCAATCCACACCATCACATTTTGTTTATTCCATCTATTTTTATTTATTTTTTGCCTTTAGGTGTCCCATAACTTTTCCACCATTAAAGTAAAGTAGCAAAAGCTGGATACTAATATAAGAACATGAAAGTATAAAATATAAATAATGAAAGTTACATACACAACAACAATTTATTTAGCAATGGCATCTGATATAGCTTTTATACATCATTTATATTACCAAAGAGTGGAAGCTATTGTATGGATGGAGCTTAGAGACATGTAGAAGTCTGGTATAAAAATCATTTTGGAAATTATAACATGTTTTGTAAAAGACAAAACCTTTTTATGGTTATAGCCACTGTGATGGTTACAGCCCACATTAGTGATATTTCCTGTTTCATGAGACCACCTTTACTTATCCACACTCAATGTTCAACTAGACCTCTGTCATAGAATCATAGAATATCAGAGTTGGAAGGGACCTCAGGAAATCATCTGTCCAACCCCCCCGCTCAAAGCAGGACCAATCCCCAGACAGATTTTTACCCCAGTTCCTTAAATGGCCCCCTCAAGGATTAAACTCACAATCCTGGGTTTAGCAGGCCAATGCTCAAACCACTGAGCGATCCCCCCCAGGGGGATAGTGTGTCATCAATACCAGACACAGAGTTAACTCCAGTATTAACAATGGAGGAAGACGGCTCACTGACTGACATTAAAATCATGCATCTTTTTAGCACGTGGAAAGGCTCCCATCAACTATGAGCTTTGAATCAAGCCCAAAGACAGCAAGCTTAACTTTACTCAAATAAATAATAAACCAGAGAAATTAATGAAAGCACTCCAGACAAACTCTGAATGTTTCAACTGAAATATTTATTTTTGTTTTAATGAAAATCACCACCAGTTGTCGGTTAAGGCAGTGATGCCAATATGATTTCTGTCACTACTGATAATACAGAGACAAGTGGGTGAGGTAATGTCATTTATTGGACCACTTTCTGTTGATGAGAGACAAAAGCTTTCAAGCCACACAGATCAAGGGAAGGTGGTCCAATAAAAGAGATCACCTCACCCATCTTGTGTCTCTAACATCCTGGGACCGACATGGCTACAATACACTGCATGCTACTGATAATGGTAGCTGGTTCTTATTAGTGAGAAAAGACTTTTGATGCAAAAACTTTAGAGAGATCCCTCTGGCTTATCTACTGGAGCAGAAGGATGACCTTGTTAACCACTGGACTGGGCCTCTGAGGTCTCGGTTCTGGGACAAGTTTCATGTGGGAAGTCACTTAATCCACCTGTGCCTCAGCTCCCCATCTGTAAGAGGGGGATTTAGGAGGGCAGATTTACTCATGTTTGCTCAGATATTACAGTGAGGAGAGCTATAGAAAAGTCTCCAAATAAATATTGACAAAATACTGCCAGTTTCAATGGCTGGGTTGGATCCGGTTAATAAATAGGCATTATTTAGCCTTACTGTCTGCCCAAAACAACCCAGTCAGAATCTCATATTTTGGTTCTTATCCTGTTACTTCACATGATTACAATTAGGAGGAAAAAAGATGAAAACAGGTACAAGTTTAAAAGTTTCGCTAGCACTGAGAAACCTGGATCAGTATCTGCAGTTAGTGAAGGTTCTATTGTAAGATTTGGATCTACTGTATAAAGAAAGGTGGTGTTCACTACTGTGCTAAATACTGACCCTAGTGTATTATAGATTTTAGCATTATAGTTTAGATTTATTATACCTCTCCATAAACTTACATTCTCTATTTTAAATGAGTGGGTTTTTCTGGATCATATATTCATCTATTAAGTATTACCCTCTCTTCAATAGATTGTAATTGCAGGATGTTAGTACAAATTTTGCTCCACCTTTCCTAGTCACACTGGGGTCTCCGTGCTATGCTAGTGACATTGGTATCCCCTATGATTTGTACATTGGCCTTCACATGGCGTGCCCAATTTTATTCAGAATTGAGTGATTCTCTGTGTTCATTGCTTTTCCAAAGCCCACCTACTTTATATTTTTAATCCTATTAAACAACAACAAAAGACACTTCTGAAAAAATACATAATTGAACACAGAAAACACTCACAGGGAAATTATACCTAATTCATACAGAAACTGTATAGCTTAAATTCTGCCAACATAAAGCAATCTAGTACCATACAATGCCAAACTATACATAAAGGACTCTTGTCCCGTGAACATCCGAAAGGTTTCCAACAATAAAACCTTTTTATTTTATTTTTTTAAATCAAGGAAACGTTTAGGTTACACAGAGAAACAGAGGCATCCCTGTTAGCTTGAAGCCATTCTTTGATAAATGAAGGTTCCAGATGGCAGGCACATAATATGAAAAAGCCCAGTCATCAGGAGGAGGAATCCAGAGGCAGCAAACAGGGAGCTCCTAAGGGAATTGACTCCCCCATTCTTCCCCCGCTGTGACTGACAAAACCCTGGACATCACCAGCCAAATCCATTAAGACTACCCATTGACTTTTGATACTCTCCTCTCAGTGGGGATGAAATCCAGAAAGAAAGAGGGCAGTGTCTATAAAGCGGGATAAGTAGGGTACCAGCTTCTTTCAGAAATCCAGTGGTTTTCATAGAATCATTTTGCATCAGCAAACTTCAAGACATGAGCAAGGGCAACTGGTCCCTACCATGCCCCAAAGAAAATGGAGAGACAGGAATAGTATGTTTATTTCCAGCACCATCTCCATAGTATCTAAGCTCTGAATGAGCATTCTCATGGTGCAGGCTACATCTTGGAGAAACAGATCTCAAAGTCCCAATTGCAGTTGTAAGGATCCATCACTCTTGCAATAGCAGCAAGTGTTTATGTAGAAAAAAACTTTAGGAAAATACTTAGGTATTTTTAGATGTATTTAATTCAATGTTTTGTCATTTTAAAGAGTGTAAATCACTTTTTTGTTCTTTAATCTTCTGTCACATCTGATCTATTCCTTTATCGACCAGCATATGCTTATCACCTGGTGCTATATCCAGCATTCCCCTTTCCCTGGCCTGCCACTCCCCCTGCATATGCCTCCCTGTATGGAGCTCCTTTCTCCTCCCACACATGCTGCTTGGCTCTCTCCCCACCTGTATGCTTCCCTCACACTGATGGCTCCAGTCCCATTGGCATTCCTGCTAGTGCTTCAACTGATGGCGCGCACATCTCCAGTTCACCTGGTTGTCCAGTCCCTGGCTCCTTTTACTTCTCCACCTACGTGGCAGGAGCTAAGCAGAATCCTTCTTGTGTTCACCTACTTTTACCGTCATCCATTCTCTTTGCAAGGGGGATCCTTGACATGGGCTGAAGCAGCTGGAAGCATGAAAAAACTGTGTCACTGCCCACTCTCTAGAGACCACTATCTGAGGACTGCTGATCAAGGTGATGTGTGGATACGTGGCAGAGAAGGCTGAAATATGTACAAACATAATGAAAAACAAAACAAAAATGAATAGATTGGAATGCCTCAGTGTGAATGAAATTGAAGATATTGTAGATTATACAGTACAGAGAAACTGCAATCACAGCCTGTTTCTAACTTCTGCTTTTTGAAGTATGATTAAAAAGGTCTCATACTCTTAAATTCCCCCTGCTATTCATTTTTCCTTGCTTTTTCTAAATGAAAACATATTTTAGCTGTCTTCTTTTTAAAATGATTGATAAGCAATGTAAAGCATACATGGCTCATGCCATCAGAAGTCTGGCTTGGCAATAAGTTTAGGCTATCTCAAGCAATCAAGGGGCTTAAACAGTCTTTAGAAAAAACTATTGGGGGGTTCAATAATATATGCATTTAGACTGGGATATCCTATAGTTTCCAGCTGTTTCTCCCCTTACTTAGTTGCATACTCATAAAAATTGTGTACTCCTCAAATAGTAGGAAAAAGATTTTTATTAACTATGGGAAGAGTGCTTATATTTTTACACCCAGGAAATAAGAGTACTATGCAAAACCAGCCAGACAAATACTTTTTATGAATGGGGCCCACAGTTCTCAAAATAGATCAGAGTATAACTCTCATAGCTGTCTCTTTGGAATGTTGCTGGGATACTGTAGATGCTCACTGAAAAGGACAATACCCTACCACAGTCATCAGGGCATGAAAATAAAGGGCATTATACCAGTGGTGCATAACTGAGTTGAGCAGTGTTGTAAGTATGGTCATTTATTATTGGTATTAAAAAAGCACCTAGGGCCCTCTTATTACCAGTGTGTGAGGCACTGTACAAACACAGAGCAAAAGATATTCCCTGCCCTGAACAAGTTATAGTCTAAGGCCTTGATCCGTCAACGAGTTCTGCATGCATGGGACCCTGGTATTCATGCAGAGCTCACTGCAGGATAAATCCCCAATTATGCATTGCTTCCTGCATCCTTCGGATAAGTGTTGGGTGCCAGAATTACTAAGAATTTCCAGTAGTCAGGTATGTTCATAATCACTCCAATTTTTAATATTTAATTTATTACAATTTATATTTGAGCATTTATTTGGTAAAAAATTCTATCTTACCACAGTAGAATCTCAAAGCACTCTACAAAATATCAAATAATTTTCATAATGCCAAAGGGGAGGTAAGGCAACACGGTCAGTTCCATATGGTTAAACTAAAGCAAAGACGTTAAGGGGCTTGCCTGAAGTCAGAGTAAGTGTGTGTCAGAACTGGAAATAGAATCCAGGAGGCTTAGCTTCTAGTCGCATGCTCAAATACACTAAGCAATCTTGTCTTTCCCTGCTGTAATCCTAACAATGCAAACGGTTACATTTCACAGCATACAAACAGAGAAGTTAGACAGATACATCAGATGCATTGCAACCGTCCAACAATAGTAACATTATTTCTTAGAATTCAGAACACACATGAAACAGAAAGAAACAAAAACAGGCTGCTCCCAAAGGCAGAGCGGCACAACTCACCCCACCTTACTTAAAGGTGGCTGTTTGGAAAACGGACACCAGTCGCAGGCTTGGCTACAGGGACTCCCAACCCTGCAAGCAGACACAGGTAAGATCCCTGTTCTTAAAGCAACAGCTTGCAATGCCAACACAGTCCTCAATATACCACAAACTGTTTTTCAAAAATTCTTTTAACTAATTCATGCCTCCCATCATGGGTTTCATGATACTGTCCCCCTAGACTCTCTGTCCTGGGGGAAGCAGAACATTTCCCTTATTCAGTGGTGCCAACAACCATATGCAAGTTGCACACGGTTCGTACCATTGGCAGGGGCAGACCTAGGGAGGGCACCAGGTTCAGCTGCTCCTGGGCAAGCTCGCTCCATCAGGCATGCTCAGTGGCTCAGCTATCTTATGTTGTATTGGGAGTGACACTGCATCTGTGTGGGCTGGACTGGAAGGTGGGGGATGTGCATGGCATAGACTCAGTTGGTGAGGCACTGGGTCCAGCGACACCACATGGATTGGCGGTGACCAACTACATCCCACGTTACCCACAAGAAGTGTTGGAAGTATGATACTGTAATTCAAAAGTTACATGGACTGCAACAGAATAGGTATGACACATACTTTAAAAAAACAAAACAAAACAAAAACTTTTCCCATGAAGTCTAAGGAAAAATTAAAAAAAAAGAAGAAGAAAAAAAAAGATTATTCTTTTTCTATAAACAACCACCTACACATGCTCATGTTCCATGATGTGGCATATCAGGCACAGTAAGACTCTTGTTGAAATTTAATTTTGTAAAAATGCACAATTTGCAAATTCATTTCTCTGTTAAGGTGCATTCAGCAGAAGAATGTTAGTGTAACAAAAATTACAGCAACATGACTAGACCACATAAAAAACCAAATTGTATGCCAGAAACAAGTTAAAAATACATCAGAGTTCATTTTTACTTAACTAAATTGTTATATCACAGTCTGCTTACGATCTGGCAATATGGGAAAAAGAGTGCTATTAAGCAGGTGGAACTGAACTTGTCAAGATCAAATGAAGATTATTGAAGAAAGCACTTAAAAAAAAATCACAAAAAGAAAGCATGACATTAATAGTGGCTTCACTGCAATCTGGAACTTGAGTTAGTTACTCTTTAAAGGGACACTAAAATCATTTTGTCTACATTTGTTTTACCTATTATTGTTTCAAGTACAACTAAGGACTACTATAACTGAAAGATCAGAAAAATCATCTATGTTTCAGTTTTACTTTGTCCATTAGACCAGTGGCTCTCAACCAAGGACAGATGTTTTCCAGTGGGTACTCAGCATTTCTCAACCTGGGGGTTGTGATTCATTAGGGGGTCACGGGATGGGTATAGAGGGGTTGCAAATGCAGGGCCAGTGTTACGGGGGCAAGCAGACCAGTTGCTTCTGGCCTCACGCAAAGGTAAGTTACATGCTTCAACCCCATATAGCAGTGGCAGGCTTCAGCCTTGACACCCAACGCTCTGGCTTCAGACAAGGCTCGCAAGTCAAAAACAGCAAGACAAATCAGCCTCCTGAAAGGGGTACAGTAGTCTGGAAAGGTTGAGAACCACTGCATCAGACAGTAATTTGTGTATAGCAAGTATCCCTATTTGTCATACAGCAATAGAAGAGAGAAAACAGCTTTAAACTAGAAAAATGTTGTTGTAAAAACTACTGTATCTGGTGTGGTGTGGGGGAAGGACCAGAGGTAGATGTAGTTCTTTAAACTACTTTAAACTTAATTTAAAAAAAATTGTCTGGATTTTGAATTCACCACCATCTTTTAGAGGGAAAAAAACATTCACAGCTTTTTGAGAGTTTTCATTCCCAAACACAAACCAAAACCCCTATACAAATGCTTCCAAAATACTCAAACAAAATGAAGAAAACAGGAAATTAATTTTTCAGGACAACACACGAAGTACAAATGAAAAGATTTTGCAGTGACATAATGCTTCAGTACAGAATACATGAATGAGACTGTACATTTAGTTTTTCCATTATATCCAAAAAATACAGCAGTTCTCCCCTTAAAAGAGAGTCCCAGCATGAATTAGAATAATGCAGTCGTACATGTAATCCTAGGATTGTGCTATATTAGTGTAAACATCTGGATGTCAAAGACATCATTTTGCTGGCAACTGAACTACAGAATTCTATGGGTTAAAATGTCATACTATTTCCCTAATAATCTGCTCTAAAACAACAAACAACAACAGCAGCAGCTCCTCCTCCCTCACTTTTAGTCCATTACATTAAACAGTGAAAAAACAAAAAGTGGCATCATTAGCACATAAAAATAAGGTTTAAGGGCAGTACTTTATCCTCTAGTAACCCAGAGCAGAATTTGGCCTATTGTTTTCTGCACATTTCAGATGTGTCCTTGGTTTCCTGCTTAGCATTCTTTTATTATTACTACATAACTGTATAAAGCAAGTCTTGTCTCTAAGGGCAATACGTTGCTCACATCCTCATAATGGATTCTTGACTCCGGAATTCTGCTCTCCCTATGTTCATATAATTCTTCTCACTGACGTCAATAGGAGATTCTGCTGTCTTGATATGTGCCAAAGTCAGTCAAAATCTATTAGAGTAATTAAGACCTTGTCTCAATTAGACAATATTTCATAAAATTTCCTATTGTTGCTACCACTGTTTCATCATGTAGCAGCGGGGACTGGCATGTTAGCCACCCTGTCATCTAGACCTGCTCTGAGCATGGTTAGACAATAGTGATTAAAATGCTGATAGGTATTCGACACTAGCGCACCCATCGCCATCTACGTAACTGCACCAGTGTAGAACAAAAGTGGAAAGTTTTAAAGCACAACTGGTGAAGATGAGAGAGCAATGTTTTGCCCTTAGTTTTGTCCCCTTTTCTACATGCTGTGAATTGCAACACTTTTTAAGTCACCTAACTTAAATAGTTAAAAAAAAAAAAAAACATTGTTATAAGGGCAAACTCCTTTTGTGTCCTAAGTTACTGAACTGACCCAGAACACTGGTAAGTTTCCGCTACTTTCAGTTTTGCAGGTTTAATCAAGTTTACGATGAAAGCCATTATTTTTGAAGCATGGCAAAAAACTCTATAATGTACTGTCAATGATTTACGGTACAAGGCAAGGCAAGGCAAAAACAATTGTGCAAAACGTTTATAAGTCCCCTTTGTATTGCTGAAAGTATCTAGTTTGGACTTAAACAGGAAATGTCACATTTGATTTTGACCTAGAACCAAATATGCTCAGCTTCTGAATACAACACACACCATTCATACAGTGTACTGAACATGAATTCCAACTGCAGAATGTGGGATACCAGAAGCAGAAGACATTTGAGAAAGAACATTCAGAATAGAGAAAATGCATTATTTGCAGCAGTGAAGACTTTTTTTTAAATGGAGTCTGAAAGTCTACACACTGTAGAATGTGTCAGTAAAATCGGTGGAAGTACACACTCACACGTGCACACAAATTCTATGAAGAAAACAGCATAAGCCACCCAAAGTCACATAATGAGGCAAGAATAATTTGTGTGTGTGTGTGTGTGTGTGTGAGAGTGTGTGTGAGTGTGAGTGTGAGTGTGAGTGTGAGTGTGAGTGTGAGTGTGAGTGTGAGTGTGAGTGAACATACATGTAAAATAAAAAGTTCCCCTAAAAATTCTCACGTGCTCTGGAAAATTCTACAGGACACTGACTGAAATCTGCACTCAGTCATGTCATCAGCACAAACTGACTGGATATTTTAAATTGTTATTTTTAAAAAACAAAATACAATATCTGCAAGTTATTTCTTGAACACTTAGGGTCTGACCTAGCAGAAAGATTGTCTACAGCTTCCCGGGCTATACAAGTCCCTATAGGCTCCAGAAGCTGGCTCTGCAACAAGCCAGACTATACAGCAGAACAGCCCTTCACAGCAGGCTGAACTATAAAACAAAACCATACCTATATGCTAGAAAGCTATTAAACAAGAAAGAGCTCATTTACTGAGCTTTGTTTCCTGTGATCCCTGCATTCCCATTCATGACCTGTTCCACTTCCCCTCACCTGTATGGGTGTGCAGCTAACAATTCCTGTACTACTACTAGTAGGATGTGGTCCCCCAAAAAAGGAAAAACAAGATCAGGTTAGCCTATTTGACATCTACACAAAAAGCACTTGGTACGTGGGTGGATGAGTGTCGCTCCTATTACCACCAGTTTCTTGAGCCACCCACTTAACATTTGTTTGAGTGGGGGGCCTGGTTAATCTCCATCCAAGAATACTGAAGGAACTAGCATATGAAATTGCAAGTCCAATAGCAAGGATTCTTAATTAATTGTAAATTTGGGGGTCATGCCCTATGAGTGGAGAATTGCTAATATAGTACTTATTTTTAAGAAGGGGTGGGGGGGAAGTGATCCAGGAAACAATATGCCGGTTAGTTTGACCCCAATTGTATGCAAGGTCTTGGAACAAATTTTGAAACAGAAAGTAGTTAAGGACATCCCAGGAAGTTTTTGGAAAGTGTAGGGGACAATTTCCTGGTGCAAGTGCTGGAGGAACCAACTAGGGGCAGAGCTTTTCTTGACCTGCTGCTCACAAACAGGGAAGAATTAGTAGGGGAAGCAAAAGTGGATGGGAACCATGAGATGGTCGAGTTCAGGATCCTGACACAAGGAAGAAAGGAGAGCAGCAGAATACGGACCCTGGACTTCAGAAAAGCAGACTTTGACTCCCTCAGGGAATAGATGGGCAGGATCCACTGGGAGAATAACATGAAGGGCAAAGGGGTCCAGGAGAGCTGGCTGTATTTTAAAGAATCCTTATTGTGGTTGCAGGAACAAACCATCCCAATGTGTAGAAAGAATAGTAAATATGGCAGGCGACCAGCTTGGCTAAACAGTGAAATCCTTGCTCATCTTAAACGCAAAAAAGAAGCTTACAAGAAGTGGAAGATTGGACAAATGACCAGGGAGGAGTATAAAAATATTGCTCAGGCATGCAGGAGTGAAATCAGGAAGGCCAAATCACACTTGGAGTTGCAGCTAGCAAGAGATGTTAAGAGTAACAAGAAGGGTTTCTTCAGGTATGTTAGCAACAAGAAGAAAGTCAAGGAAAGTGTGGGCCCCTTACTGAATGAGGGATGCAACCTAGTGACCGAGGATGTGGAAAAAGCTAATGTACTCAATGATTTTTTTGCCTCTGTCTTCACAAACAAGGTCAGCTCCCAGACTGCTGCACTGGGCAGCACAGTATGGGGAGAAGGTGACCAGCCCTCTGTGGAGAAAGAAGTGGTTCGGGACTATTTAGAAAAACTGGACGTGCACAAGTCCATGGGGCCGGATGCACTGCATCCGAGGGTGCTAAAGGAGTTGGCGGATGAGATTGCAGAGCCATTGGCCATTATTTTTGAAAACTCATGGCAACTGGGGGAGGTCCTGGATGACTGGAAAAAGACTACTGTAGTGCCCATCTTTAAAAAAGGGAAGAAGGAGGATCCGGGGAACTACAGGCCAGTCAGCCTCACCTCAGTCCCTGGAAAAATCATGGAGCAGGTCCTCAAGGAATCAATTATGAAACACTTAGAGGAGAGGAAAGTGATCAGGAACAGTCAGCATGGATTCACCAAGGGGAAGTCGTGCCTGACTAACCTAATTGCCTTCTATGAGGAGATAACTGGCTCTGTGGATGAGGGGAAAGCAGTGGATGTGTTATTCCTTGACTTTAGCAAAGCTTTTGATACAGTCTCCCACAGTATTCTTGCCGCCAAGTTAAAGAAGTATGGGCTGGATGAATGGACTGTAAGGTGGATAGAAAGCTGGCTAGATCGTCGGGCTCAATGGGTAGTGATCAATGGCTCCATGTCTAGTTGGCAGCCGGTTTCAAGCGGAGTGCCCCAAGGGTCAGTCCTGGGGCCGGTTTTGTTTAATATCTTTATTAATGATCTGGAGGATGGTGTGGACTGCACTCTCAGCAAGTTTGCAGATGACACTAAACTGGGAGGCGTAGTAGATACACTGGAGGGTAGGGATCGGATACAGAGGGACCTAGACAAATTAGAGGATTAGGCCAAAAAATACCTGATGAGGTTCAACAAGGACAAGTGCAGAGTCCTGTACTTAGGACGGAAGAATCCTATGCACTGCTACAGACTAGGGACCGAATGACAAGGTAGCAGTTCTGCAGAAAAGGACCTAGGGGTCACAGTGGACGAGAAGCTGGATATGAGTCAACAGTGTGCTCTTGTTGCTAAGAAGGCTAATGGCATTTTGGGCTGTATAAGTAGGGGCATTGCCAGCAGATCGAGGAACGTGATCGAGGAACGTGATCGTTCCCCTTTATTCGACATTGGTGAGGCCTCATCTGGAGTACTGTGTCCAGTTTTGGGCCCCACACTACAAGAAGGATGTGGAAAAATTGGAA
Organism: Terrapene triunguis; assembly: GCF_002925995.2. Classification (NCBI taxonomy): domain Eukaryota; kingdom Metazoa; phylum Chordata; order Testudines; family Emydidae; genus Terrapene; species Terrapene triunguis. Next base: position 3,346,881 of record NW_020664393.1, on the reverse strand, counting down.
AGAGTCCAGCGGAGGGCAACAAAAATGATTAGGGGTCTGGAGCGCATGACTTATGAGGAGAGGCTGAGGGAACTGGGATTGTTTAGTCTCCAGAAGAGAAGAATGAGGGGGGATTTGATAGCTGCTTTCAACTACCTGAAGGGGGGTTCCAAAGAGGATGGAGCTCGGCTGTTCTCAGTGGTGGCAGATGACAGAACAAGGAGCAATGGTCTCAAGTTGCAGTGGGGGAGGTCTAGGTTGGATATTAGGAAACACTATTTCACTAGGAGGATGGTGAAGCACTGGAATTAGTTACATAGGGAGGTGGTGGAATCGCCTTCCTTGGAGGTTTTTAAGGCCCGGCTTGACAAAGCCCTGGCTGGGATGATTTAGTTGGGAATTGGTCCTGCTTTGAGCAGGGGGTTGGACTAGATGACCTCCTGAGGTCCCTTCCAACCCTGATATTCTATGATTCTATGACATAGAGATAAATGGTAATTGAGATAAAATACAACATGGTTTTACAAAAGGTAGATTGTGCCAGACCAACCTGAGCTCTTTCTTTGAGAAGATACATGATTTTCTAGACTAGGGTGGCCAAACCACGGCTTGGGAGCCACATGCGACTCTTTAACAGTTAAAGTGCTGCTCTCTGGCCCCCCCATACTCCTCTCATTCTTCACCTACTACACTGTTTGGGGAAGTTTGAGACTTATGCCCTATGGCAGGGTGGTTGCCTGAGGCCCAGCAGGTGAGCCCCCTGGGGCTGAAGCCCCAAGACTCCCTGACCCCACATGGCAGAAGCCCTGAGCCACTACCACACCGCAGGGCTGAAGCCCCAAGCCCCAGCAGGCACACCCCAGCTCTCCAACTTCTGAAGATTGTCGTATGCGTCTCAGAGGGTGAGCAAGTTTGGCCACCCCTGTTCTAGACAAAGGAAATGCAGTAGATTGAATCTACCTGGTTTTCAGTAAGGCAATTTGATAGTTCCACATGGGAAAGTATTAGTTAAATTGAAGAAGATGGGGATTAATATGGGAGCTGAAAAGTGGATAAGGAACTGGTTAAAGGGAAGACTATAGCTGGTCATACTGAAAGGTGAACTGTTAATCTGAGGTAGGTTACTAGAGGATTCCTCAGGGAACTGTCTCGGGACCAATCTCACTTAACGTTTTTGTTAACAACCTTGGCACAAAAAGTGGCAGTGTGCTAATCAAATTTGCGGATACAGGCGAGTCTCATCTTACGCTGGGGTTACGTTCTGCTGTCAGCGCATAAAGCGAAAATCGCGTATAGTCAAAATTACATTGAGTGTAATGGCGGGCAGAATCTCCCGCACTACAGGTACAGTATTTAAATTGTTATTTTTCTCTTTTTTTGTTTTTGCCGACTGCGCAAAGCTGAATTCACGCATGTTAAATGCGTGTAAGATGAGACTCGCCTATAACAAAGTTGGGAGGTATTGCCAGTATGGAGGAGGACCATACAAAAAGATCTGGACAGCCTTGAAAATTGGAGTAATAGAAATGGAATGAAATTTAATAGTGCAAAGTCATGCACTTAGGAAGTAACAATAAGAATTGTTGCTATAAGCTGGGGACATATCATATGGAAGCAACAGAGGAGGAGAAAGAGCTGGGTGTACTGGTTGATCACAGGATGACTGAGCCACCACTATGATGTGGCCATGAAAAAGGCTAAGCCAAGACGAGGGTGCATCAAATGAGGTATTTCTAGTAGAGACAGGGAAGTGTCATTATACAAGGCACTGCTGAGACCTCATCTGGAGTACTGTGTGCAATTCTGGTTTCCTGTGTTTAAGAAAAAGGAATTCAAACTGGAAGAGATGCAGAGAAGGGCTTCTAGGATAATCAGAGGAACTGAAAACCCACCTTACAAGAGGAGACTCAAAGAGCTTTACTTTTGTTTAGTCTAATGAAACAAAGGCTGAGGGGAGATAGGATTGCTCTCTATAAATACATCAAAGGGATAAATACCAGGGAGGGAGAGGAGTTATTTAAGTTAAGCACCAATGTGTACACAAGAACAAATGGATATAAACTGGCCATCAACATGTTTCGGCTTGAAATTAGATGACGGTTTCTAACCATCAGAGGAATGAAGTTCTGGAGCAGCCTCCCAAAGGGAATAGTGGGGACTAAAACCTAACTGGCTTCAAGACAGACCTTGATACGTTTATGGAGAGAACGGTATGATGAGACTGCCTACAATGGCATGTAGCCCATCTGCGACTACTAATAGCAAATATCCACAACATCCAGAGACAGGACACTAGATGGGGAGGGCTCTGAGTTATTACACAGAATTCTTTCCCACGTGTCTGGCTGGAGGGTCTTGCCCACATGCTCAGGGTCCAACTTATCACCATATTTGGGGTTGGAAAGGAATTTTTCCCCACGTCAGACTGGCAAGAGACCCTGGGTTTGTTTGGGTTTTTTTGCCCTCTGAATCACTTGAGGTTTAAACTAGAGTAAATGGTGGATTCTCTGTAACTTGAAGTCTTTAAACCATGATTTGAGGACTTCAGTAACTCAGCCAGAGGTTCTAGGGTTATTATAGGACTGGGTGGGTGAGTTTCTGTGGCCTACAATGGGCTGGAGGTCAGACTAGATGACCAAGATGGTCTCTTCTGGCCTTAAAGTTTATGAGTCTAGGAGGAGATCTCCTTTACCATCTGTATGAGCTCCAAAACATTTCAGTTAGCCAGAAAGTGCCTTTTTGCCCTGTTAAAAATTCTTCTATATAGTTGACTGACTGGCAGAATGTGGACAGGAAATGCACTGAGCGTGCTCAGTACATCTCTCAAAATAAAACATGCATCAGGATTGTCCAATGCAGGAATATGTTTAAATGGAATCTAATTTCATTTCTGAAGAGAGAGAGTTTAAGGTGATTTCTTAGTGCCTGAACAGGCATTGTGCAGCTACTGGTGGTGAGGTGTATAGGGCTATGTCTGCACTGCAATGTAAGCCCAGAGTGAGTGGGACTGGAGTCAGCTGATCCAGGTTAGAGAACCCAGGACTTGAGCATCTACACTGATGATTAGCCCTACATTAAGCATCTTCTAACTTGGGCTCAAACCGGGGGCTCTGGTGTCCACACGGCAACGTTCAGACCTGAGGCAAACTAACAATATCACAGATTCCTTCGTGCCCTCCTGACATGTGGCGGTTCTAGCCCTTTGGTGCAACGTGGGAAAACCTGACTGCCCATTCTTCATGTTCTGGGAAGTTTGAACAGCACACCAACACAGCCTGCTGATCAACATGGAGGAGACCCCTTTTCAAGAGCTTCTCTTGCTTGCACTTTCACTCTTGTGTCAGGGATTGGGCAGAGCTTCTGTGAGGTGCTGGTGGACGTTTTGGTGGTGTTTTCTGACCCACCAAAGGCACTCGACAGAGCTTATGACGGAGGAGTACCACCACCCAGGCATGACAGACTTGCACTGGCTGATGCTTCTCAGTACCCTTGGTATAGCTGCCGACGCCCCCTACGTAGGCTGGTGCTTCCGGCGCAAGGCCACAAGGACAGAGTGGGGGGATCACAATGTCATGCAGATGTCAGATGACCAGCAGTGGGTCCAGAACTTTCACATGAAGACATCTACATTTCTGGAGCTTTGTGAGCAGCTTGACCCAACCCTCCAGCATAAAGACACATGCATGCAGCCACCATTGCTGGTCCAAAAGTGGGTTGCTATAGCTGTCTGGAAGCTGGCTACACCAAACTGCTATTGTCTGCTGCCAATCAGTTTGATGTAAGAAAGTCGACTGTGGATAAAGTGATGGTGGCGGAGGTTTCTGAGGCAATCAGGTGGGTTGTTTTCACAACATGGCAGGCATAAAAGGTATTCCTGAGATGACTGCTGGCTTGGAGAGAGTAGGGTTTCCAAACTGCACTGGGGACACTGATGAGACTCAAGTGCCCACAGATTGCCCTCCTTTGTACTAATCCATTTTTATGCAGGCCTTTGTGCATCACAGAGGTTGATTTCTAATTGTCAATGTAGGCTGCCTGGGAAAATTCACAATGCCAGGGTTTTTCACCTATCAGGAGTCTACATTCATGGACAGTCTGGGATACTATTCCCACCAAATGTCACTGTCATAAAGTTACAGTTACTGTCGCCACCAATATTCTGGGGGACCCCGCATAGTCCCTTTTGCCTTGGTTTATAAAACCACACCCTGACTTCAGAGGCTGGCAAAAAAAAGTTTAATTACACTCAGCTAGTGTAGAATGATTGTGAATGTGTTTTGGAAAACTGAAATCCTGTTGGAGGTGTTGACAGATCCATTTGGATTCCAGTGTGATTAATGCTTCCACATCACTGTGGCTTGCTGTGCTCTTTGTAATCTTTGTGAAGCCAGGAGGTGAGCCATTTCCTCCTGAGGACCTATGACAGCGAGGGGCTACTGAATCGGTACGCTCAACTAGAAAGTGCCCGTACCACAGCTGGAGCTGGATGCACCCGAGCAAGAAAAATCAGGGATTTTTTGTGCTCTCACATTATGGACTTCCATAGTCCAATGGAAGAGGTGGAATAGTACCTTTATGAATGTGCTTGTGGGGGGGATGGGGCTTGATTGCCATGCAATCTGCTTGTGAATGATCTGATTATTTATGAAATGGGGGTTGGGTGGGGGATGTTTCACATTATGAATTTATATAAGAAAGTGACTCAAATGTGGATTGCTGTACCCAACTGTATAGAGGAATAGTGTTCACATACTAATTCCCAATTGTTCCTGATCATGTGCTTAGCTTTATTTCAAATACAGAGTGTATGATGAGATTCAGTGATAGCAACAAACTTTGTTGATGACATAAAAAGCTTTATTTATAAACATGTATTAAAACAGCACAACATTCACTCACTGCCAGGCAGACCTGCTGCCATTAACTCATCAAAACACCAGTTACAACAGAACCTTTCCTAAGCAAAACAAAAAACAAAATGCATGAAGTGCAAGCTGTGAAACCATGTACACAACAGAAATTCCCTACCATTGCATGTCCCCCATTCTCCTTTCCCTTCTTCCCCCATTTTCGTTGCAGTTGGTGCTAGGGGCGAGAGGGGAAGACATCCACAAGAGAGGGAGTCAAGGTGGAGGACTGCATGGGACTAAGTGGCCCTGCCCAGCCACTTATGAGGCATGGTTGCATGGGCCACCCAGACATGGAGTTTTCTAAGCTGTTTGTGGTCTGAGGTACATTGCAGGGGACTCAGGCTGTGCTGTGGGAGAGGGAGCAGGAGCCCGTACTCTTGCAGCAGTGATTGATATGAGTCGCTCCAACAGTTCTCTTTGCTGAGCTCTGTGTTTTTCCCCTAGCTGCCATTCCTGTTCCAGGAACTGTGAAATAACTGACTGCTCATGTGCTGAAACCCTGTCCTCAAGCTGTGCAGCCTGAGCCTTTCCTCTTGCCATAAATCCCTCCACTTCTGGTACTGGACCTGCTTGTTGGCCCTGTCAAGAACTTCAACCATATCTTCATCATGGAAATGCTTTCTCTTGGAATGGTCCATGAAGGTACATTGGGCCAGGTTTGTACTGCACTGTGGAGATATTAGGGCCAGCAGAGGTTGAGAGGCCTGGAACAGGACAAGGCACACTGGGTTGTCGTCTCAAATAGCTCAGTGAAGGAGCACAGAAATAATTCTTGTGGAATTTCAAGGACATAAAATGTTACTTTACAAAACTGAATTTCAATATATTGTGACAGGGATGTTTCAGTCCACAGAAGCTGCCTGCACACAGCCTGGTTAGTCACAGTGAAAGAAGTGCAGAGATAATGGTAAATTAAAAACTCAAAGCTGTTTGTTTTCTTAAAATTGCAGAACTATTGGGGGTGGGGTGGGAGGGGGTGGCCAGTGGACTTACTACAAGCTCTTTTCCCATCATTTCCGGCCTTTCACACTTTGAAGGACATAACTGTTCTTGTGGTGCCTGATTGGCAAAGGAAGAGGTTATTCAGGGAAATTATGGGAAATCTGCAGTATATGCAGCTGAAGTATTCAAATGTATAGTGACTGAACAGCACATATATGAGTGGAGTGGGCTGGTCAGCTACCAACGTGAACCTGGAAAATATAGAATATCAGGGTTGGAAGGGACCTTAGGAGGTCATCTAGTCCAACCCCCTGCTCAAAGCAGGACCAATCCCCAGACAGATTTTTGCCCCAGATCCCTAAATGGGCCCCTCAAGGATTGAACTCACACCCCTAGATTTAGCAGACTAATGCTCAAACCACTGAGCTATGCCCTTCCCTGAAATGTGACTATCTATCTATCTGGAGTTCCTGCTTCAGTAATAGTTTGCAGCTATCAGCACCCAGCATTGAATCAGAATTAATGAAGGAATCAACAGGATGCTGTGTTAGCTTCTATATGGCTTAGCTGGTTATGGCTGCATGCAAACATGCAGAACTGCGTAGCCTTCCTCCTCTCCGCCCCCAACACATTTCTGGACAAAAATTCAAACCCTTGTTGTACTTGGGACAAATGATTTTTTTAATTTATGGACTGCATCTAACTGAAATGGACTAGATTTATAAATTGAACACATTTCTCTATCCCCTCTCCTTTCCGCCCCTGAATTCACTGCTTCCAACCAGCTTGATAGACGGTTGAGTGGTTACAGAGCAGCGACCTTAAAAGTAATGCCAATGTAAGGTTATTTTTAAAAAGTAGGAATGACCCTAGTAAAAATCTGTCTCTCTCCAATAACACCACACCTTAAAGGTGGTCTTTACGGTTTGCATTTCCTGGCTGCCATTGTACTCCATGTGGTGGGGGGAATGGAGAGGAGGGACTCTAAGGCTCTGCCATTAGCGGATACATGCTGTTAGTCAGCGCTTCTCATAACTTTCGCTTTGGTTCATAGAGTGGAAATCCCTCCTGTTACTGTAACAACAAAACTTTATAATGGTTCCAGAAACTTACTGGGCTCAGGGGTGGTTTCTGTGTCTTCTGCAGGCACCACAGCAGGCTGTTCCTAAGGAGGTACATCAAACAGCTCCTCTAAGTATGGACCCAGAATGTGCTGCTGCTACTCCTGTTCCAAAGCCTGCTCTGGGGCTGGTTTCATCAACAGAACGACTTCATGAGCCTTACTCGGCACCTGCTGCTGGCTCCTATGAGACCCCATGCTGGATTCTGGAGCCAGCAGAGCACCATCCCTGACCAGGTCATCATATACCATGATTGGGTGCAGTGCCCAGCGCCGGGTCAAACTCCAAAAAAAATGGGCATGATGTTGGCAAATTGCATGAGGTGTGGTTCTGCTCCCTGTTTTTTCTGTACTTGCTCTTGAGCAGCTTAATCTGCTCCCTGTGCTGGTCACCAGTCCAGTAAATATGAAAAGATGCCAGTTTCTTCGCTATTTGCTGGTATGTGCAGTCATTGCTGAAACTTTTGCTAAAATGCACAGTTTAAAAAAAAGGCATATTCTGGTTAGTCTCCATTGCAAACACAGAAGGCTCTTTGGTGGGGTGTTTGCAACTTGGTGGTCAGAAGACAATGGAAGGGTTAATGCTGACTCTGAGCTGCTGCTGTACGCCAAGGGGAGGTTGCTTCTGTTTTCACTGGAGCTGACTGAAGATTCTTAGGAGAGAAGAAGTTGGCCCGTGGAACTGGGACTGGACTCCCAGGATCCCAGTCAAGAGGGGCTGTGTCTACACTGCAAAGCAATAGGGCTTGAACCCTGATCATGGCTTAACTCTTGCTCAGACCCTCCAGGGTCCTGGGGCACTGGGTCCAAGCCCTGGGCTAGCATGATTTGTGTGTAGATGAAAGGCGGGGGTTAGGCTTGAGCTTGATTCTGAGCCCAGGCTTATTTTGCGGTGTAGACATACCCCAGGTGGACACGAGAGAGGTCATAGATGAAGGGGAAAGCAAAGAGGTGGCCTTGCATAGTAAGGGGAATTCAAAGTCAGGAATGTCATAGTCAGCAGATCTTACATTGCCCCAGCAGCTACAGAGGCTTTTATCTCCTGGGTAAGAGCCTTTTGATTTTAGGATTCACAAGTGATCATTTATAAACCCAGTGAGTCTTTCGAGGTTTAAATAGCTACAGCTTCTGAGAAAGGCTAATTGGGCACATTTACAGAGAAAAGTGGCAAGATATACTACAATGCAATTTAATTTTTAAATCTCAGCTAACAGACCTCAGCAAATTGTGCCCTAGTGGACCAAAAAAAAAAAAAATCCAACCAGTGTTGCTTTTACTATTAACAATGGAAAGAACTCTTTACAAAGATCAATTCTATGATTACAACAACAATTGGATAGTTTTAGTATATAGATTTCACCCTCAACTCTCCTTTTGGGGCAGAGGAGGGCAGGACGGGAGAAGTGCTGATGTCCAAACAGGCACGTACTAATCTGACAGGGACATACTAAGTATTTTGTAGGATTGGAACAAAACCCCTTTTGTAGGTTTCATTAGTGAAAGAATTTATGTTAACACAGTGAGTTATTTATAGCAACTTTCCATAGACATCAACTGTCCCTTGGTTCCTGTCCTTAGAAAGCTGCGTTTCATAATTTGAGAAATCCTCTTTTAATCTAGAAGAATGGGAAGGGATGGGGGGCTGCAATTCCATGATGCACACCCCACCACTTCCAATTATACCAGATATAGGGTCTCACTGTACTATCAACACAACTGCACGATGTTTGAGCACAGATACAGAACACCACCATTCTTTTGCAGATTTAAATCGTGAGGAGTAAATTGCAATATATACACACACACACACACACACACACATACATATATATATATCACAGCTGCTCATTTAGAACTTTCAGTGCTATTATGTTAATTCTAGTGACACATACTGGATTAACGAAAATTATCATGCCCCTCTCCGGCGCCCAAACCACACACACTAAGTTAAGGCTGTAGGTAACACTAAAACAAACATGCACTACAGTAAAATCCATAAGCATTTAAAGTATGGAAACAAACTGTGATGGGAAAATAGATACGTATTCAAATGTCCTCAATGCCTCTCAAATAAATGCACATTCTGAAAACCACCTTAACTTTTCCCCCATATGCCTTTCCCAACTACAAAAACAGCCTCCCCCTTATATCTACTCACCTTGTACCATACGCATTTTGAATGTAAAAAGTATAAATACTCTCACAAACCACTATCCACCCACTTCACAAATCATCTTCCACTTCACATGGCCACTGCTGGCCAAAGAAACACCAACATCTGACGAGTTACCCTAAATATACAAACTGAAATCCACCATTCCTCAGCCTGAACTCAAAACTATGATTAAGAAACTACACATACAGTAACGCATTTTTCTGTGTGTGTGTGTCAGAAACACCATCATTTCTCCATCCATAAGGGGGCAGAAGACCTAGTCCAGGGCCGCCCGGGGGGAGGGGAGGCGCAAGTGGGGCAATTTGCCCCAGGCCCTGGGCCCCACAGGGGCCCCCATAAGAATGTCGGAGGCTCCCCCTGCCTCTGCCTTCCCCCATCCCCCGGCGCCTCAGTGCGCCGCGTCCAGGAGCAGCCCTGGACAGCGCTGCAGCAGCGTGGCTCGGGCAGGGCCTGAGGTCCTCTTGCTCGGAGCTGCGTGGTAAGGGGGCGGGGCTGCGAGCTCCGGCAGGCCGAGCGGCAGGAGCTCCTGGACGCGGCTCGCTGAGGCTCTGGGAGAGGCGGGGGTAAGCGGCATGGTAAGCCCCTCTGAGCCGGGCACCCCCCGACCCCATCCCCAGCCCTGACTGCCAGCTCCGAGCCCAGCCCCTCTGAGCCAGGCACCGCCTCCCACCTCCCCCCTGCAGCCCTGACCTCTAGCGCCGAGCCCAGCCCCTCTGAGCCGGACACCCCCCCCGACCCCAGCTCCCCACCCAGCCCTGGGAAACAGTAGCGCCACCCCCAGGCAGCGACAGCCCATTGGCACCAACCATCACCATCACCCAGTGACAGCCCATTGTGTAATTGCAAATGTATACATATCATTAAAGCATTTAATGTTTTTAAATAATGTATTTCGTGTATTTTCAAATTATTAAAAATTAATTTTTGAATGTATTTCACTGGTTATTTTTTACATTTCCAAATACACGTTACTATAGTATTGCAATTTTTTTTTTATGGAAGGGCCCCCAAAATTGCTTTGCCCCAGGCCCCCTGAATCCTCTGGGTGGCCCTGACCTAGTCTACCCGCCTCCACTCTAAGGATTAAAAATGCCATAACACCTTTTCTATTCACTCCTAAATGAGAGTCCAAGGTCCCATCTTCCAGATTCAGACTACTTTTTCATCTTTAACCAAAGACATGCTGAACAGAGGGGGCTAGCCCTCATGGCATCCCATTCATCAAATCAGGCTAGCACATACAATAGTTAGTTATGAAGGAGACAAAGGAGCTGACTTGCTTGCAGAATGCATTATGTTCCGATTTTGCAGTCAAGAATTTAAAATATTACTCAAATTATAGTTATAAGTGTATCCTTGTGAAACGGGTAGTGGGAAGGTTATATGACAGAATCAAGGCTGTTTTTAGAATAATCTACATAATATTTTATGCATGTATAAACTGTAAGTTACAGCAAGCAACTTGCTAAATGCAGGCAGCCATCGACTCCCATGAAGTCAACTTGAATGTAAAATTATTTCCACAGGAGCGGAAGCACTCAGCATCCTACAGGTCGGGGCCCTTAGATAAGCTATTTGGGGCAGCGATCTGGCACAGCTGTATTTTTTGTAAGCATTCAAAATAATTAATAATGGAAGAAGCCCAACATTCCTTGTGCATTCAGTTTCCCATTGGGGTCAAAAGGGAATTCTGAGCACACAAGAGCCTGAACCTGCAAGAAGCTGACTGAACTCAACTCCCACCTCACATCAATGAGAGGGGAGGGCACACCACAGGATGGGGCCCAACAAATAATAAGCTCCTATTTCGAGGCATGGAACAATAAAATACTCTACAAAAAAAAGTTACTTTGCATAGAGAAAATGTTAATTAATTAGTAATAAAAGCCATTGTCAAAATGTATTGTCAGCTTATTTTACAATATGTGATTTTTTTTCTTGGTTCTCCATGTAGAGAAGCAATGGACACTGGTTGGTAATGAGCAAACTTATCCCACTTTTAAATACTACTAAAGAGTCAACTTCTAGATTAAACTGAAACTAACCCTCCACCCCCTCCCCCCCAATCCTAAATTTGGAGGGAGAGTGTGTTATTTGGAAATAACACTTCTATTATACTACTTTCTCCTCCTCTCCTTCCACTTCTCCCTTGACTTGACAGTTTTCCACCCACTGTCTATCCTAAGATTTTCTCTACAGTGTTTATTTTTTGCTATCCAAGCATGATGAATCGCTCCCACAAGTTTGCCCACAAGATGAACAGCCAGGAAAGAGCTGAGTCAATTACAGGTGCACAACATTTCCTACAAAGGCAACGGTCTTGTTGAAAGTCAGGCCCATATTTAAACATACTGCATTATCATCAATATACAAGAAGTGAAAAAATAAAATACAATAAAGCTCCCCCCCAAAAAAACAACTGCCCACCACACACACCGCAAGAGAGAAGTTGCTGTCCTAATCACACCTTCTGTGCCTTAGGAGACAAGGTGGGCGAGATAATATCTTGTATTGGATCTACTTCTGTTGGAGAGAGAAATTTTCGAGCTTACACGGACCTCCTCTTTAGGTCTGGTAAACATACTCAGAGTATCTAGGCACCTCTGTGCCTAGGCATTTCTCCAAAACAAGAGCTGATCTTCCCCAACTGGAGTCCATGAGAATTCTGCCATTGTCTTCAGTACAAGCAAGGTTAGGTACATAAGACTTGATTCGGGGAGGTGCGAAGTGTGTGCAGTGCTCGCTGAAACCAATTAGTTTCAATACTAATGACCTGCTAGGCTCAAGCTCATAATAGGCAAGTGAAGAAACTATGCTTTATATGCATGCTATACCTCTAGGATGGAAAACTTTTTGGGGGGAGCTGGAAGGCGGAAGAAGAGTCAGCTTGGTTTTGTTTCTTGTAAGACTACACATAACCTCTCCCCCCTTTAAAAACGAAACAAAACCTGAAACTTTTCCTATGCATCTTAAAGTGCAGTTGCACTCCGAAAAGTTACTAAAATGGCACGGTGGGGTTCCATATTTACAGTTTCTTCTATTTCCACATCCAAAAAGATCAGCTTATAAAATGGATGCAATTACAAGAAATGGAATTGCAAAAAAAAAAAAAAAAATCAATCAACTAAGGATTCAAGAGTTAAGCTGGTTATTTCTCTAATTCTACCTCATCACTGGTGGTAAAAAGATTCCCCAGGCCTAGCAGACCCTCACATCTGTGCTATTCCATTTTGTCCTCAGTGACATGTATGAATCTATGCCTTCTCTTGCAAATGCCTCAACAACTGAAATTTAGTTTGTTGATGTCAAAGAATGTAGAATCCATCATACTCTATTGTCTCTGCAATACTATGAATAAAAAGCACCACATTTTAGGACTTTGAACACGTAGCAAGTTTTCTGTTGAGTAGAGTGGTCATTTTTGCAATCATAATTCTAAGATCCACATTAAGAATAGATTCCATGATTTCTCCAAAAATGTGCAGCTTGTCCTTCAGACCCTGAACTACATTGTCATAGAATGACAATCAACCATGCAATAAATTCTAGCATAGTTAGACCGTCTATCCTTCCAATGTCTCAATCATATTTCTTGGTGGTAAAAGTCTACTTAAGTGTACCAACAATGTCTACATTACATTCACTACGTTTGTGGTGGATTCTCCCTCGCTTGAAGTCTTTCAGTCAACACTGGATGTCTTCTTAAAAGAATACGCTAGCTCAAAACAGAAGTTCTAGCCTTCATGCAGGAATCACTGGTGAAAATCTGCATTACTGGTCTATGTAATGCAGGAGGGCAGACAACATAAATATAATGGTATTTTCTGGCCCTAAAGTTTCTGTGGCAATGTGAAATCTGAACCTGCATTAAAATCTAATATAAATCACACTGAAAAACTGAAGAAAGCTTTAAAAGATATGCCCCATATTTTAATCTATAGCTATCAGAGGACATTATTAAATATAAATCAACTAATTACCACTTTACACTTCAGAGACAGAGTTATTTTCAAGTCAACCTGTTGTCCAAGACAATTTTAGTATTTGATGTTTAATTTTATAACGAAAATTAGATTGATATGAGTAAATTTGTTTAGAATGTGTAAATTACTACATTTGATATTTACTTTTTAAAGAGAACTTAAAATTCATAATATACTGAGTCTCTTATAATATATTTTTTCCTTTTATTTATAATATTTGATGCTCTCAAAATTGCCTAAAAAGGTTCCTCTTTTATAGATCTTAAAATAAAATTAAAAAAATAATCACTATTTCCAAAAGGCTAGAGGAGAACCATTTTAGGCACTTTATTTATTTACTCTAATTGCGAAGTATCAGAGACTACATAGAACAATAGGCACTGGAAGCTTGTATGTGGGCGTGCACTGGGTTTATGCAACAGTCATAGAAGATACAATAAAAATACCTAAAGTAGAACAGTTCAAATGATACTTTAATAATCCCTATTACAAATCAAGAGGTGGGGATCGGGCAAATCTTTTAGATTCATGAATATCAATACAGCCACTGTGATTCTCACACTTTTCACAGTTGACTCAGATAAAACCAAAATACAATGGCAATTGTAACAAATACCATGCAAACTTCAACGTGTGTTTACACAGTAAAAATATTGTGATTCCTGTACTCCCAAGAGAATGTTAATCAGAAAGAGTGCCTAAGATTAGGACAAATCCGCTCCAATGCAACATCCTCTCTTCTTCACTGGGTCAGATACTTTGTGTACTTGACAGGGAGCAGGACCTAATGTATATATTTAGACCACAGACCAATGGGACTCTTTGGTCCCAAACATACAAGTCCCTGGCTATGTGTGTTGAGAAGTCTCCCCTCCACGTTCATTCATGACCTTCTCATTCCTCAGCATGGCATGCTTGTATCTATATTGCCGTTGGCTCCCAATTAATACCTGTGCTCGGACATTCCTCTGGGATGTGTCTGGGGGAATCAGAGCAATTAATGCTACTTGAAACTGTTCCCTGTTTTTTACATTTTGCCTATGTTTTGGCAGGGGAGGGTGAAGGAAGAGAGAGAGAAAAAAGAGATCATGTTGTGCAGATCAGCTCTTCCTTGGCTCCTTACCCATCCTGCCTTCCAGCCCTTCCACTTCTCCCAGATGGCTCACGATGAGATATGCATGGTTTTTTTGAAGTTGGATTCTGCTATGGAGTGGAGCATGCCCCTCATATGCCCACTAGGTTTTTCTTTATTGATGCAATTTTGTTCCTGCCCATGCTGCACGGAAGGCTACAATGACCTGGGTTATTTATTCTGTAGTTTAATGTTGATCTGTAGTAAGCATTCTGAAAGCAGATTCCCAAGAGTATATTACCCAAAGGTAAATAGCACTGGCTCTGTGTTTCATGACAGCTTCCCCTTAACACTCCCCTAAAAATTACAAAAATTAACAGCTAACCGTGCCAATTCTTCACTTTTATTTTTCAAAACTAATGCTATTCTTGGTCCAGAGTGAAGCAAAAAAGGAAGCTATTTCTTTTTAAAAAGCACGCTAAATTCAAACCAGCTCAACCAATATGTAACATGGGAGAGAGGGGAGAAATTGGACTGAATCATAGCAACTATTGGTTTCATAATGGTAATTGCTGACATTCTTAACAGGCATTTGTATAACCAAAATAGAATTCCTGCAGGGTCTTTCTTCCCTCTTGGCTGAAGCATTTCCATGTACTCACCCACACTTTGGCACTGCAGTACTCAATACACTGTCAGTGAGTGCCCATTACAGATCATTTCTGTAATGCTTTTTTATTTTACAATATATTAATTGTGCCTGCTCTGCCGCCTGATTGTAAAATACATTGGCAAACAACTGTACCTCAATGAATAAAAAGTTTGTTTAACCAAAGAGTAGTTGGAGTTGCTTGACACTGGGGATGAATATACCAATACACCAGCTGATGTATCTTGCAAAGCTGGCTGTACTACGTCTTCTGCACTTACTTGTATGTGCAAAACATAATAATCTACTACTCCTGAAGCCTGCAATTTATCCAAGCAAGATTTTCTCATTAACTCAAAATAAGTCCTTTTAGATTATAGTGGATTTAACTTGTCTACCTGTCCCTCAGTTTAAATAAATCAAAGCATTTTCACAGCTCAATCTCCAGGTAGTGTTTATGGGAGTAAAAAGGGGGGGGGCTATATTCTGCATAAACATTCAAAAATATAAACTCTTGCTAGTATTTATTTAATATGAAACTGTAGACTGATGTAAAAGCCCACATATAGCATTAAATGTAAAATTATGACTAATGCTGTTTGCCATTTGTACTGAAACCTGTGTGAAATCTGATGAACAACTTTAATCTCAAGGATTAAATTTCTGCAAAATGTCAGACTACTGAAGCCATTTTAAACCAAATCCTCTGTGCTATTAATGTCTTCGACTCTGCAACACTGATTCTATGCTTTTAAATATGTATATGATAAATATAGCAATCAGTTGTGCACATTTTCCCCTCTCCTATAGATTTTTACGTCATCTGTATTTTAGTGCTTGTGAATTTAAGCCTGCTGTGCCAGCAAATTCAAAAAGTTTCTGCCAGAGCCCTAATGCATTTTGCATCCAGAAATCACAGTTATTGGTGTGAATGGTTACAAGGAGCAGACTCTTCAGTAGGGCAAGAACTGATGCTTTATACTGAAAGACCAAAACTACTAAAAACCTCAAGATATACCAATGTAGAAGCACTGCAGAAGCAAGAGGCCCAATTCTGCTTTCTACAGATGTTAATGGCAAAACTTCCTAATGATTTTTATGAGTCAGGCTCAGCCTCAGGAAGTGAATAAACCACCCCGGGCTCACAGATTTTTCTCCCGCCCCCCCACCTTTTCATAGCAGCAAAATTAATTACAAGCACCACATTTAGAAATCATAACCACTTTATTTCAAGAACACCGTACATACAAAAAAAACAACAAGATTTTCAAAGGCACAGTTAAATGCCTAAACTGTCCTCTCACTCCCATCTGTGCCTTTGAAAATCTCCTAAATAAACGGGAACATTTGAATAGACAAGAGACCCAACTTATATTCAAACTAATTTTAGATTTTCAAGAAGCTCTCTTTTTACAAATCAAGTTGTTTTCGGTTTCTATGCCAAAGGTGAATTACAGAACCATGAAGTGCAACAGGAACTAAAAAGGTAGCTCAGTGGATGACACATCAGTTGTAGCTCAATGCTTCATTCCAGTACAAAAGCTTTATATAGGAATTTAAACTACATAGTTAGCCATAGGGTAACCATTTCTTATTAGCAGGCAAAGGATATTGTTCTTCAATGGAGTTATCTCCTGTGAAAGGCTGAAGAGGACAGGATTAGAATTCAAAACAACCCTGACAAATTAGAGAATTGGTCTGAAATCAACAAGATGAAATTCAATGAAGAAAGCAAAGAGTACTGCATTTAGGAAGGGAAAAAAATGCACAACTACAAAATGGGAAATATCTGGCTAGGCTGTAGTACTGCTGAAAAGAATCTCGGGGTTATAGTGGATCACAAATGGAATGAGAGTCAATGTGATGCAGTAGTGAAAAAGGCAAATAGTCTGCAGTGTATTAACAGAAGTGCTGTACGTGAGGCACAGGAGGTAGTTGTCCTGCTCTACTCGGCGTGGGCAAGGCCTCAGCTAGTGATCTGTAGCTTGGGAACTACACTTCAGGAAAGATGAGGATAAATCGTAGGGAGCCCAGAGGAGAGGAACAAAACTGATGAAAGGTTAAGAAAACCTGACCTATGAGGAAGGTTAAAAAACTGGGTATGCTTAGTTTTGAGAAAAGATGACTAGGGGTGTAGGGGAGACCTGATAACAGCCTTCAAGTATGTTAAGGACTTCTATAAAGAGGATGGTATTCAATTGTTCTCTATGTCCACTGAAGGTAGGACAAGCAGTAATGGATTTAATCTGCAGCAAGGGAGACTTAGGTTAGATATTAGGAAAAAAATTCTAACTATAAGGGTAGTTAGGTTCTAGAGTAAACTTCAAGGGAGGTTGTGGGATCCCTGTCATTTCTAGGGTACTATGCAATGTAGCTTAGATTGAGTCATGGTTTGCATGGTTTTCCCTGGTCATTTAAAGGAACACCAGAGATGCTGAATAAAGAAAGAGTGGTGTAGAAACAAAAATCTCTCAACTCAAAATATTTTGCTCATGTAGAATATTTATCCCCATAGTAATAGTAGGTAGTTTTTGCTATGCTAGGGTTACCATACGTCCGGATTTTCCCGGACATGTCCGGCTTTTTGG
>NW_020664393.1:3267236-3329062 GCF_002925995.2 Terrapene triunguis | reverse complement strand
TGCTGAGCTGGGGGCCGGGCCGGGGACCGGCAGTGCTGGGCGGGCCGGGGGTGCTCGGCCGGGGGCCCGGGGGCCGGGCCGGGGACCGGCAGTGCTGGGCGGGCCGGGGGTGCTCGGCTGGGGGCTGGCCCGGGGCCGGCACCCCAGAGCCCGAGCCGACCCAGGCTGGAGACGCCGGGGGGGGGCCAGACTGGGCCGCGCCTCCTCCCCCCACACCCCCTTACCTGCTTCAGGCTTCCCGCGAATCAAATGTTCGCGGGAAGCAGGGGAGGGGGCAGAGTTGGGGCGGGGGCGGGCGGGGCTGGGGGCGGGGCCAGGGCCCCGTGGAGTGTCCTCCTTTTGAGGCTCCAAATATGGTAACCCTATGCTATGCAGACTGGCCTAATCAGTATTGTAAGCTCCCTTAACCCCTCCCCTCCCCACCCCCTTTTTATAAATTTGCTTCCTCCAAGGCATATTCCCCCTGGTTGAGAAAAAAATAGGATACTCCTCTCTAGGCCTATTTCTTTTAAGGAGTTCTCTCAAAAGACCCTGCAGGTTAAGAATATGTATGCTTTATTTTTGCCCTTGGTCACAGAGGTCAGGTTTACATGTGCTCTTCTTCAGTAGTATATAATCTGAACAGAAATAAACTGTTCAAATACAAAGAGGCCCATACTCCTTATGCAGACTAAACTCCCACTGAGTCTGGGAGTTTTCCCTACATACAGAGTACAGAACTAGACCCAACATGTCTTCATGCAATTGAATCCCATTAGGGCACCAGAAGCGGGGACAAAAACAAGTCTATAGGACTTTGGATACCATATGGCAGGATTGCACCCCACACACTTTTATGTAAGCTTTTTCATGGTCAGGTTGGAGTGGTTGATATTCCAAATCTACTCAGACTATAGAAAAAAAACATACAGAATGATGCACCACTGTGTTACACCAGTTTTCTTCCAACACTGGTCCACTAAAGTCAGTGGAATAACACGGATATATTGGTGAATTAGGGTCTCCCGTGGCTTGTCTAGTTCTGCAGCTGCACTGCTATAGTGCTTCAGTGTAGACACTGCCTGCACCGACGGGAAGGGTTCTCCCATCGGCATAGGCAACCCACCTCCCCGAGAGGCGGTAGCTAGGTTGATGGAAGAATTCTTCCATTGACCGAGTGCTCTCTACACAGGGACTAAGGTCAGTTTAAATACACTGCTCGGGGGTGTGGATTTTTTGTCACATTCCTAAGTGAAGTAGCTGAGTTGACCTAATTTTCTAGTATAGACCAGCCCTCTTTGTAGAACTAGGCCACCACTGTCAGCTGACAAGGAAGTTCAGAACTATGAAATCAGAGACAGGATCAGTTCTTGGTACACATGTACACAGAATGTAACACAAAAACATTAACCCAGCCTCACAGCCCTGGGTTCAAAGAACAGCTGACTTTCAAGTGCTTTCTCTCCCTTCTTGTTTCTGGAGCAGTCATATTCTATTGAGCAGGCAATTTCCTGGAGTACAAGCATGAGCCCGAGTTGTTGCAAACTCCTGGCTTGCCAGGAGCAGCGTAGGTCCTCTACCCTGCCACACACCACTTTTAGTTTTTCTAAAAGCATCTGTGATAACATGCTTTAATAAATAAAATAATAATAATAAAAAAGGTGAGCCAATATACATGAAAGCCAGCATAATGGCAAATGTAGGCCTATGTGCTCAACCACTGCACAGAGCAGAGTAATGCAATTCCATAGGAGCAGCAAGGGAAAAGGGAAGCATTTAAATATGCTCCTCTCTGTGAAGATGCTGTCTGACCCTTGGACTGTGCAGAAATGCATCATTTCAGGTATGCTTTTCACTCCAGACTATGGTAGACCCAGGGACAACTTGAAAGAATTAATGTGACTCAGATAGTGTTGTTAACTCCCAACTCCCCTCTGCAGACCTGCAGAGCAACAGCAAGAGCTAGTGACCATAGACATCAGTAGTTTCCATCTTACTGCCTTGGGTGGGACCATTTGGCTAGAGGGGAGCCTGTAAGCAACCCAGATACAGGCTGTCCAACAATATTGGTTAGAGCCAGAACCCAGGAGTCAGAGCCAGAGCCAGAAGTTATTAATCAGAACCAAACAGGTCAAAGCCAAAGCTCAGCAGTGGAATCAGAAAGCACAAGTCAGAGCCAAGGATCAGGGCTGGAGTCAGAAGCTGGGCAAGGGAGCAGGGTGGGAGCAAGGCTGGGAACAAGGCAGGCACAGGAACGACTGCAGCATTGAGCAGCAAGTGACCAGCTGCTGCTGGGCTTAGAGCATGCCTGCTGGTTCCCTCCAGTCAAATCAGGTGGGTCTGCCAATTGGGCAGTTCTGCTGTAGTTCATCTGTCTTCATTAATCTGCCTAGAAACTGAGCTAGCTCGTCCCAGGCTCGGCTGCAGGCCCTCATTCCTGACAGTCCATCTGTGGAGCTGGCCTGCATCCATGGTGTTGAGGACCGAGATTTCTGGCCTCTGATGAACTTTTGGACCTCACCTCTTATTCCCTCGTCCTTCCATTAGTCCTGTGGACCAAAGTGTGTGGGAGGGAAGTTAAAGGAGTAGCAAGAACGGTCTTGGTCTTTGCTTTAATTTTTGCATTGTTTCCATCCATATGCTTCTGCATAGAAAGGAGAATGGCCTTTGTATTTTTCTGGATTGCGGGCAGATTGTAAAGATTAGCACCAAATCAGTAGTAATATTAAAAAAATATTTAACTATTCTTATTCTAGACTACCCTCTGTCCTGAAGATAAACTATTTTTTATGAAAGCTTGTTTCAAAATAAAAGCTAAAAAATATGGTCCTTATTAGGATCAGAAAATCTTCAAAAAATAGAAATGGTTGACAAAGGAAGACATCAAATATGCACCCCACATTTACTAAATTTAATCTGCATTCAAAGTACAATCAAAGCACCTAAATACAACTGAATAATGATTAGATTTATGCATAAATCTAAATACTGAAGATTGCATATTTTGTAATCTGACTGTCATGGATAACCATGCAATACTCAGGTTGCAAAACATTGATGTCCATCCACTTTCCTCTTCCCCTACAAGTTAACTTGTGGGTGGAAGCAAGCTAGAAGCCATGATGATCCCTGAGTGCTCGGGAATGGGAGAAGAGGATGACTCATCACTGGTAAGGTCAGCATACATGGCTCTGTTTTAAATCTCTGTAGGAACTCTGAGGATTCCCCAGGACACCCCACAGAACATTGTACCGGCCTGCAGTCTCACCACCTCAGCTTGTGACCTTGTCATATTTCAAACCAAGCAGAATCAGATCTGGTTGCTTCTTGAGAATGTGAGTTCCATTGCCGGTGCTGCAAGAAGTGATGCTGGCAATTCACTAAGTAACACTTCTCTGAGTCAGATGCAAGCCAGTACCTCAGCACAGTGCCGGAGGCAGGGACATAGTAGTTGGTAACAGCGCCAATCTCACCTTTCATAAAAGAATAAACAAACCTAACCTTTTCCAATGCTAAAATAAATGGTAAAATGGTTGATAGGAAAGAAAGTTTGTCTCATTTTTCCTAAAAACCCATGGGTGATTTAGTCCATCCCCCTCCCACTCCATTACAGCCACCCAGAAGTGACCTTTGAGGTTTGAAATCTGCAGCTGTGCATCTTCCCAATATTTGTCTCCTCAGATAGAGGGGCCACCCAGCCTGCAACCAATGGTACTAGGGCCTCTCTCTGTAAGGCAGAAAATAACCTGCAGTTCAGGAGAATGAATACAAATCCCTGTGGTGAAGGAAGTCCGAGAGCCTCCTATTTCCAAGGCTTTAAGAGCTCTCCTTTGAAATAATTTTCGAACACTGGCACCTGTGCAGAGGTTCCACCCCAAGTCGCTGAGTGCCGCTTCTCCTGTGGTAGAGGAGGAAGGTGTCAGCCTGAATAGCAGCCTGTCTCTTTCCCCACCTCATTTTGAAAGGAGTCAATTAAGTGGCTAAACAATCACCAAGATATCCACCCCCAAAATTTTAAGGCCAATTCTGGATGAAAGTGGGGCATTGTGCTGCAACCGGTGTGGTTTTTCACATAAGTTGTTCAAAGTGAAGTAGTCAGTACTTTGTGGCTATTTAAAGATTTCATAACAATTTTCAAGAATAATTGTGTTTGCTCTAATGTCCTGGGGAAATTGTTCTTGCACAGTTCAGCACCTGCTTGTCTAACATTTCCTCTGTGGCTTCACCAAATGGAGAAGTTATTCATAGCCTGCCCTCCTAATAAAGTCCCAGGCTTGTGCAACACCATAGAGGTTTACATTTCAGAGGCATGGGAGTGATCCCCACACACCACCCACACCATCTACAAAGCACTTTGGGATCCTTTTGGATGAAAGGGATTACATAAATAAGGCTGAGAGGTTTAGACAGAACGGCACTGAGACTGGATATGGCCTCTCGAGATCCATTCCAGCCCTACATTTCTAACTAGCCCATCCTCAGCACAGAGGCCGGACTAAGTATACCTAAATCCTCCCTGACAGGTGTTTAACTTATTCTTAAAACCTCCAAGGATGGGAATTCTACAACCTGCCTTGGTAACTTATTCCAGTACTTAACTATCATTGTTAGAAAACTTTTCCTGATAGCTAACCTAAAACTCCCATGCTGACGATTAAGCCCATTGCTTCTTATCCTACCTTCACTGGACATGGAGAACAATTAATCACGGTCTTCTTTGTAACAGTTAACATATTTGAAGTTATTTCTCAAGACTAAACATGCCCACTTTTTAAAAAAACCTTTAATCAAACGATTTTGAAAAACCCGCTTTATCATTTTTGTTGCTCCCCCGGTCTCTCTACAATTTCCAAAATTGGACACAAAACTCCAGCTGAGGCCTCTCCAGTGCCAAGTAGAGGGGAACAATTACTTCTCATGTATTATATAGGGCACTTCTGTTAAATACATCCTAGAATATTAGCCTTTTTTTGCATCTACATCATATTGTTGGTTCATATTCAATTTGTGAGCCATTATAATCCCCAGATCCTTTCCCACAGTACTACTGCCTAGACGGTTATTCTCATTTGATTTTTCCTTCCTAAGTGCAGTACTTTGCACTTGTCTTTTTTTATTTCATCTTGATTTCAAACCAAATTTTCCAAATTGTCAAGGTTGTTTTGAATTCTAATCCTGTCCTCCAAAGTGCTTGCAACCCCTCTCTGCTTGGTGTCTGCCAATTTTATAGGCACTCTCTCCACTCTATTATCCAAGTCATTAATTAAAATGTTGATTAGTACCAGACCCAGGACAGACTCTTGTGGGGCCCCACTAACTACATCCTCCCAGTTTACAGTGAACCACTGATAACTACTGAGAGACGTAGACATCTAAATATCTGGAGGGAAAACCTAAGATTTTCAAAAGTGACCAGTGATTCTGGGTGCCCAATTTGACATGCCAAGGGACATGATTTCCAGATGGTGGATATTCAACACTTTCTGAAAATCAAGCTCCTTTAAGGAGTCTCATTTTGGGCACCCAAAATCAGAGTTACTCCAAATCACTTGTTACTTTTGAGCAGGAGTCTCAGGGAAAGCTGTTAGAGTAGAAGGTGGTCAGAGAGGGGGAGCAAAATCTGGGGCCAACATGAAACCCAGATGAGGGGACTCATGGACACCTATAATATGGATAAGAATCAGTATGACTTAAAGAGCAAAGTAGAATATTTTCCCTGTGTATGATGAGTAAGCCTGTCTGGCTTATTAGACATATCTAAGAATAGAATTGTTCTCTCTGCCACCTTAGCACTCCTGGTTACGCAGCTTTCTTGCTGTGCTGGATCAAGAGATTGCTGCATCATGCCACTAAAGGTATCCCTATAGAGAGGGGAAAGTATTGCTGGGTATTCAAGTGTCAGGTTCATTCTACATGGCTTTCACTTAACAAAACTGGCATGATCCTCTCTAGATAAAAGATTCTATTTCACCCATTGTTTAAACCGTTGTAACCTTTCTGCCAGGTGGTTAGCAGCAGCAAAAGGACTAGGTTCAATATATCTAGACCCCTCTCAATAGTTAACTACGCCAGCTGAACTTCCCCCCAGTAACCTGGGAAAATTGAACTCAGCCTCCCTGGGAGCCTGTAACAGGCAGAGCTTCCCCACACACAAGTTCTCTGAAACTGTACAAACAAAGGAATCTTTATTAGAGGAAAGGGAACAGTCAAACCTGCAAAAACACAGCAACAGAATATGAATATATATATATTTTATACATGTACCCCCCCCCAAAACCCCTTTCCAGTAACTTGGCAGTAGTCCATCACTGGCCACGCTCTTCCCCACCCCCAAAAAGGGAGAATGTCCCACAGATAACAGTCCCTTGACAGAACCATCTCACTCACTCCCCTGCACCAAACCTCATTCATGGATTGGAGCAATGAACAGTGATAGTCCCAGTATCTCTGCAGGTCGGTCTCTAGTCCCAAGGGAACTACTTGCCCAGTCCTGCCTGGAAACACCACCACCTAACCTAGGTTCGTGAGTCAATTTTATTAAGCCACTGGCCAGGCAGGGCCTCACCAGAGTCCACTCAACTCTTGCTACCAGATTGCCATAGAAGGAGAAACAGGAGCACTTAGGACCTTTGAGCAGTGTCCTAGCCCTATTTGGAAGTGAGCTCTTTGCCACAAGGTAGAAAAAGTGCTTTATCCTCTCAGAGGTCTTACCCCCCAAAATGCAACTTCATGTATAGTGACAGTGATCTCAAATGTCACTAAAGGACTTGTGGGTAGGTAGCCTATGCAGATGAGGTTCTCTATGGCAACACTCTTCCCTTTCCCCCTCAATAGAGGGAGTACAGAGCTCTTTCCCCTCTGCAGTTTCTGGCCATACATACACACGGAGAAAAGAGGTAATTCTCACAGGAAAGAAGAAAGCCACAATTGGAAAGTCACAAGATTACTCTAGAAATAATTCTAAAGAGATGCAGACAGATTCCTGCTTTAATACTGTTTTTGTTACAATGGATGGGGAAAAACTGAGGCTATATCTACATTACTGCAGTAAGTCGACCTACACTATGCAACCTTGATGTACCTTAGGTTGAACTACTGTGGGGTCTATACAGCGGGGGGGGGGGGGGGGGGGGGGGATCGACGGGCTTACCTTACTCTTCTCATCGGGGGTAGAGTACGGAGTCAACTGGAGAGCGATCTGCTGTCGATTTGGCTGGTCTTCACTAGACCCGCTAAATTGACCAGCGATGGATCGATCTCAGAGCATCAATCCCGGCTGTCGTGTAGATGTAGCCAGAGAGAGGGAGAGTTTAGTGAAAGGTGCCAGAATGAGAGCTGTGGGGACAGATGTCCTCCATTTACACACACAAAAAATACAGCACAGGCAAGGGCAGCAGAAGGGCATCCACTTTGAATTAACATATACCTGGAGGGAGCATCTGTAGCAGTGAATGGATAGTTTAAGCCTTCTGTACAAGATGAAATAGCACCACTTCAGCAATCAGCTGGCAGTAGGGTGACCACATGTCCCAATTTCAGAGAGACTGTCCTGATAGGTGCCTGTATAAAAGACAGCCCCAAATATTGCCCCCATACCCTCTCCTGATTTTTCACACTTGCTATCTGGTCACCCTCGTTGGGAGCAATTGGTTTAGTGGAATTGATGCCAACTACAGTTTAGCTGTAAGTGCAGACAAGGGCAAATCATGGTCAGCACCAGTTCTGCTAAGCCAATTGCTGAAACAGCATCATTTCCAGCACTGACAAGACCTCAGGTTCTATGCTGATTTAATCTTCAACTTCTGTTAAAACTGCCAACAAGAATGGTAATCAGTGCCAACTGTGGGTGTGTTTCTGTGACATCTGTCCACCAGAAGCTGGACTGAAGCTGAAAGCTAAGGTAACGGTCTGAACAGTCCAGGAAATAGCACCCGCAATCTTCAGTAGTACATAAAAAAAACTTCACACGATAATAGTAGGTAGATTTAAATGGAATTATCTTGAATTTTTTCTGTTAACATTTTTTATACGCCTACCTTATAACGGTCGAAAGAAGAATCCACAGAGTTTTCATATCAAAGATATATTACTTTGAAAATAAACTAATTGAAGGCCAAGTGATAGATACCATCAGTTTTACACTTAAATTTTCTTTACTGAGTTTCCATTTACAGATAAACTTGGTAATGCCTTACAGAATAAACATGTTGGAAACCCTTCTCATGTGTAATGAAGGAAGACTAAAGGTAAACAATAAGAACAGGTCCATTTCGCCCAGTATCCTGTCTTCCGACAGATGACAATGCCAGGTGCACCAGAGGGAATGAACAGAACAGACAATCGCCAAGTGATCCATCCCCTGCCGCCCAATCCCAGCCTCTGGCAAACAGAGGCTAGGGACACCATTTCTGCCCATCTTGGCTAATAGCCATTGATGGACCTCTCTTTCATGAATGTATCCAGTTGTTTTTTTTAAACTAGATTAAAAAAATAGTTACAATTAATTGCAGTTTTAATCGCATAGTTAATAGAATAGTAATTTAGATTTATTATAAATATTTTTGGATGTTTTTCTACATTTTCAAATATACTGATTTAAATTACAACATAAAACAAAATGTACAGTGGTCACTTTATTTTATTATTTTTGATTACAAATATTTGCACTATAAAAAAAAGATATAGTATTTTTCACTTCACCTCACTCAGTCCTACTTTTTTGTTCAGCCAATTGCTAAGACAAAGAAGTGTGTTTACATTTACAGAAGATAATGCTGCCCGCTTCTTATTTACTATGACACTTGAAAGTGAGAACAGGCATTCGTATTGCACTGTTGTAGCCGGCATTGCAAGGTAGTTACGTGCCAGATATGCTAAACATTTGTATGCTCCTTCATGCTTTGGCTTGTAGGCTCTAAAGTTTTACATTATTTTGTTTCTAAGTGCAGTTATGTAAAAAAATAATAATTCTACATTTGTAAATTGCACTTTCGTGATAAAGAGATTGCACTACAGTGCCTGTATGTCCTGCAAGTCACACAGCAAATGATTCAGGATTAGAAACCAAGATCCGCCTGGCTCTCACATCTTTAATTATGAAATCATACAGTTTCCGGTGGAGTTGCTTGTTCACCTTTCAGGGGAACCATTAAAAAAAGCCAATCACGAAGGAAGGAGGAGACTAGGGAGATGTAGTTTCAGAATCCCTGGATTCCTTAAAAATAGAAATGGGTGATATAAACTCATCTCTATTTTGGCCCAATTGGGGCATGAATAAATTCAGTTTGGCCTAGGTAATAAAGCACTTATCCGGTCCTCTCAGCAGTGAGTTGTATCCAATTAAAGAGATCTCCATGAGAGCTCTGTGTTTCAATTTCATCTTTAATTTTGAGGACCACTGTGCTGGTTGGTCTTGAGATGGATGTGGGAAGTTCTTCTGTGTGAAGAATTAAGCCTCAATAGGAGATGACTAAGACCACCTCATAAAAGGACTGATAACATAGAAATCTTACTGTATTTTCAAGATTTTTGTTTTCCTAAGCAACCATCAGATATATAGCATCCTCAAAATCAGTGAGTTCCAAGTGTCAGATGCAGAAATGTTCAAAGGCATTTGCTCATTTCTCAGTGATAACGTAAACTTTTTACTTCACCCCCAAAAGCTACATTTAAGACTGCATTTAGTTTAACGATGTCTAAAGGTATTTGGAAAGAAGGTACTGAAACAGTTTAGGCTACTCTAACATGCTGTGTTAATAGAACAATATCCGATTTTAAATTCTAAAACACTATATTTTAAATTAAATATTCTCACCAAGGATCACATCTAGCATAATTAATGTTTCCTGAATTCTCAAACTGTGAAGTGAATACAGCATTGTTGAAATTTCAAGCCAATTTAGGTACTATTCATCTCAGTTACATCTATTTACTCAACTCTCATATTTTAAGCCATCCCAGTACCCAAACTGCAGCAGTCTAGATTGAATCATGCATCCCAGATATCCAGTGCCTTTAATTAATGTTGTATGAAGTCACTATTAACCAGGAAATGCTAAACAGGATTTTGGTTATGAGAACTGTTTTGTGCACAGAAAGTCTAATCCTTTTTCTTTAATCCTAGAATTTCACAGTATTTTACCCTATCACTTCTGCTATGGGACATTCACACAGCACTGGAGCATAGCACTAGACAGTGTGTGGAAGAACACCCTACCCTCCTATGGATCAGCATCCCTACACTCCTCCATTACATTCCCTGAAAACTTGTTTTCATTATGTTGAACAGATCCAAGAGTAAACAAACACTAAAGAAGCCAATTACATATTTTAGCATGTGCTATATTACAGCACTTCCATACAGAATTCCACCAATTAGCAATATGGATCATAGACTGCCTTGTCCGACTCAGAACTTTATAATTACACTATTCAGAACAACTGATTTAATAAGATCTTATCTTTATTCACACAGTTGTGATAAGGTGATGTATTTACACAGCCAGGTGATTTTACAGTTAATTAAAAAAACAGATTTCTCGAGTCACCTACGTTATACAACATTTTGTGAAGTGAGAGTACCAAAGATAATGAACTTCAATTTTTGTGGGTTACTTGAAGTCTGCTTACTGGAAAACAGATGAACCTGTAATTTGCCAAACTTATTGAACATTTACTGGAATGGTAAGGGATTAAGAAAATATGGCTTTAGCTGATAGAAAGCTGTTGAGTTAAAAATGAAAACAAATTAAGCAATTAACTTTGACCAAGTGGGAATAAACAGTTTAAAAGTTCTGTAAGATAAGCCTTAACAAAATTGGTTTGAATTAGAGATACACACACACACACTCTCTCTCTCTCTCTCTTCACGAAGCTGCTGTGGGGTTCAATCCTGCATCTTATTTTAGCAAATTCCCATTGCCTTTTGGTTTTGACTATAGGATTGGTCCTTAATATAAAAACAGACAATAAGTTGGGCCAACTATATCCTATGAAAACTTTTACTTCTCCTTCAGAACAAACATATCAGACATCAGTAGACTCAGTGGTGAGCTGGAGCTGGTTCGCTCCGGTTCGCACGAACCAGTTAAATTTTGAAGCGGTTTTAGAACTGCTTGTTAACTGGCTTCCCTGCTAGGGAAGCTTTGATGGCCGCCGGGGGGCGCTGTGCTGAGGGAGCCATGTGGGCTGCCTCCTGGCCCTGTTGCTGCTGCTGCTCCTCGGACCTCTGGCCCTGGGGCTCCTGCTGCTGCTTGGTGGGTCCCCGGCTGCTCTGCTGGGCTTGGCCTGCGTCCTGCTGCTCCGAGCTGCTGTCCCTGTGTGAGTACCCACCATGCTGCCCATAGCCACCCCCTGCCCGCAGCCAGCCCCACATCCACTGGTGCCCTGCAGTTCCCAGGGCAGTAACCCTGCACACCTGCTTCAATGAGGGGGGCAGGGAGACGCTGGGACTCACACATGTGCACACCCTACGGTGACCAGACAGCAAGTGTGAAAAATCGGGACAGGAGGTGGGGGGTAATAGGAGCCTATATAAGAAAAAGACCCAAAAATCTAGACTGTCCCTATAAAATCGGGACATCTGGTCACCCTAGCACACCCCCAGGGAGTGGCAGGGACCCACACATGTGAAACGGAGCTCATTTCTAGTTCAGGCCCATCTTTTTAAAAAAGAACTTTAGGTAGGGTTAGCATACATCCGTATTTTCTTGGAGATGTCAGGCTTTTTGGTTCTTAAATCGCCGTCCGGGCGGAATTTTTAAAATTTAAAAATTCCTCCCAGGAAAATACAGACGTATGGTAACCCTATTGGTACAAAAAATACATACTGTGGCATATCCCTTAAATCAGAACTTTTTATAGGGAACCGGTTGTTAAGATTTTAGCAGCTCATCACTGAATAGACTCAGTAAAAAAGTAAAGTGCAATAAGATTCTAGATACAAAAAAATCATTTGTGACCCTGTTCTAGAGTTTCCTAAGCTGCAGACTGATTTTTTTTCCCCTTGATAATTTCCACAGGAAAGGAACTGCCCATCTGCAGCTGAACTCTCAAAACGCACACCCAAAGACTTCATTTCAAATCTATTCTTCAGCAGCCTGTGAGGTCACTGCATATGTAGGTGCAAACAATATAGACAAAAAGAGCAGTTAACTGTCAAAGTACAAATTCCCAAATTAAACCAGATTGAAAATAGCCACGTGTGCTTTCTATACATGCTGCTTTTAAAGAATTGCCAAGGAAAAGTATTATGACACCATACTGCTTTGAGAAAGTTCTGCTCTAAAGGCCTGATCCAAAACCCAATGAAGTCAAATTGAAATCTTTCTATTCATTTCAATAAGCTTTAGGTCAAGCCCCAAAATTTCTATAGTTCTAAAGACTTAAAACAGAATGGCAAATAATCCAGATTAGGCTCTTCACTAAAACTGGTGGTTTATTATGCTGTCTTGCATTCTGCAATTCTTAAAATTAGCAGTCATGGCTTTATGCTTCAGAATCTGAACTATCATAAAAGTTTCTAGCCAAATGTGAACTGTGTGTCACTGATACAGTCTTCCTTAATCCTCAGGGTGTTCCTCTGCTTGACATAAAGATGTATACATGTTCTTTCACCTCTAAACACAATCACATACATTCAGGAATGTACCTACTTCTATCACACACTGTTTAGCTTCAGTATGCAGAGCTCGCTGCAGACACCAGGGACTCCTTCCATTCCTCCCACAAGTTCCCTGTGTGCCATCCCATCCCTCTCTATTTCAGGAGCTACCTGCAACTCCTGCATGCCAGGGTCTCTGTCTCATGTGTGCATGCACCTATTTTCTTCCCTCCCTGCTCCCACCCAAATCAGTATTCTGTTTGGGAGATGCACCATTCAGAGTGTCAACATGTTGAGAGACTAGAGAGAGAGATGAGATAGGGGTATCGAGTAGGAGTAGAAAGGTTATTTTACTTTTATATTTGGCATTGGGGTGACTTGCTGGAATACTACATTCAGTTCTGGGGTGTACAATTCAAGAAGGATGTTGATAAATTGGAGAGGGTTCCAAGAAGAGCCACAAATTAGGTCTATAGCTGCTACATTTTTAAAAGAGATAGTATTGGAGAAGAACCTTGGCTACTCTGAGTTAAACTCTTAATTTGAGTTACATTACAAGGGCTTATAATGTTACAAGTTTTTACTCTCTGGGGCATTAATGTAAGTACATGCTCACAACACTCCATCAAGATTCATACTAACTTCTTAGCACTAACTCTTTTGAAAATGGCAACAGAGATAACTGAGCCACTGCACCACAAACCTTAAAGCATAAAAAAGGTCCTAAAGTATTTTTAACAGCATGCATCAGCGCTAGACTTAGGATGTTAAATGACACTTAACTTTTATTTCTCCTAGGGTCTACAAGCTGCCATTTTATTTTAGTCTTAAACATAGGTAAAACAAAGCAGAAGTCAATGGTTTGTCTTTGAGTAGGTTTTTCTGCAATTTTCAGCAGTTGTTCATTTATAGCAAGTATCCTAAAAGGTAATTTCTCAGTTGAAAGCAACAGAAAGAGGATGAAACTTCATTTATTAAAATTGATAGAAAAGAAGTCTCAAAATTAAATTCCTTAAAATTCCTCTTAATCTCACCTATCAAATTAGTTAAATTTAAAAAACAAAATTATATACACTCATTAACTACGTAGAGTTCAGTTAAATTTCATTATACAATCATTCAACATTTCTTTTCATTTAAAAAAAGATTTGTCATCTCAGACACGTGCAATAGGTAGATGCCTTTAAAAACTAAACCCAAAAGACACAAAAATTCAAATCACACTGAAACCATTTAAAACCTCACTTCTGGAACAAATAAGGGACTAAACATCCAGTGTACAACAGGAAGCAGTTTCAAAACACATGGCTTAATTAATACAAGAATTAAAATTTAAAACATTTTTCATATAAACAGTATGTCATTTCCACTGCAATTACCTAAAAAGAGGAAGCAATTCAAATATATCTACTAAAGACCAGTTTATGTGACAGTCTTTGGTTTTGGAAAAATTCTGAATGTTTATGTTGCATAAATTAGGGCCAATTCTGCAGTCACTCTGACTAGGGAAATCTCATTAAGTAACTGGAGATTTGCATTTAGGTGGCCTGCAAGGATCAGGCCTTTATTAGTGAAATCCTGGAAAATAAAGATTACATGCCAAAATTATTTTGAATAGAAAATTGATGGTCAAATTCAATTATGAAAAATCCTCCTGGGTTTTGTGTTGTGAAATCTCTTCAAGCCCCCAAAAGATTTTTCAAAGCTTTCGCTGACTAGTGCAGATGCCAACAGAATTTTTATTTGAATGTAGCCTTAAACACCAGGCATAGCTACTGTTAGAGGTACTGAAAAGAGCACTTCAATATATTTAATAAAAATTATGGATTCATTTAAGACAAATCAAAATTATAGCTGACAAAATTATTGCTTGTGGCTGACATCATACCCATGTCAATGTGCCTAGTATGCATGACTCTGATAATTTTTCTTAGCTTTATTTGTAAATTCCAGTTGATAGTGACAAGGCAGTATGCTTCAGAACTGCTAAAGCACTTCTAGGTTATTCTTAACGAAGACTCCACCTTGCACTTTTTAAACACTACTCAACACGTGCTGTAGATGTGCTTCTTACCATCTTTTATTATGCACACTGAGGTACAAGTTATGATCTTGAGATGCAACTCCATAATGACATGGGTTAAAGAGTTACAGTGTGAAAACATATACTGATTTATTATGGAGCAACAGAGGGTCCTGTGGCACCTTTAAGATTAACAGAAGTATTGGAGCATAAGCTTTCATGGGTGAATGCCCACTTCATCAGAAGCCTGATGAAGTGGGCATTCACTCACGAAAGCTTATGCTCCAATAGTTCTGTTAGTCTTAAAGGTGCCACAGGACCCTCTGTTGCTTTTTACAGATTCAGATTAACACGGCTACCCCTCTGATACTTATTATGGAGCAGTTATTTTGAGTGTGTGCTAGAATGTAAGGCTCATCTTGCTTCTCAGGAAAGATTTATACTGGAATAACCATGAGAAAGGACAAGTGAGAGAGCTAATTATCAGATAGTCAAGATTGCCCAGATCACCGCAGCAACAAGAAGAAAATTACAAGTGCTTGAAAATCCTGAGGAATCTCTTAACACACATTCGCTGCTTAGGAATTCATGATTCTTAACACAACCAAGCTAGACAGCACTGTTTTGCTAGCTTTCTTCCACACAATTACACTTCACTACACAGTTTGTATGTTATATAGGAAACACAAGTCTTCCCTTCCAACAAATCATGAAACAGAACACACAGCCTAGTCAACATGTCTTGTTAATTTTGATTGATTGGCAGCTCTAGCGAAAGATTTAACCTCTGCTTAGCCACAGAACAGTCTTGCTCACCCATTGCCCCAATCAAGGTGCCTTCACTTTTACTTGGCGATACTACTTATAGGCCTCAGAAGGTAGTTCACTCTCCATGCCCATTCCATCCTGGGTGGACAATAAAGGTGATAGTTGTTATGGGCTACATGTCTAGCACCAATCTGACAGATCAACTAACTTCAAATAGCTTTCAGTCACTAACAACCTTAATACTAGAGCTTCATGGAGGATAGAAGTTCTGTCGCACAAAGGATTCCAAGAATTGAAAGTGTGGCTCCGTTCCAAAACCAAACATTTCAAAATTCTCTGTGAAGGAAAATTCCTAAACAAAATGTTTTGGGGTTGACAAACACTGTTTCAACAAACTAAAATGTTTCATTTTTTATTTTGTACTGCAAGCTAACATAATACAAAATAAGAAAACACCAAACAAATGTTTATGCAAAATGAAATATCAAAGCCTGTTTCAACACTGGGGAAAAGTGTTCTGACAATTATCTCCCAATACAGAATTCTGGTAAAATGACTCAATTTCAATGAAACAAAAATATGTCAGAAGTAATTAAATTTACAGCTAGATCTGTATGTTGTATCTGTATATTTTCTGCTCCACCTCAATGAATGAAGCTGGTTAAATTAAGAAGAACTCCAGTGTGTTTTTAGAAGAGGCAGAACTCTTCAGTGTAGGAGGAGCTGCCCTCAATAATGTCAAGATGGACAGTACAGAATACTAGCAGTTTCACAGACTTCATGCTAGCAAGACCAAAAGCTAATGGTGCCCAGTGAATGCCGCTTCACTTAATATTAAGGCTGTCATGCAATTAATCGCACTGTTAAACAATAGAATACCATTTATTTAAATATTTTTGGATATTTTCTACATTTTCAAATATATGTATTGCAATTACAACACAGAATACAAAGTGTACAGTGCTCACTTTATATTTATTTAGGATTACAAATATTTGCACTATAAAAAACACAAGGAATAGTATTTTTCAATTCACCTAATAAAGGTACTGTAGTGCAATCTCTATCATAAAAGTTGAACTTACAAATGTAGAATTATATACAAAAAAATACATTAAAAAATAAAACAAATGTAAAACCTTTGAGCCTACAAGTCCACTAAGTCCTACTACTTGTTCAGCGAATCGCTCAGACAAACAAGTTTGTTTATATTTGCAGGAGATAATGCTGCCCTGCTTCTTGTTTACAATGTCACCTAAAAGTGAGAAACAGGCATTCACATGGCACCGTTATAGCCGGCGTCACAAGATATTTACGTGCTAGATGCACTGAAGATTCATATGGCCCTTCATGCTTCAACCACCACTCCAGAGGCCGGGCATCCATGCTGATGACTGGTTCTGCTTGATAATGATCCAAAGCTGTGCGGACCAATGCATGTTCATTTTCATCATGTGAGTCAGAGGCCACCAGCAGAAGATTGATTTTCTTTTCTGGTGGTTCAAGGTTCTGTAGTTTCCGCATCAGAGTGTTGCTCTTTTAAGACTTCTGGAAGCTTACTCCACACCTCGTCCCTCTCAGATTTTTGAAGGCACTTCAGATTTTTAAACCTTGGGTCCAGTGCTGTAGCTATCTTTAGAAATCTCACACTGGAAACTTCTTTGCATTTTGTCAAATCTGCAGTGATAGTGCTCTGAAAATGAACATGTGCTGGGTCATCATCCGAGACTGCTATATCATGAAATATATGGCAAAATGCAGGTAAAACAGAGCAGGAGACATACAATTCTCCCCCAAGGAGTTCAGTCACAAATTTAATTAACACATTTTTTTAATGAGCGTCATCAGCAAGGAAGCATTTCATCTGGAAATGTGGCTGAAGCATGAAGGGGCATACAAATGTTTAGCATCTCTGGCATGTAAATACCTTGCAATGCCGGCTACAAAAGTGCCATGTGAACGCCTTTTATCACTTTCAAGTGACATTGTAAATAAGAAGTGAGCAACAGCATCTCCTGTAAATGTAAACAAACTTGTTTGAGCGATTGGCTGAACAAGAAGTAGGACTGAGTGGACTTGTAGCCTCTAAAGTTTTACATTGTTTTGTTTTGAGTGCAGTTATATAACCAAAAAAACCCCTATATTTGTCAATTGCACTTTCATGATAAAGAGATTGCACTACAGTACTTGTACAAGGTGAATTGAAAAATACTATCTTTTGTTTATCATTTTTACAGTGCAAATATTTGTAATAAAAAATAATAATATAAAGTGAGCACTGTACACTTCGTATTCTATGTTATTACTAAAATATATTTGAAAATGTAGAAAACATCCAAAAATATTTAATAAATTTCAATTGGTATTCATTGTTTAGCAGTGTGATTAAGACTGCGATTAATCACAATTAATTTTTTAATCATGTTTTTTTTTTAGTTAATCACGTGAGTTAACTGTGATTAATCAACATCCCTAGTTAATATAGATAAAATAGTTAACCAATTTCATCTTAAAAATAAAACTGACTTGCCATGACACAGTTAGTTTGGTGAGCAAGGTTTATATGAATTATGAACTATAATAAAATCAACTAAAGGATGCCCCCGTGGAGATTCTATAGGCACATTCTTTTAGCAATCTAAAGTTTCACTTTCAGATTCACAGAAATATCACACCGATAGTTTTCTTCCCCATCCCCAACATGTTTTCCCCGAAAACACAAAAGCAAAAAACCACCATTTTGTGTGTACACCTCTACCCCGATATAACGTGACCCGATATAACACGAATTCGGATATAACACGGTAAAGCAGTGCTCTGGGGGGGGGGGGGCGGGGCTGCGCACTCTGGCGGATCAAAGCAAGTTCGATATAACGCGGTTTCACCTATAACGCAGTAAGATTTTTTGGCTCCCGAGGACAGCGTTATATCGGAATAGAGGTGTACTTCAACAAAGTAATCAAAATTGATAGGAGAGGGGAGCAGAGAATTCCTGCATAGGTTATTTAGACCTCATATACATTTATCTAAGCATTGGAAGTCAGGTTAGAAAGCAAAACAATGTACAATCACAGTACTGTCTAGTATGATTATGGATTCTGGAGCTGGTGAGATACATACATAGCACAAGTACAGTTTTGTCATTTTATCAAACAGCTCTCAAACTGCTAAAAATATTTTAACTCCATCCATAAAAATTACAGAGTACAGTTATGTTTGCCCTGTAATTATTTTTAAAGCTAAATATGCTTCTCTCTGAAGCAGAAAAGTCTTTTTGAAGTTTTGACCACACTCTTTATTTATAGGACCATAGGAATTAAAACCTATTCTACCCAGAGCAAGATCATTTTTGGAAGCACTTGGCTTGCTTCTCAATTGTGTATCCATTTAGCAGGCAGTTGTTTATGAAATCCACACAATACTGGAAGGCAATACTGAGAACTAGTAATGAACAGAGAATACTTGGAGTGTTTCCATTTATAAGCAAATGCCTTGGTCTAACTTACTGATCCTGTGATTGGTCTGATACAGGTCATTTCCTCTCCACACCACACCATATTTTAGAAGCATTATGAATCAGACAACAGTATCAGAGAAGATGTCTACTCTGTTTTGAATATATTTGTATCTTAAACCTCTTACAGCATTACAGAGGTCTACTACCCCAAATCCCATCTCTGCAGATCAGACTGTTTAATTGTACTTTCAGTTACACTTCTGGAATCACAATGAATTCATGGAGCTCCACAGGTGCACAAAAACTAAGGAAACAAAAGATAAGAACTCAGGTCCAGATAATGCTTTCCTATGGAAAAGCCTTCAAGGAGGGGACAGATATTTTTAAGATAAAAATTGGTAGCCACAGAACCACAGAAGTGGTGTTTGGCCCCAGTGGAGGAAGCAGGGGCTGTATCCAACTAGCTTGTGAATATCTCAAAGTCTTACAGGGTTCTACGTTAACTATATCAGGTCCAGCAAGGATCTATAGACACCTCAACAAAGACGTCTGCTCAATGGACAGCTATGGTCAAAAGTTAATAAGTTGTTAGGATACATGGGCAATAGGATGATGAATAACACTATTGTAATGTTTTGGATAAAAATCACTCACGTGGACTCCTCTAGAATACTGTGTTTAGTACTGATCACCTCATCTCAAAACAGATATTACAGATTTAGAGGAGCTCCAGAAAAGGGAGATGAGAATGGTCAAGAGCCTGGAAAAACACTCATATGAAAAGACTGAAAAAAAAAATTAAAAAATTAAATTAAATTAAAAATTAAATAAATTAAATAAAAAAATTAAATTAAAAATTAAAAAGTAGATGAATAGAAGACATGATAAAAATATTTACAATGGTGGTTTATGAAAGGGTAGGGTGGGGGGGGAGGAGACAGACACTCCTGAACTACTTCATAACACAAGAACAAGAGGACATTCACTGAAATTTTAGAAGAGGCAAATTCATATCTGAGGAGAAAAATACTCTCTCATACAACATGTAATTAGGCTGGAACTACTGCTACAGGAAGTAGCTGAGACCAAGAATTTATAGATTCAAAGAGAGACTGGATATTTGTATGGACAATAAGAGTATCCAGAGTTAGCATAATTAGTGCTAACAGAACGCTGGAAGGAATATTAAACCTTGTGCTTCAGGGCTTAAAAGCCAGTCTCTAACTATTAAAGATCACAGTGAGATCTATGGGTGGCGGGGAAGGCAGGTTATCCCACATCTGCCAACTGTGCGGTTCTTACATCTTCCTCTGAAGCAACTGGGGTCAGTCATTGTTGCAGTCAGGATTCAAGATTAGATGGACCTTGGGTTGATCTGTATGGCAATTCTTGTGTTCCTATATCTTGATGTTCACTTACTCATTAAAACCCAGGGGGCATGTTGACAGGAGAGTGGCTCTCCTCTGGCTTGGTCCATTCCCCTCCACATAGCCATATTCCCCCCATCACCAAGCCCTGCACCCAGCCTTATTCTCCACCCCTGTAAAGAAAAACGGACTGAAGTTCAAAACAATAGTGCTTCTACTGGACTCAGGGACACTGCTGCATTACTTCAACTGCCTACCCCAAACTGATGATGTACCAAGAGAGCAGGTTTTCTGCTCCAATCAAGCCCTCCAAAGAAAATTAGGGATGACATGACCCCAAGTGAGAGCTAAGGTACAAATTTTGTTGAGTAAAAAGTTCTCAGCAAGAATGACAGCATGTCTCAAATAGTCTGCGCAGTGCAAAGTGCTCTAGCAACACTCTATAGCTCAGCTAAAGAAAAAAAATCTATAGCTAAAAAACAAATTAATCCGCTTGAGTTCAGTACCTTAGATTCAATTAAAAAACAACAAAAACAAAAAACACACAACGAGGAGTCTTGTGGCACCTTAAAGACTAACAGATTTATTTGGACATAAGCTTTCGTGGGTAAAAACCCACTTCTTCAGATGCATGGAGTGAAAATTACAGATGCAGGCATTATTATACTGACACCTGAAGAGAAGGGAGTTACCTTACAAGTGGAGAACCAGTGTTGACAGTGCCAATTCAAACAGGGTGGATGTGGTCCACTCCCAATAATTGATGAGGAGGTGTCAATACCAGGAGAGGGGAAGTTACTTTTGTAGTGAGCCAGCCAGTCCCAGGGAGTCTTTAAGGTGCCACTGGACTCCTCGTTGTTTTTGTGGATGCAGTCTAACACGGCTACCTCCTGATAAAAAAAAATTGTTTAAATGTCTAAAACCAAACTACTAGCACAGTAACAGTAGTCTCACCTGCAGGATATTTATCATTTGTTTTGCTGTGCTTTTATAGTTTGAACATTCATTCCAGCCACCAAGTCTACAAAGACTGCATGCGGTGTCTCAGCTTCACTGATTTTCTGCATCATCCTCATACGTACAAAACACAAAATCACAACCCCCCTTTATACATATGCAATGTGGTGGAAATTTCAGTTTCAAGAGTCAGACAACCGAAGTAGGGTATAGTTCCTAGAGAAACTAACACAGCCCTCTTGTATATATTTATGTTTTCTATTGCTTTTAGCTTTTCACAGCCTTGATACACACAACATGTGAACAATGTGACCAAAGTACAGTGCATATTGAGAAACTCTGTATTACAAGTAGCCAAAAATCCCTGGCTGGCAAATTTAAAAATCTTAGCCATCCACCATCTTCCCTTTCAGCTGGCACCAGAGACCTCCATGCTTTTTGCAGGACTGGTAGTACCATATCCAGGCTACCCAACATTTCCCATTTTATAACTTTGCCAAACTTTAACGATCTGGGTTAAAATTCTTCATGTGAGTGACGGCCCCAGACTAAATTTTTTGGAAAACTGTAGCCAAAAATAGTTCAGCTTCTGAGAATGAGGCTAGGGAAAAATATGATGTTTTGCTCATGATGAAAAAGATCACGAGACCTTTTCTTTGAAAAAGCTTTGGTGCCCCCATGCTTTGGAGCAGGGACTTGAAATTCGATGGCAGGTGGCAGGAGGAGGTTGCCTGTGTGTCAGGAATGTGCCTGGCATTGCCAAATTTTTGAGTCCTTGATCTTGCAAACTTAATGTTACTTTAGTGCAGTTTATGTGTTTACTCTCTTATAAGTCCAGTAAAACCCAATAGTGAATGCTCTTATAGTGAAACTCCATTTCAAAGGCAACCAAACCTCTTACCCTGACCATTGTTTCTCAGTACCTTTCCACTTCAGTTTTAAGGGAATGGATGGGGTGAAAGCAAGGGATAGAATTAGGAATCCTGGGGTTATATTTCCACTTCAGCCACCGATCATAAAGGGAGGTACTGCACCCACATCTTCCTGCATCCCTAAATTGGGTATACTATCTACATCACAGAGGCACTGTAAGGCTTAATAAATGTTCTTGAAAGGCTTTGAGATTCTGAAATGAAGTGTGAACACTGAAATATTTGTAAGTATTTGTGCAGAAGTTTAAATACTATACAATGTCTACCACACTTTAGCAGATTTTCATCCACACATTTTGGCTTTAATTCATTAAGGATTCAAACTATTTGCACAAAATATATTATGCAATGTTCCGCAGCATCTTTGTTTCCATTTGAAAAGGCATATTCTCACCTTAGTGCACAAGAGAATTAATCAGTAAGCTTCATTTGCCATTAACAGAAACAGTAGCTGTAAAATCCTTAATGAGATTAAGTATTTATAGCATATATATGCTCTTGAGGACTTGTTTTATTCAGTAGACATTTTATGCTTTTAGTGAATCAGATTCAATATGCAAGAATTTTTAGTCACATGCAAAAATATTTGCATATTTCTCCTCAGTTTTATCTTAAATACATTTAACAATCGTTAACTAGTGTAAGCACTTTTCCAGGAGTCTACAGCTCAATGACTGAAGTAGTTCTATCATGTTTCAGTTAGAAAGGAAAATGATTGCAGCACAGCCAACATTTAAAAGTTGTACATGTAAATTTTTAAATCATGGTGACCTGAACAAATATGAAACCCCCCCACAAACCAAGTCCCTGCCCAGTTTGGCAGATGGTAATTTTTACAGTTAGAGCCAAATGCTGCCTGCACCGGCCTTCCATTTAAGTCAGAGCTAGACTTATGCATTAAGGCCAGAATCTGACACCTACTCTCTCAGGTAGGAAGATCATCATTTTTTCTGCATCGCCATAGCAAAGTTTAAATCACAGTAGCAATAAAATATTCTAACCAGAGGTAGCCATAGTTCAAAATTTTGAATGGGGCATTAACTCACTAGTTATTCATAATGAAGGTTAATTAAGTGCATTTTTGAAATTTCCCTTCTGTCTTCTGCCATTGTTTCAGAGCTACTCCTGAAGAGCACTATAGAATCTCGGCCCTGGAGCAGCTGCCCCTCGCATGGATCCTTCATCTGGAAGAGCTAGGAAGTTAAATTAAAACCTGAGAGGTGGACAGAATTAGAGTGAAGGAAGATTTTTTAAACTCTAATTGTACTCATTTTTCTGGATGGGCTAGTGTCGCAGTGCTTCTATGGCAGATCCATCCCTGCCTCCAACCATCTCTCTGATCTATTCTATCACTTCTCCCTTCATCCCTTTCCCATCTCCTGAAATAGCAGAATGCCCCCCTCTTTCCTAAAAACAAATGTTTTTGCCTAAAGTTAGTTTATTTTCCAATGGGATTAACTTAAATTTTAGTATGAAGATATTTAGAAAAAAAATCATTATCTGCCACTCTATAATGGTTAAATTAAGCAAAAGTTTAATGATATTTCACTGTGAGCATTTCATTTAAGGTACATGTATACCATTGGACAGCGATGCTGCTGTGTTAAATGCACGTTTTATTACATTCAATAAATAGCCAGGGCACCTCTTCTACACTTGTGGTTCAGAAAAGCAGGGCTTGCCCTTTTACCCTGTCAACCAACAATTTTGCCCTTTTGTGGGCTATTGACAATTTGAGGGTATAGAAAGAGATCAATTTTCTACAACTAGACAAACTTTCTTTGTAACGGCAGTTTTCCCTCCATCTTAGACTGAAATGCAAGCATCAGCTCTGAACACCGTGGTAAATGAATTTACATATTGATTTGTGAAAATACAACAAATGTCAAATTGCTAAGCTGCTTTAGGTAATAGGAAGTTAGAGATGCAAGGGATCCATTTTAAATGCAAATTTAAAAACATTTCATATTAGCTATTAAATACTTGCAGAAGTTTCAACTTTTCTATAGTTGTGCATAACTCTGGCATTGTTTCAATTCAGGTTTTTATCCCTGGAAGCTGCCATCTTGTAGAACACAGAGGAAAGTGGACTGTTTTTATTTGCTCCCCATGCACAGTTCTGACCCCTCCAACATCCCATCAGGTCACATTCCATATGCCTAACAGATGCCACTTCTCCCCAATTCAGGTTGCAATATTGTTCCTGTTGTCTGAACATGAATCCCAGAGGACTTCTGTCCTGAATTCGGTGAAGGCGTTCCCTCTTCACCCCACAGCAGCACCCGCTCCCCAGAGCACTTCCCCATTGTCTCATTCTCCTACCCACACCCTACAACCTTACTTTCCTCTATATCTACATACCAATGAAGTAGTGCAATTGCCAACTTCCATTTCATCTCCCATTGAGTTACACTGCTAAGTCCCCTAACCCCTTTAATCAAACACCTTTTGAAAATGTATCCCCCTAAAGTGGGTAGGAAGAGAGCTGGAACTATTTCAAGCATGATTTTCATATTGCTGTAATATGATTCTGCATTCGATAGCACTACAACCCTGGATCCCAAAGCATTTTACATACATCAGTTCTCTAAACACTCCTGGAAGACAGACAAGGACACTGTCATTACTTAATTAATGAAAGGTAGAAAGGTGGAACACAACAATTATTTTTAACACAGGAAGTGAAGGTAGAACACAGCAAGTCAACATAGGAAGTGAAGAACACTCTGTACAGCTGAAGATGCAGGATATACTTATTGGAACTGGAACCTAACCAGGATCCCAGGTTAATGCCAATATTCTTCACACACAAGAAAAGGGAACGTCTAGTTCACTTAATGAAAGTTTAATACTTACAAGTGCAGCACCTTCATCTTTTTAACAAGATACTCTCCATTTACCCATTACTTAGGAGTTCAATCCATGTTCACCTCTTCTCTTCTCCCTTTTAGCTCAGTCTTGTCTCATTCCATTTCTCTCATCCCTCACTCTTCCTCCTCTGTCCTCATTCAATCTCTCTCCCTTCCAATTTCATTGCTTTTATCTCAGTCTGGTCTCACCTCTTGTGCTGCCATATAAAGCAGTTTATTACTGTATTTAATTATAATATTGTCAACCAACTTTTAATTCAATGAAGTTACTAGGTCCCATGCTTTTGTAAAAGCCTTCTTGGCTTCACACCATTTGTTCTTTCCCATTCTAGATTGCTGCATCTTTTGCTTGTTTCAAGCATGTGTTGCTCCCTGCTTCCCCTTTCTTTCACAGCCCTGCAATCTGTCCCACCCTTTATGTTTTCTGTCTCACCATCCTTCTCCCAAAAGCTCACCCTCAATCTCTATTAGTTTTTAAAAATCCCAACCCCGAACCGCCTTCTCTCCCTCACCCACCCAAGTCAGCCCATGAGGTTCTCCCCCGTGTGCTCCAGTTCAGAGAGCTCCTGGGCAGCTCTGCTGCCCAGCTCCCTCTCAGTCTGGAAGATGCTACAGAAGGCTACATAGCCTAAAGAAATAAGTGATTTCTAGAGTCTAGATGGTCTCGCTTGTTTCTTCTTCAGGGGATGTTGTGAGTGAAGGCCAAAAGTACAGAAAAGAAATTAGCATTTAGAAAAGAATTAGCTAAGTTCACGGAAGATAGGTCCATCAATGGCTATTAGCCAAGATGGTCAGGGATGCAACCCCATGCTCTAGGCGTCCCTAAACTTCTGACTGCTAGAAGTTGGGACTGGATGACTGGGGATGGATAATTTCCCTGTACGGTTCATTCCCTCTGAAGCATCTGGCACTGGCCACTGTTGGAAGATAGGATACAGAGCTAGATGAATCACTGGTCCAACCCAGTATGGCCGTTCTTATGTTCTGTAGGGCCCGAATTCTCTCTGATGTGTAGAGTAGTATCCTGGTGTCTTTCATGTCACTGAGTTGCCCAGAACACAGGTACAGTGAAACATTCATTCAAACCAGTTTAACAGAAACAGAGAATAGAAGGCTCAGAATATTGGTAAGGGACTATAATCACTTTCACCTTTAGATTGCTGATCTAGCTATGGAGTAAGTTAGTAACAAATAGATAGGCCCTGTGACAGGATATATTGACCCTTTGAAAATGAACTAGGCCAAAAGCACCCCTCAATTTCTAACTGGTTCTTGAAGTCAATCCAGTACTGGTGTTTGCATTTCAGCAGTTTTGCAGGACCAGCAGGGGTTAAATTTGTGGGTTTTCTTGGCAGGTGGTCCTTAGTATACTGTCTATTAAGCCAACTGGAACCATATTCCTTTGAAGGCGTCTGCAAGCTCTGAAAGGAACCAGTCATCCCACAGTGAGGATTTCAGTCCAGGCAGCTGGAAGGGGCGAGTCCTTCCAAGCTCTGGACTTCCCCCCACCCCAATTAAGACAAAAATATATATTAAAAAGTAACATAAGCAGCTGAGTGAGGGCTCAAGGTAGGGAGGACCATATTTTATATATACACATTTAAAGTTTTAAGAGCCTAAGATTA
Source organism: Terrapene triunguis (assembly GCF_002925995.2). NCBI lineage: Eukaryota > Metazoa > Chordata > Testudines > Emydidae > Terrapene > Terrapene triunguis. The sequence goes on along the minus strand of NW_020664393.1, from coordinate 3,302,483 downwards.
GAGGCACCACCCAGGAAGTTGGGAAGACTTTAGCAATCAGAGTGTTGTTGTCTTGATTACAGAAGGAGAAACCTGGGCCCTCTGTTACAGGCCTGAAGCCACCATGTTCGGATTTGTCAAACATTATGGGCTATTACTTGAAGCCCATTTCTTCTAGTAACCAAAAGAATTGGTGATCCCAGTCACATTCCTAGTGTAAAGTTGTCTGTCACGACACAGGATATTCTTGTTTATAGTGTCAGAACTGCTGTGGTTCTTAACAATAACTCCAGTTCATGGTTCAGGGAATGCTACATTTGCTTAAGAATAAATTAGGATGCTGTGAACTGTAGCAAAAACTCAATCAAAATACAGAGATTCCTAGCTATAGATTATTCTCTAATTCCCGAAGAAAAGTTGTGAGTAGAGCTGACTGGATGATGATGATGATGATGATTCCATTTCACTGCAATTTTTAAGGTTTCAAAATTTGTTTTTGTTCCACATTAGACCAAAAATAAAACCTTTGGAACATTTTTGTGAAAATGGAATTGTGACAGGGAAGTAGAGGTATAGGAGCATGGGTATATCACATTCTACTGGTTGTTGGTTGGGGTTAGATGTGGATGAAATTTTTCGATTGAAACGTTTTTGGCAAGAAATGTAGATTTGGTGATCAAAACATTTTGCAAATGTGTGTCAGTTTCACTGAATTATTTCAGTCAAATTCCCAAACCCCATGTTTCATTTCAACATTTTTCAATTTTTTTATTCAAAATGACTGTTTCAAAATTTCCTTTTAGTTTTCTAAAAATAGCATTAAGTGTTATAAAATGCTCAAAATCAAAACAAAAATGTTTTGTTTTGGGTTGAACAAATTCTCGTTCAACCCAAAATAATTTCTTTTCTTTTCTAAATTGCCAATGAACTGAAAAATCCATTACTCAGCCAGCTCTAGTTAAGGTACTGGCCTGCGATATGAGAGAGTCAGGTCCCTCCAGCCTTCCCTACAAAAGTTTCATGGAAACAGACATGTCCCAACAAAAAAGCATATTTTGGTGAAAGGGTTCTGACCAGCTCTCCAAGTGTTAGGCAAAATTTCAAATTTGTACATCTGTCTTTTCAGTGTGTTTTGAGCAGTATATTACATGACTCCAGCATCAACACCTTGGCAATCTTGCTTAAGAGCATCTTTCTGAGATCTTGATGCAAGCATATTATTTAATAAAAAAAATATATATGAAGAATAGCTCTAATCTCTCCTTCACACGCTCTTTTAGCAGACAATAAGTCTGTCCAAAATGCATCACAAAATGATTACAGCATCCCCCGGCACTGCTACAATGAAATAAAGTAATCAGCAGTTAACCAGTATATTAAAACCTACATAAAATAAATGCAAAGATAAAACATGCAGCCTTTTGGGCCCTTTCTGTATTTTGGGTGATGTTTTCTCTAGCTGCAAAGAGCAGAGGTTTCATGCAAATAATAGAAGTTTCATGCAATGTCAATATCTGCACTAGCCAAATGATAAACGTTAAGAAAAAAGGAAATGGCAGAAAGTAGATTATAATATCTACATTATAATTGTCACACAGAGTGACAATGGAAAAGACTGATGTTCTGTAGTGTCTGCAGGAAATCAGTCATAGGATGTGCCCATTTGAACCTAGGGTATTAACTTCGATTCTACTTACATGCTGAAATCAGCATTCAGACATTTTACAGTTACAGCCATGAAAAACAGGGCACTTTCTAAATGCCGCTATTGATAGTATTTTGAAAGATAGTTTAAATTAAAGCTCCAAACTAATTATTCCTAGACTTAATTAACATAATGCAAACAGTGCCAGCACTAGGCATAAGTGGACTAAGCAATTGCTTAGGCCGCAAGCAGCTCTATTCCCTTTTTAAGTATGTGTTGTGTGGGGAGGCCCCCAAAATATTCCTACTTAGGGCCCGCAATGGGCTAACACCAACTCCTATGCAAAAACCTTTTATATATACTGAAATTGTATTTCTTCAGGGTCTGGTTCATTTTGCTGCAATAAGCAAATGGACTACAAAATCCTTAGTGGTTGATACAAAGGCAATTGGATGTATCCAACAACTCAATAGCTACATCAAGAGGCTTTATCGTAACCTTTTCTCCAAGCACAATGTAAACTTTGTTAGCCACAGATCTTCAAAATGTCATCAACAGCAGCCTGGATACATGAAGCCCAGACACAGAGTTGGCTTTTATTAGCTTGAAAATGCTAATTGGCAAAGGGCATGTTTTTCTTCTTACACAGCATAAGGTGTTTTAATCAAACCTCCAGAGATTTCTGATCCAGAAGCTTTTATATGAAACATAAGCAAGTTCTGCAGGCACAATATTATTTTACAGCTTTAAAAATTAATATTTGTATTACAGTAAAACAGTTAAACAAAGCCAACCACAACCCAAGACCACCCCCCACAAATTTTAGGGACACAAACGTTACTTTTCCTCACAGTAATTAAACTAAGGCCCAGCAGCATGAGAAGTCTGACATGTTTAATTTAAAAAGCGCTTGGACACTGGAAAATGTGGTTGCAGAAAATAATGGCAACAGGCAGCTTAAGTTAGTTGCATTTTCCTTTTCCTTTTTATTTTTATTTTTTAAAGCAGGAGTGTAATAGATTGCAGTATTTCCAGCTATTGTGTGAATGCATCTGCACTGTATCTACTTTCTTTAAATTCTACTGGGATAAATGGCAAAAAGCTAAGTATGTTAAATGTGACTTAAAATACAAAAGAGACGCTTTACTATCATATCACTTATCAAATAAAGACATATTTAATATCTTTTCCACACAGTCTCTGTGTATCCCAAAATCTTGTTCATTTAACGGCACAAGAACATTTCACAAAACTTTTATTAACTCTGTGATGAGAAACCCAGATATATTTATCTTTTCCCTTTGGACTCTTGTACTGAGCCACAAAGAAGTCTAACCAATTAGCTGATTTTTTGTTTGTTCTTTTATACATATAGACAGACCCAATTCTGTTTCCAAGGCGCACTGCCACTGATTTTAATGGAAGCTGGATTGGGTGCTGAATTCCCAATGAAAATTTCACCGAGAATATGTTCAGCTAACTATCAATGAGACAATCAGGAAAAAAAAAATAGTGATCATGTAATTAAAGAAGGTATCATAATACATACGCACAAGGCAATCTTAATTCTGGCATTTCCTAACTTGAGTGCTTGACTTCGTTGTTTTTTCCCTATAAGCGACAAGTGTAAATCTGTATATTAATCATTAAAATAATCAGATTAGCATAGCCATTATGTGGGAGTATTTGTCCGTCTTCCCACTTCCCTTTTTGTTAGACACATCAAGATAATTTTTAAATATAATCAGTGGAACGGCTGGGATTTGGGATTTATTTTTTTTAAATGGAAGAGTTCTTCAGTAGTTTGATCTTTTGTAGGTATATATGGTACATATTAAGAGGGGGGAAACCCCAACCCAAAACAAATTAAAAGCTATATAGTTGAAAGAGTACTTTTACCTTTTAAGACCCTTAATAAACATGCAAAAGGTCTCTCTAAAAGAAATACCCATTCTAATCAATTCTGATGTCACAGAAACCCTGTTTTAGGTTCAGCTGACTTTTTCACAGCTACATCCTGCCTCTTCAGGAGTGCAGAGAAGAAAAGTCTGCAAACACCCACAGAAAGAACAGCACCAAATTTCCATTCTGAATAGATTAAACCATTTGTGGGCAATTGGTGTTCTTGTTATACAGAGGCTGGTTTGTCATGTTTGCCACAATTACTGCATGCAACTGCAAATGTTTAGGTTTCACACCTGCCCACTTCCATCAGAAGTTAGCGCTAAGACCTCTGCTTCTTTGTCTAGTGAACTACTTCATATGCTGAGCAATATAAAACCTCACTTCTAAATTTTCCCTCTCCTTTTTTGCACTATTTTAATGTAATTACTCTATTACACACACTCACAAAACCAGTGTTAAAAGAACATTAAGTTTGCAAAATTAAGTGCTCAGAAGTTAAGAAGTGCCAGAATTAAGGTTGCCTGTGCCACCTTGGTTTGGCCCCCTTGCATATTGCATTATGACACAGACTTTAACTGCATGATCACATACTATTTCTACCCACACACACGAGCCCTGCCTCGTTCAGTGCACAGAAGTCAATGATCTGGGGATAAATCGGGGTTCTGTAGTGAAAGAGACTTGCCTGCAAGCCCCCTGCTTTGCCAGTTGCAAAAGTTGGAAAGTTTGTAGTGAAAGAGGCAGGGGACTGCAGCAAGAGAAAGGAAGGTCTCCTAGTTGAGGCAGCTGAATGCTGTCCTGGGGCACTGGAATCTACCCCTGTCTCTGCCACAGAGTTCCTATGCAATTATGGGCATGTCACTTAAATCAAACTTTTCACGAGTGGGCATCAATTGTGAGTTCCTCATATTCTGGGTGCCTCACTTGAGCCCCCCTGTTTGATTTGGAGCAGTGCTGAGCACTCGCAGCTGCAACTGAAGTCAACAGGAGCTGTGTATTGAACATAAACTGCTATACAATGCTAAATAGACTGAAACATCAATTCTTAGGGGCATCAAATTGGGCACACAAAACTAGCGGATCCTTTCAACATTAATTTCTGTGTCTCAGTTCTCCAACTGTAAAATGGGGATAGTACCACCCCCTCACCTCACAGTGGTGTTGTGAACATGAATTCATTAACGTTTGTGAAGCAAATACTGTAGTGATGAGCACCATAAAAAATATCTATGAAGAAATTAATAGTTCTGTCTTCAGAGCTGGGTTTGAATAGTGTGCAGTAAATAAGGTTGGGGCAACACTTTGAACAAGAAGGGAAAAAAATATTGAATAGCTGTTCACTAACTAAGCACCATCCATCCTGTGCACTGAACGAGACAGGTGTCCTGTGGAAAAAATTGAATGTGATCATGTAATTTAAAGTCGTATCATAATGCATACACACAATAGGGCTGAATAAAGGATGCATGGGCAACCTTAACTCTTCCATTTCCTAAGTTCTGCTTTACTTTGCAACCTTAATAATATTCTTTTAACAAGTTTTTTTTTCTGTTATTTATTAGGTTTTCTAAGACAGCAAACTGAAAAAATCAGGAGCTCCAACATGTAGCATCACAGAGATACCTGCATGGTTAATCAGCTGGCTTCATTCCCACCCCAGCCAGCATCCAATCCTAGTCTCTTTCCCAACCCCAGGCTCCTTGTCCAAACTCTCCCTGCCACCACCACCAGGTTCAGGTCTTGTCCCCTCTGTTTCCCTCCCTACTGCCTGGACCCAGCAGGGGAGCTATTGAGAGCACAAGAGATACAGACTTCCTGCTCTCAATACTAGTGCCAGCAGCAGCCAAGCCTGCAGCAGCAATTGCAGAGAAAGTCCTCGGCCCCAGGCTGGAGTTTACTAAGGCCTGGTCTACACTAACCCCCCCACTTCGGACTAAGGCCTGGTCTACACTAACCCCCCCACTTCGGACTAAGGCCTGGTCTACACTAACCCCCCCACTTCGGACTAAGGTACGCAAATTCAGCTACGTTAATAACGTAGCTGAATTCGAAGTACCTTAGTCCGAACTTACCACGGTCCAGACGCGGCAGGAAGGCTCCCCCGTCGATGCTGCGTACTCCGCTCGCCGAGCTGGAGTACCAGCGTCGACGGCGAGCACTTCCGGGATCGATCCGGGGCACTTCCGGGATCGAGCCGGGATCGATTTATCGCGTCTTAACCAGACGCGATAAATCGAACTCAGAAAACCGATTGCTTACATCCGGACCTGGATGTAAGTGAAGACATACCCTTAGTATGGGCAAAATCTTCAGGAAATTAGTTATGAAGCTCTAGCAAGTCTCACTGAGCATGTGTGAACCACAATTTTTCAAAGGCATATAACTCAGCCAAATTTGGGCAGATTTTCACAAGGACAGCAAACGGCACATCCCTGACACAAAGGCCACCCCCTGCCAAATATCAAGTCCCTGCTTTAAAGACTTTGGGGGAGGGGGCAATCTAGGAGCTGTTCAAAGAAAAGATCATCAGGATTTAACATGGACAAAAATGTATTTTTCCTCTAGCTTTGTTCTTGGAAACAGCTGAACCATATTGGCTGTATTCCAAGACCAAAAATAAAATAGAAACGCCTTGGGAAGACATGCAGCATAGACAATTTCAGCTCAAATAGTCAAGTCTGGCAAAATTATAAAACTGAAAAGTGAGTCTTATAATAGCTACCTTAATAAAAGGCAGTGCTATCAGCCCCATGTACAATAATCATACCACAGAAATTTAGGAAAGACCTTTTAGGTCATTTAATCCATCTCCCTTCTCCGCCCCCCACCCAATGCTGAATTATTCTTGTAATTCAGTTTTATCAGTGGTTGGTGCAGTCAAGTTTTAAGGGTTCTAAGTGGCAGTGCTTCAATTTTTCTAATATTCAGCCTAGATTTTCCTTATTAGTTCTAGTTTGAGTATTTTCATGCAGCCCATGAAGCAAGACTATAAAACTGATCCCAAAATGTATGGCCAAGCCACTAGAAAGGCAATGTATACTGGTTCTACTTGTGTATATGCATAATTATAGTTAACATTCAGATGCCTGGGTAGTAGATGACTGAGTTCCATCACACTGTGAGCTTTATCTACAGCAAAGGGGGGGGGGGCAGAACAACTGGTGTAAGCGTGACTCATCCATTACATGTATTTCTTATTAAAATAGGAATGAAAAAACTTTAGATCGGCCATAATACATGATTTTGTGCTAGTCTAGGCTGCTATTCTCAGAAGAGCAAGATTTATCAATATCTATCCCTGCACCTACCCTCTCCTATTTGAACATTCCTACATGTTTTGTGGTTGCAGACCTGGTCTGAGTAAACACTGCTAGCGTTTACAGTTTCTATATCCAGTACTGCCATAGCAAATATCTATTTAAATCAAACTGAGATACTTGGTAGAGATATAGGCATGCCAGTCCCCAGAATGCTCCTCCTGCCCAGAGCTATTTCTGAATGCTGCTGATGTCCACATTTGAAGAGTAGACAGAAAGTCTTAAAACACAATAAAAATCTCTCCCAATGCTATATCAGCACTACTATTTTTTCTTCAGCAGAAGAAGCAAAGAACCATTATAGAAGTAATGGTATTCCTGAACACTTAGCCTCAGTGAAGAGAAAGGTAATGTCTACATTAGGAGTGCTCTATTAATATAAGAATATTGGTATACTAAACTGCTAAATGGCTGGTAATGTGACTGCAGTTTTATATTAGCAAAGCTATGCTTATTTCCACCACCCCCGCCACCAGCTGCGCATGAAACAAGCTACATAGATAAAAGTGCAATTTGTGGGTATAACTGCATCTACACTAGAGGCTTTTGATGGCACAACTACGTGCATCAGAGATCACACCTCTTCACACTCCTGCCAGACATAACTATGCTGACAGAAGACTGTAGCATAGACCATCTTGCTCAAGCAGGTCTTGCTCTAAAGCAAGAGACTTACAGCAATGAATGACAGAGCTGCCCACTTTTATGAAGTGGTTGCAACTAATTGATCTGCTTTACAGGGATACTAGCAACCAATACCAATAGACAGTAAAGACCTAAATTTAAACTGATATAGCTACATTGGTGGAAATGCTTGTGGGGTCACTTCTTTGTCTATAAGAGAGGCTTTTTTAAGGTTAGTTTAAGTTAACTGGGAACAGGTTTAAACTAAACCAAATTTAGCAGCTCAACCTGAAATATGAATATTCACACAGGGGTTTGCACTGGTTTAACTATGTCAGTTTATAAACGAATTTATGTTAAACTGTTACAACTTTCCCATGTAGACACGGCCCAAGTGAGACAAAAATGTGCTGATTTTTAGCCCACAAAACATAACACTTTAGTGAAAGGAAGTGAAGAAACCAGACTACCTCAAGAAAATTGTGAGGTAACAAGCAATTCATTCGCTCCAAAGACAATAATAATATATGTTTTTAAAATGCTGGGTTCCCCCACCCATTGATTAAATTTCAGCAATAGATGGGGAATTTCTTTTTTTGGTTTTCCTTCTCTCCCAAGGGGATTATTTTAGTTGGCAGGCATCAAAGCGTACCCAGTGTGCAAATCAAATCTGAAGAGAGGTGCCACTGCAGCTAAAAATACAGAGCAAACATGAAAGTTTCACCAAATGTGATACTTACGGTTTAAGGACCCAATCCAAGAGTCCTTATCCAGCAAAACTAATGGAAGTTTTGCTAAATTAAAATATGCAGGTGGAAATCCCAGCAGAGGCTAGAATTAAAGCTTCTGCCCTCCTTGCCTTTCCCTGCAAGGTACAGAATGCCCCTTTAACTGCCCACTGAAGTCAAATAGGCATCAAGAGTGCCCAGCACCTCAAAAAGACCAGATAATTTCCTAGGCATTTCCTAAATACAACAGTGAAAAATTGCAATTGAATCTTATTTAGAAAATTAATATCCAACCTCTAGGAAGTGAAGGATAAAAGTTGAGACCCAACACCATCCTGGAACATTCTGAATATTAACAATGTGACTTAAAGCTGTTCAGGTCTATAACTCCAAATACTACGGGGCCCAATTCTGCTTACATTTAAGTTATCTATAGCAAAAATCCTGTTTTCAGGCACAAAAGTACTGCAGCTGGCTGGCTGGAACAAAAAACTGTTAGATTGCTGGATATGCCCAGAAGGCAAACTGCCCAGCACTTCTTTTTGTATCTTTCACTGGTTACTGATAGCGAGGGGGGAGGGGGAGGAATGGAAGTAACAGAACCCTGTTCATTATTATTATTTTTTTAAAGAGGACAATTTCCCCCATCTGCACACTCACGGAGAGACATAAAAGCAGCAAAGAACATACAAATAAGCCCAGTGACAGAGGGACCCTCCACTGACACTGTTTCCTTGTGCATTGACTAGGCATAGTTTTTGCAATAACAAGCCCCTACGTTGGGGGTGGAGGGAGGCTTTTTCTTAGAGAGACCTTGAATCCTACTTTTTGTCGGAAATATTTTTTTAATCTACTACAAATTGAGTCATTTGTTGTATCTAACATATCCGATTCAGCAAAATTATAGACAATGCACATTCCTGACCATTTCAGTTATGTACATTTTGAAGCTTGTGTGTGCACTTAAACAGTCCAGGCCAGACATTTTGGACGATTTTAAACTTTAGGGGATTTTTTTTGGGGGGGGGGGGGGTGTTCAGTGCAGGACTGTACATATTTTTAGTCACTGGGAAAGCAAGAGCAACCTTCTGGGCCCATGGAGAAAAGTCACACCCACGTCCTTTTAAATAATGCATTTGGGTTCACCCCACCTGCTCTTGCTTGACATGCAGCAATGCCCCTGACCTTATCCACTCTTCATAAGCTACTTGCTTGCCAGAGAGTAACAGCTATTTACAGAGAAAGCACTATATTGGCCATGAACATCTGCCAACATTAACAACAACATTTGTAGGATCAGCCTCCATTACACCAGTTTATGCATGTGCATTTTCAGAGCAGTATGTTACAAGCCAAGCATGCAGGACTCATTAGCAACAAAATGACTCTAGCAACTAGTTCTCCACACAGTATATTGAAAATGTACATTATATGCTGAACATATCTAAACCTCAAACTGGAAAAACTTCACTTTAATAACATTTGAATGCCTTGGAGCCTTTACCGGAAGGTGTTAAAGAAAATTACATTGCTCAGTAAGGAAAAAAAAAAAAGCTGAGCTTTTCGCTGGCAGTTTCTGTATGGGCAGCAGACGCTGAAGGCCAAAAGGCCTGACTTTAAATAAATGCCATCTTCAGTATTTCAAACTCCAAGTGTTCATAGTCATGAGTCAGGCCCCACAAAAAGTCATGACATTTTAAGAAATTTTTTTTTTAAATCTTCTGATGTTGTAGCATTTGGGGTTTATGTGTTGAAACTTCTCTCTACAATCATTACAGCTAGAAACTTTTAAGTAAAATGAAAGCTGATATTCAGAGCTAGTAACACACGTTAAAAACAATACAAAAAAACACAAAAAAACCCACAAAAACCCACCATCACCAAGTTCATGATAATTGCAAGTTGCCAATACCACCTCTTTCACTACCAGCAAGTACCCAAAGCTGAGTATTTGACGAGTTCTAAGATATCATGCCTCTAAAATATCTCTCCCTCCCCCACCCACTATCATCATGAACAGAGCATCAATAGCAGTTTTCAAGTGCACCAATCTAACCTAAGATCCTTTTTTTCCCCTGAGATATTTGGGAAGGAGATGATGAGAAGCAGATCTAAACTACTAAGAGAACCCAAAATGATTTTAATATAGTCTTTCCAAAGCAACATTACCTTTTCCATTTCAAATAAAGATGCGTGTGTTATGTGGAGATAAATATAGAGCTTGTTTTTGTACGATTGAAACAATCTCATTTGAGTATCTAATTTCCAATATTAGCAAAAAACAGAGGCAAGTTATAACTTTACACCAAAGCACTGGTTCCCAAACTTGTTCCGCCGCTTGTTTAGGGAAAGCCCTTGGCGGGCCGGGCCGGTTTGTTTACCAGGCGCGTCCGCAGATTTGGCCAATTGCAACTCCCAGTGGCCGCGGTTCGCTGCTCCAGGCCAATGGGAGGTGCTGGAAGCGGCGCAGGCCGAGGGAAGTACCGGCCTGGCCCGCCAGGGCTTTCCCTGCACAAGCGGCAGAACAAGTTTGGGAACCACTGCACCAAAGCTAGTCAGGTCAAGATTTCCTTTGTCTTATAGGCTAGGTTATTACTATCTTCCTTGTCAGCTCCAAAGCTTGGAGACTTGAACTGGATCTTTCAGAGGAAGCATTCCTACATTCCCAGCATTGCCATCTATCAGAATTTTATCACAAACCTCATGATATTTGTATTTTTGAGCCCTCCCACCCCACTTTTAGACGCTTGCTATTACATGAGAATCTCAGCCCTCATAGTTGCAAAGAAAAACCTGAAAATGTGACCAGGGTGCACCCTAAAGGCTCAGAAGCCAGAATGCAAATAAAGAGAACAACTGCACAACACCAAGAAAAGCCACTTATCCTTTTTAAGTCAGTCTCATAATTTTTGAACACTTGGGGTTGGCAATACTGGATCCCAATCCATACAACTTTACAAGAGAAAGTGTTTGCAGGAGCAGTGCCTCAGACACTGAAATGAAGTGCTACTACCGCAGGAAAAGGTATGCAGATATAGAGCTGGGTGAAATTATTTGGCCAAAACATTTTTTCAGCAAAGTCACAGATTCGGCAACATTGAAATGTTTCATTAATTTGTTTCAGTTTTACTGAATTTTTAGTGTTGAAAAAGTCACCTTTCATTTTCATATTTTCCCAATGAAATGCTTCTATTTTTCAGTTCAAAATGACTTTTCATTTTAAAGTTTCCTTCAATTTTATTAAAAGTTTTCAAAAATGTTAAAAAAATCATTTTTAAAGTTGGTTTTAATTTCATTTCTGAGAATTGCCAGTAAATAAAAATCCATTATTCAGAAAGCTCTGTTCATATCTCCCTACCATCCTTTCCAGTTTTCCTCCTTTCAGTTTGCCAAAAAAATTTATCCTGCATTCTTTTTAGTTTGTATACTCTTCAGGGAAAGTCAGGTTTTGTAACTTGTCTAACATTTAGCTTGTGGCAAAACAGTGTATTTATCAGAATATATAAAACAAACAGTAATTCTAAATATCCTCCCTATCCTCTTTTCCACACTCTTTCAGCTCATTGACAAACTGTGACTAAGAAACAGTTTTGTATGAAGTTTTTGTGGCAGCTAAGTCAAGGCTTGCATAAGGTGATGGCCCCTTCATGTATCAAACCTATCCCAAACAAACATTTATGTGATCTGAAGCATTACCCACATACACAGTACACTAAGGCAATTAATAAACTGACTCCCTAAATCAAGATAAGAGATCTGACAGAAAATGACTTCCCTGCTCTGGAAGGCCTACATGCTCTTAAAAGACAGGCAGACCAATAAAGGAGCAGAGCTTAGAAAGAAACCATGACAATTATTTGGCCCTCTTTAAGGGCTCTTTGGGAGTTTTGCCCCAGTAACAAGTTCAAGATAGGGCCCTTTGGTCATACTAAATGGCTGAAATTCCAGGAGTTTCCCCACACAGTACAGATGTTGATTTAGCAATAGCCTTTAACTGTGCTATGGCCCACCATACATCAATAGTTCCAAATGACCTGAATGAGCTATTTGATTACATTAATCCCCTTATTAAAGGCCCTCTTCTTAACTTTTCTGAGGTCCCTTCATTTTATCCTACAGCAACAATTGTACATTGTAAACATACAATTCTCTACTACTGTGTAAAAATAAAATAAAAATCCAACTTTTTATTTTAATCATCATGAATATAAGTACTTCTACAGTATTATGACCAAGGCCATTTCAAACACTTCTGCCAATTCAAGTACACCTCTACCTCAATATAACGCTGTCCTCGGGAGCCAAAAAAATCTTACCGCGTTATAGGTGAAACTGCGTTATATCGAACTTGCTTTGATCCGCCAGAGTGCGCAGCCCCGACCCCGCGGAGCACTCCTTTACCACGTTATATCAGAGTTTGCGTTATATCGGGGTAGAGGTGTACATAGAAGTTCTTTATATTAAAAGATTAGTTGACTAGAGAAAGGCGAGGTGGGCGGGCAAGAGGGATACAAGGACGGAGACAGATTTGCTGTGGGTAGGAGTTGACAGGACTCCTAGAATAGCTCAATCAGGACCACTATGAAGCTGTCAAAGATAATAAGGGGGGGATGCGAAAGGAAAGCAGTGGCAGCAATAGCCAGAAAGGAACAGGGACTCAGGAAGTCCCCTGGTGGGACAGAAGGTAAGGGAGCTAGAGAGGATATTGATTTCCCCCTTTTCCCTCCCCCAAACCAAAGCCAAGCCAAACATTCCCTTCCCTACAGCTGCATCCTTTCATGCCTGCCTGGGTGTTTGGGAGAGAAAGAGGTTCTCTCAATACTGAGTAGAAATAGGGAGCAAAGGAGCAAGCAGGCTTTGGGTCCATGACGTACAGCACTGGCTCAGCGCAGCTTTCTCCAAATCATTTTTTATAGGACACATGAGGAGTAAAGAGGAAGTAGGCATAAAATACCAACTCAGTCTCCTTGTAGGGATCACTCTCTATCCAAGACTCTCTGCAACAGCAGGTTCTGTAGCCTCTCATAACTGACCCAGATTAGAAGGATGGTAGTCATCCTCTGACTGGTATTCACTCAGTATGTCAGGAAACCAAATTTCTATGGCACTTAGGAAATACTGCCGCTGAGTAAGGGTTGTATCTTAAATACATTTTTTTTCTGCACTGAATATTTGGGATGATATGTACTTATGTTAGTCAGATAATATAACATATGCTACTAAAGTTTTGAAACCCTTAAAAACCCTCTGATCGATAGAATCTCAATATATTACTGTACTATCATTCACAATTTGGGACACTGGAACTGCACGCTTGTTAGATGTGAGGATTCAAACTGTTACTGAATGTGACATTTAAAGTGACTTACTAAGTATCCTATTCAATAACTATCACAGGGACATAAACAGAACACGCACACAATGCCTCTTTTAGTGGATAATGTATTTTCTTAATTATTTTACTAAAAACAATCACCGTGGTACTAAGTTGTTGCCTCAGTTTATATTACTGCATGCTGCAAGAAACTGCTTAGTGCAAAATGCCAAGGTTGTGTGCAGCACAATATAAAAAACCCAAATGTTTTTGGGTGCAAAGTTACTCATTTTAAAACAAACAAACACTGGCATGCTATCCGCCCCTTTAAATATCAAGGAGTTTTAAAATGCAATAAGAAAAAACTACAAAGTACACGGAGGGATAAGATCCTCAGCTGGAGTCAATTGTTTGAGCTTCAGCGGAGCTATGACAACTTGTACTGTACCATTGGAGGATGTCTCTCAAAATGCCTGTTTAATTTACTAAATTAAAATTTGAGAAGAAAACTGTACGTTCCAGGAAGAACTCCATAATAGGCCTCTGATAAAAACCAACACCCTTCTCAGTTCTAGAAACTGACCTCAGTTATACTAACATAGTTAAAGAAAAATCACTACATGAACAGTTAAAAGAAAATCTAAAGTAAAATGCATTATTGTAGGTGACATTTTCTTTTAAAGTGACACTTCAATACTTTTTCACTAGAATGCTCTACAAATCACTTTCCATGTGATATTACCATTTCAGTAATCCTAAACTCTAACTTAAATCTATTATGTGGTTTGACTGCCATTTCCTATGCACATTTCCTCAGTCAAAACAAGTATTGTATATTAATAAACTGATGGCACTATAAGAAGTTTTTACTGTCACAAGTTTGGGATGGCCGGATTACTCACATACATGGTGGAACCATTAGCAAGTCTTCCTAAGCAAGTAGAAATAGGAACTCGCCCTGCATTGTCACATAGGTTTTGATAAGAACATGGAACAAAATAAGCCTCTCTCTGCTTTTTCATCTTTGGAGTACACCAGCAACTATTTTTCAATTATGTCATTGTACAACATTAAATCAATTTACATAATGATTTGAAATTTATATGATTTGTCAAATACAAGAGCTCATATATGGCCTACATAAATTTACCCTGCAGACAGACATGACAATTCCTTTGAGTTGCATTACTATATGTAGTATGTCAAAAAGTATTCTCCCTCTCATTGTAACATGATTTGATAGAAGGATGCAATAGTGTCTAGAAATAAAGTCTTATAACTGCAGTGCAGATTCTTACCATGTTATGGTCTTCTGATCACAAGTCTGGGCAGTTATTAAAGGTGCAACTCCCTATCAGCATTACAGTAATCCCTCCTCCTGGAGGACAGATACATTGAAGTAACTATATGTATTTTTTATGCCTAATACTAGACTTTAAAACAAGTTTTACTATCAAGTAGTGAGTGTCTTCTAAATTTTAACATATTTTGTTATAGTGCACAATAAGCATTCATTTAACCGTCAATCTTTTTTAGGTCACTTCGCTCGTGCAATAAAGTAAGTTTATTCTTTATATATTACCTCCCCTTCCAGGAGTCAGATGTTGGACCACAGTAAAAAGACAAAACTCACCATTACTTTTGATAAATGCAGGATTAGGCCTAAAGTTTTGGCTAAAGACCACATTTTTGCTAAGAAACCAATTAATAAACAAAACAAAAACCCCACCAAATAGTTCTACTGAACTATATTAGCCATAAGAGGATTAAATCTAACTTTAGTAAGATGTAGTTTACATGACACATCATTAAACAGTTCACCACAAAGACATAATTTGGCTGGCTTGTTTGACAAATTCTTATGCATGGAAAAAATATATCCCTACAGTGATTTAAATGAGTGCTCAATGAGATCATCATGGATATTATATTGAAGGGCCTTACACCATCCACTATTCAATTAATCATGTGATAGTAAGTATAAAAATTACAAGACGAACTCCAAACAGCAGTTCTCACCATCAAAACTAAAAACTGGGTTGAGGGAGAAATCAAACACAGCCTTTAATATTCTGCCTACTAACACATAAATCAAGTCACTTAACTCTTGAAAAAGTTTTGTTTTGTAAAGTTTTGGAAACAATAAAAACATTAAACACATCTTTAAATATCATTACATCAACCAGACCGACACCAGAGGGCCTAAAAATAATAACTTAAAAAGCAAACCCAATCCCCCCACAACCATCTTCTATTTCTACTTCTTAGAGGAGAGCCACTGGAGCTGCTCTCAAACTCACACAGAAATAAATTCTCTTATAAACTGGATGCTTTTACTATTCAATACATAGTGACTGAACAGAGATGATGAGGCACACAGTTTTCCTTACATTTTCTTTAGTCCGTAATTTCTTTTGTTCATTTTGGCATCCCTGCTTGGATGTTAGGACTAGACATTCTGCTCCAGTTTTCAGCATGCCAGTAATGCTGCCTTAAGTGAGCAAGGCTGGCAACTCTAGTGCTTGTCCTCTAGTTCCCCTCATTCATAAAAGGTAGAAGGAAAAGAGATTCTTTTTTCATAAGATTGTTCTCCTGAGGGCTTTTTTCTCAGTCAGCCTTTTCATTTAGTTATCTTTACCACCAAGAAAACCCCTAACTCTGGGAGTTTGAAATCAAAGTTAAGCACTAGCATAAAAAAAATCTGAAATTTCTCTTAAGTGTTGATAGAGTCGTTATGATCCAATATTATATAATGTAACCACATTATGTGCATTATTAATCTAACACATGCCATTTACTCTACATGTGTTGCATCCAGAGTATAGTACGTAGCAGTAAGGATGAGTGCGCTTGTTTGGATCCAAACTTGACCTTTTTTTTTTTTACATGAGAGATTTAAAGTACAAAGAGAATGTTGTCTCACAGCTCTGCTTCCTGAGTTCATCCAGGCCCTAGAAGTACCACAAGAAAGGAAATTCCCAATGATTTCTGACCTGAATATCTTGCAAGCAGTACCGGGTTTACAATGGTGCCAGGGCCACACACAGAAGAGGTCCATAACCAGTACCGGGGCAGCCCAGGCTGGGAGCTCTGTTTGACCAGGCTGCTGAGTGCACCTGTTACCGGGGCAGCCGCCGTCTGCGCCCCCCCAGAGGCTTCGGCTGGACTTTGTGGCTGGCAGCTGGATGCGGAGCCATCGTTGCCCGTGGAGGGGAAGCAAGGTGCCCACTGAGCCCCTCTCCCTGCCTGGAATGACTCTGCGAGGCTCTGGAGGCTGAGGGCTGTGGGTCAGCCCCTTGGCTGGGCTCCTTTCTTTGCGAGATGGGTGCCCCTCTGGGTGAGGTGCAGGGAGGACAGCAGGCGCCCGGGAGAGGGGGACTCAGCAGCCTGGCACGAGCTGGGGGCACTGGCCCTCCAAGTTCACTCCAAACACGGGCGGGACTTGAACATCCAACTTTCTCGGTGCCCAGGCCTGGTAAGGGGAAAGTGATTACTCACTAGGCACCTCGTGCTATGGTTGGAAGGGTGCCATCTCTCAGCAAGGCACGGGGCCATGTGCCTGCTGGGCACCCATGCACAGTCCACCTCCCCAGGGTATGGGTGACCTAAGCAAGTTGGTTGGAAGTCCCAGAGACTGTCTGATCTGTTCTGCTCCCCTTCCCCCGGCTTCCCAAACATGCAGCCCCAAGCTCCCTGACTCCTGAAAGGAATATTCAACAAGGGGGACTCAAGGGGATGGGGAATGCTCCTTGTCAGAGAGAGAGAGAGAGAGAGAGAGAGAGAGAGAGAGAGGGAGAGGGATCTGTTTTGATTTGTGCCCTGACATGATCTGTGACCTTTTAAGGAGCAGCTGCATGAGCCTTGGCTTATTTATGGGGAATGAGAAGAGTGTGATTGCTCCTGTAATCGTTTTTAATGCAGATGGGTATGATGGAGTTATTATATTCCAACCAGGCATGGAGAGGAGTGTGTTTCCTTTTTCCTCTCTCTGCTGTGTTCCCATGAGCGTTTTCTGTTGAGCTCTTGAACTTGCTTTAAAATAACTGTATTTCATTTCATGCTGAATGGCCTGGGCCCAGCATCTCTCAAAGATTGCCTGAAGCTCCAGGATGAAGATCATGATTTACAACTTTGCTCCTCAGGCACAAGATAATTTTCTACCTGTAGGGTAAAGCTTGTCTGTGTGGGAGACAGAGCTGTCTCAGGTAAAATGCCATTAACCTCACCAATTATAAAAACCGAGAGAGAGAGAGAGAGAGAGATACACACACTCACATTATTTGCAGAAGAGTATAACTTGCCTACTAGAAAGATAGAGGCCTTTATTCCGAGTCTTACACTTACCCATGTAGATGTGGTTATATCAAACCCATTGCTTCTTAGTGAGGTATGTATAAAGAAAAACCCAGCCATAGTTACAAAGTTTCTCACTCTGCACAATAATGGAGTTAATAGCTCCCATCATACCTGCTGTAATCCTCACAGACAAAAGTCAATGAGTTACAGTAGCAATGGTGTCAGCCCGATGACAAAACATTATATCTCACCTTCCTGTCTTATGCTAAGTTGTAAAATAATGACCAGCTGAGGACAACTTATGGGGAATTAATTCGTATAAAGCAAAGTCTAGGGAGAATTAATGTGAATCAAAACTGAACATGTAAAATACTGACAACCTTTACTCCATGCTTAACGCTGTCCCATGAGTCATAGGATGTTGGCTGATAAGTTCTCAGTATCAGCCTTCACTAATATACTTGTGAAAAAATGTTTCCAAAGCAGGAACTACCTTGACAAATGAAGACCTGACAAACGCATACAACACAAAAATGAGTAAGAATGCAAGCATGTCAGAAATATTCAACACATTTTGAACAGTGCTAATTTATTTATTTATTTTATACTAGAGAAAAATTTAAAGTGCTTTAGAATAGCGGAAGCTGCTAGGACTCTCCTTGGGTTTAAAAAAAAGTCTCTTGGCATTTATACTGTACTCCTCACAACAGTATCAAAGGCCTCAGCGTCAATGTTATCAAAATTTACCATTAACCCCAATTTTTGCTATCTTGACAGTATGATCTTTTTTATAAAATGCCAAGATGTGCTATGAACAGTGCAGAAACATCAGGTGGCATACTTCATCTTTTTGCAAACTGATATCTTGGAGATCTTTTAAAGAGTAAATATTAAAATACTAAGTTATTTTTGTACAAATAATGGACCACTTAATTAAAAGAAAGGCTTAACATGTCACAAAATTTACTAGTTGATGCACATCTACTCATCTTCTCTTTACTATGATAGTGATTAAAAACAGACTAATAATATTTTATTCACTCCAATAGTCCAACCACTACATTCACCTTGGGCTAGTGGATTTGCAGAATTTTGCAAGCCTGATTTAGAGCACTCTCTTAAGTGCTATATCTTCACCAACCAACACCAGAAAAGGTGGGTTTGGGGAACTAAAATATTTTATGTTGCGATTTGATTCCTCAAGCTACCCTGTTGCTGAAGTTCAGGTAATATTTATTCATATTTCATAAATGGAAAAAAAATCAAAGCATTTATAAACTGGGTGATTATCTGGAAAACATCAGCCTGAATTGCAAATGCATGCTCATACAATATAAAGGTTTGTAACCATAAATTTGGAATAGCACAAGTGGTATAGCTCTAAGTGAATTCTGCAATTTATGGGAACCTGTTTGTGACAAGACTTTTATCATCCCATATACTCTGTAAACATTACACAGAAATATTTGAGAAATTTTCTTTTTCTAAAATGGCATGTAAGCCATAAGCTGCATTTCACATCTTAGTTCGTATCCTGACAGTTAAGGGGCAAGATCATTGTTGGCATAATTGGACTCAACTTCATTGAATGTGGCCCAAAAACCTATGCTTGAACAACAAAAGTTACATTCTTTGAAGTCTCCATCATTCTAAAATAGAAGAGATGCAGTGAAAGGCCCATTTGTCTTTATATTCTAAATCAGTGGTTTTCAACCTGTGGTCATCAGACCCATGGGGGGGTCTGGAGACTATGTCTAAAGGGACTGCGAAAGGTGACTATGAAAATAAAGTTTCAGATCCCAGAAAAGGCATTCCATTTTCCTGACTGATCAAAAGTATGTGACTATCCCCACATCCAGGTTTTGACCAGCAAGTGTTGCTGTTACCATAGAAGCCCACAGTTTAGTACCCTTTCTCACGCTGCGTCACATGCCATGCCGATCACATGCAACATTTATATTTGACTTCTAGTCAGTCAGTTTTCAGTCTAAGACTTCTATGGTAGCTGTCTGCAGACCACAGGCTGAATTTCCATATGAAGTCCGCACCTCCATTCAGAATGTTTTAAGGATCCGCAAATGAAAAAAGGTTGAAAACTACTCTTCTAAATAGTAATCCAGCTAACAGATGCTTAAAACTTGCTGATTTGAGTTTGCACATAAATGGAAGCTTTGACAAAACTCTATTACATTATGTATCTATACAAAAATGGATGCCTAAATCTCTCAAATAAGGACTTAGGAAGAGTCTCTGCCATGAAACTGGATTTCCCCCCACCCCCCCACCCTTTCCTTTTTTAAAATATAATTAAAGGGTCTTTCTGTGATGCATCTACATTCTTCAGACATCACCTCTGCATGAGCCTTCCTTTTCTCTGTTGCTGCTTTTCAGCTCCTTGATCTCTTCATCCAGGTATCTCCTTGGCCTCTGACGCTTTTCCTACCTTTTTTAGGCTCTCACCTACTTCTATGCACATCATGCTGTTACTGTCAGTTCAGCTTCAGAACAATTTTCAGTCACTTCATTACAAGTGACATAATGTAGTCATTTAGCAAAATATTTTTAAAAGGGCTTCTTAAGGCTTTAGAACTGACACTTCGTGAGTCATCTGAAGCATAAGCCCTGTGATTCAAGATTAACATAACCTTGTTTTCACAATGAGGGCTCTAGGTTTTAACTAGCGCCCTATCTTTTAGCACTAAGCTACAGAGTTTCCTTTACGCTGTCCTACAAAGTTCTTTACAGTTTTTTAGGATAGCATTGGAAAATGCAAACTGCAATTAGATGATGTGAAGCACTCTCCCCTGGCAGCACAGCTCACTGGACATTCACCTGTTTCAGAGATAAGCATGCCACAGAGGAGCAACTTCCCAACCCCACTTTTTCCAGCTCCTTACAACTACTGCATGCCTACAGCATGGAATGGACATGGATTTATGTGGGCTCAAGAGAAGAGGGAGCACATTATGTTGGCTCTTCTCCTCCCTTTCTGCTACTTTGAGGGATTTTTCATCCTCCCTTCTATTTGCTTGCCTCCAGCCCTCACAACTGCAATACATAGTTTATTTTATTGCCTTGGGTCTCAGCATAAAGCATTGTATTTACAATCCTTGGAGCTGCTCTTTGATTAAAGATATTTTTGTGTAATTCATTTGCTTACCCACAAAAACTCTACAAAGTTATTTGTGTAGCAGAAGAATGTTTTTAGATATAAGGCTTTGCTGGAGTTAATGTCATCCTCTCAGTTTAAAAAAAGTTTTACGCTAAATAAAGATCTTGGGTCCAACTCCGTGCTAGTCCTTTAGTAGTCTCACTTCCTGTGCTAGGCTTCCAAGTTGTGATAAGCAGGGTGTTTAAGTTAGAGTTCCATCAATATCGAGTGATATAGGTTCCTGGCCTCCCAGTTCTGAAACTCACTTCCTCTCTTGTTCTGAAGTTGCCCAAACAGGTTATTTTTGTGAGCCTCATTTTTATGGGGCATTTTTTGGGGGTGGGGGACATACAGCAGGAACGTTGATTAAGGCATGGAATTCAGGGGGCAAAGCTGGTTGGAAAAATTTCAGACCCATTTTCCAATGGAAAGTGGAATTCCATTTAAATTGAAACTCGTCACAAGATTAGTTTCAATTTTGCAGAAGTTTCATTTTGGAACAAAAAAAATCAAAATGTTCTGACAACATCAAAACATCTTGTTTCGGCATTTTTGGAATAAAACTTTTTTTTCCCCGAAACTTAACAAAAAATTTGAAACCAAAAGTTAAATTATACATTATAAAATAAAAGAGTGCAAGCTGAAACAAAAGGTCTCTCAACTGCCCTGAAACAAAAAAAGCTTAGCAATTTTCCTTTGTGCAGAATTTTGAGGATTTTGTTCTGATTCGAAATGAAGCTAAATTTCAAAACCCTTTGCAAAATGAATTGTCATCCTTCAGCCAGTGCTTGATAGGAGATGGGGTACTTTTCCTTTGCTGCAAGGCCTACTTAGTTTCTGATGTATATGGTCAAAGTTGTTATTAGTTTTGTGTTTATGGCCCAACTCCTGAAGAGACACGATTACCTTTACAAATAAGTATTCCCACTAACTTTAACGAGACTGCTTGCATGAGTAAAATTAAGCACATACACAAGTGTATAAGAATCTGGTCTTCCATTTGATGTGGTCAGTGTCAATGGCACCTAAGTCCATATCCTCAAGAGGTATTTATATGCCTAACTCCACTTGAAACGAACAGCAGTTAGAAGCCTACAGAGCTCTGAAGATCTGGACTATACAGTCTAAGATAGATGCTTTTTTGGACAGTTGCTTATAAATGTAAAGTAAAATAACAGCCTTTTTCATAAGTGCGGAGAACTTTTAGTGCCTGCTGACTTCAGTTAGCATTGCAAGTGCTCAGCATCTCTGAAAAATCATGTACTAAATAAACTGCTGACTTGCAACATATAGATCCAAATCCTGCAAACCCTTATTCACCGAACTAGACCTTAATTGCCAGATCTCAATGAGACTACTGATTACTCTTGAAGAAAGATCATAGTAAGAGTACACAGTGTTAAATGCAGAACTGTGATAAGCTCACACGTACAATGCTTTGAACATGTAATAATATTTTAGGCAGAACTAATACTTTCTAACAACTGAAAATATAACTCTCATGTGAGGTATACACAACATTAAATCATCATGGAGGGACCACGTAGTTTTAACTTTGTCTAACTGAATTTTTATTCGACCATAAATCCAGTGCAAATCATATCATGCCTGTGTTCATTTTAATCAAGCCCATAGAGCCACTGGCCCCAAAGGTCCTTTTCATGCTATGCTCCATGTTACTCAGATGCTTCATGCAATGTAATTATTGAACAACTACAACTATATTAAGACAATTGATTTTACAACACTTTGTATTTTACTCTGAATTTTTATATTAACTGGTTTTAATTTTTTAAAAGTCTAATATCAGTGTTAACAGAAGTTAAAAATAACCTTTACTTGTAGTTTTCCATTGTACCCATAGTATCTTCTCTGACCGCTCTGCCTAGTATTTTGTTTCATCTCTACATGCAGGTGTCCTTTATTGCCTAATAAGGACTGTATTCAACCAATCTGAAAACTATTTCCCGTTAAGTTACATTAAAGTTTATAATTAAGTAATATCCCCATGCCATTACACACTTTATCAAAAGATAATATAACATGACTTCAGTTGTGTGTCCAGAGCTGAGGGTGTATAATAGTGTCAAAGTTAATCACCTCGCAAAACACACCCCGATGAAGGAAAACATTACTATTGCACAAACATGGTATTGAAATGAGTTCACAAATTGATACTTTTAAAGATATTTTAGCATGAGTGCTTAATTTTAGCATTGGTGCTCACAGAAAAAATCCACAAGAACAATCTGAATATTCCAGTGAGCTTCTCACATGAGTTTACAGAACAACAGGAATGAAATAAGCTTAGCCCACATAATAACTGAAAAGGCAGCTATTAAGCCACATTACTTTTAATGAAGAAAAAAACTGGTCACAAACGTAACAAAATGTATTAAAAGATTGCGTTTTTTCAAGATGAACCTCGGCAAGACACGTTTTAAAAAATATTCCGATGTAAATATCATACATAATTGACATCCATTAGATTCAACTAATCTTTTTTCTTAGAATATGCATTAAGCATTAAAGGTTTGAGTGAATTCTCTGTTATTCCAAGATCTTCTGCACTTCTGGCTTGGATGATTTCAACTGGTGGGCAAGGGTGGGGGGGGGACAAGAAAACCACTTTTGGTTAACTTTTAAAAAATCACCATTGTTACAAAAACAACTAAAAAGGTTATAACTGAAATATTAAAAAGACATTTCCTCCCTATATATTCCCCCACTTAGTTTGCTTTGTTTATTTAACAGAACTTTATATACAGTTTTCTCTGTGTGAGTCTGTCACAGCAGATGAGTGAAAACCCATTTTAAAAAAAATTGGAAAATATGATTGTAAAACCACAACATTCAGCATGTGAGTGTAGTGCTGGAAACTACTTTCAATTCATTATTGAAATGGTCTTTATTTCAAGTTAACATGTCCCTTTAATTTGCTGTTCTTTATCTATGGGAACTAGACAAAACCCTAACAAACCCACTTCCTCTACAAACATATAAGCAAAAGATCTTCACCTGCAATTGTTCAGAGCATTGGCAAGGGAGTACCAGTTAAAAGATATTTAGAAAACTGGTAAGTATGACAGCCGTTTGGGTGGTTAGAGGAAGGATGTGGGAGGTAAGGAGGCTGCATACAGGCAGGAAAGCGACAAGGTCTCAAACCATTTTCAATACTCTGTGTTTCTTACAAACCTGCTCTGTTATTAATCATTCTAAGAAATAGAATGTATCAAAATGACTGATGAAAAACTGCAGTGTGTTCCCTTGCACTTGACCAAAATCTTCTCCTTAAGCATCAGCCCCATCTCTCTCCCTCCCCAGTCACTACTGAATGGATCAGGCTATTATATTCTCATTTTAGAATTAAAGAAATCCACATGGAACAGCAGCAAGGCAAGTTATTGAGGCAGTAGAAACCAGATTTCACATTATTAAAGAAACTTTGACTACATATATACTGTAGCTCTGCAGATGCAGCAAAATGTTGGCACCCGTGGTGTGGCATTTGGTATCTTTCACTAATCTAAATGTGGCTGGAAAGGAATTGAGAGCAAATCAGCGGCCTCATCTGGGGAGAGAGAGAAGCCCCAGGGAACAGAGAAAGAAACAAGAAGCAAACCTCCTTTCAAATCCTACCACCCTTGGGCATTTTGTGCCTCTCTTCACTGAAAGGGCCCTTTGTCACACACACAAATCCTATAAAATCTAAGAGGGATAGAGGGTAGTTTTATTTGTTATTCCCCCTACCCCCTTTTTCTCTCCCCTAAATTGCAGCAAATAAAGCCCTGTGATGAATCTCAGTTACCTCACTTTCTAGCTCAGTAACTAATAAAGCCTCAGCCTGTAGTTCAAGAGTTAAAATGGGGGTGGGGATAGCAATGGGACAAAACCAAAAACATGCAAATGGTCCAAAGCAGGAGAATGGCAGCATGGGTCAGATCCCAGCTACACACGAGCATCAATTATTAAATGATTACATCATAGTTAGTATTTAGCTCCTCTAGAGCGCTTCAGATCCACAAAACATTAAACAGAAACGTGAATTGATCAAGCCGCACAGCACCACGGGCTCCCCCCAGCAAGCCTGTTATATTCTGCCAGAACTGGCTTATCCTCGCCCATCATCCTCACCATCAGCAGGGTCACAACAACCCACCCCCAGGGCCAACCCCGCAGCACCCGCAAGACCACCAACAATAAAGCTTCGGTTTTTCTTGGGGGGTAAACTACTACTGGAGGGGGAGCCAAAAACAAACGTTTAAGGAAAAATACATAAAACTGATGCAAGGCTTCTGCATCCGCAGCCTCTCCCCCTCCCCTTGGCGGGGCTTCAGCTGCACGCCCAGGCCAGGGGGCTCGGGGTGGAGGGCACCTGCAGCAGCGTTGCCCCGACCTCTCCCGAGAAAGCCTCCCACACACCCACCGACACCCACACAAAGGAAACAACACAGCAGCGGCCGGCGGCGCAGCATCCCCCGCCCCGGGCCGCAGCCGGGGCCCCGGGGGCTTCGCTCCCTTACCTGAAGCTCAGCGCAGGGCTGGCGCGGCGAAGCCACGCTCACAGCATCCCCCTCGCGGCGGGGGGCCCTCCCCAGGTGACTCCTCCCCGCCCGCCAACGCCGGCTCTTCCAGGGACCACGGGGCGCAGCAAGGAGCGGGGCGAGCTCCGGCGGCTCCGCGCCCAAGCAGCGAAGACCCCGGGAGCCGAGGCAGCGGCGCGCGGGCTGCAGCCGGGGGAGGGAGGGAGACGGGCGCGCAGGGGCGTCGCTCCGACTCGCCGCGTCCTCCCCGCCCGAGCGACAGCGGCGGAGCCCGGCTCCGGCTCGCTCCCCCGCCTGACAGATGGCGCAACCGCAGCCGCGCCCCCGGCCAACTCGCGCTGCTTCGCCGGAGCCGGGTCCCCCCCGCCCCCGCGGCGGGGGTGGCCTGAGACTGGCAGCCCCAGCCGGCCTATGGCGAGGCGCAGCGGCTGGGGGGGCTGCCGCAGTTATTGGCAGGCGGCGGCAGAGGAGGAGCTGGGGTGCGATGGATTAGGTTGGGCGTCCCCGGCTTGCAGCGGGTGGGTGTCTAGGTGCGGCTGGTGCCTTGGAAGAGCTGTAGTATCAGGCACAGCGCCCTTCGTTTGGCGGTCGCTCTCCCCTCTGCTCTGCTGTGCTTTGCAATCCCAGCAATTATCCCTTTCAGTAACACACTGGCGCCGAGGCTAGGGGCACCGGGGCGATCTCCATTCTGACTAGTGAAGGGGGCAGGTAGCAAAGTTCAGAGAAGGTTGGAGCAGTGGGGCTGAAAGTAGCGGTGCTGCTGCCGCACCCCCTGGCTTGAAGTAGTAATAATAAACACCAAATGTATGGTTTCCCTCATCAGCACCTCCACTATCAAAACTGTGCTAGCCACCCTGGGTTGGAGGCTTTAAACCATCCTCTTCTCCCCAGGAAAAAATGCAGGAGCTCGGAACTGGGGGCTTGGATAGGCCCATTGCGGCTTTAATGGCCTTCTTCAAATCAAAGCTGGATTCTGGACCCTCACATATGGGGGGGGGGGGGAAGCAAGTAGGAGGGTGTTGGTTAGGACCCATCCATATTCTAATATTTTGCAATGTGAGGTCACAGTGTTGCCGGCTCTTGATATTTTATTGCTCACTTGAAATATTTGGTGTTTTTCTCAAAGCGCAAGCCCCTGGTGTCCTGTGATTATATGAGACTGTCAGTTCCCATTTATTTTTAAAACAAGTCTCTTGCCTCATGGTGGCAGAGGTAAATATTAAATAAATGTATCCTAAAATTCAGAAACAAGAATGAAAAGAAAAATAACATTCTATTCAAACAAACAAACAAACAATTTAGGACATTTGATGGCTTGGGATTGGCAATATATAAGCAAATACTACCAGTAAAATGTACTGTTCTCACCAGTACTGTGGTTATAACCATTTTCATGTATTGTAATTATTATTAATGGCAAATATTTAGCACTTATATAATGCCTTTCATCCAAGGATCACAAAGCACTTTATAGAGATTGATATTACTAGGTCATGAACTCTTCCGGACAGAATTTGTGCCTACTTTTATGTCTATACAGCATGTAGCACAGGGCCCCCTTCCCCACCCTGCTCTTGACTTGGGCTTCCAGGAAGTACAGTAGTGTAAATAAACACACAAGAACTTTGTTTTGGTTGAATAAGGACACACTTCATCAACCATGGAAATAACAAATGAAGGGAAAAGTCTCCTGTGTTCCTTGCCACTCCCACATTGCCTCCTACACTGTCACCAACACTCCAACATTCCGATCGGCTTTCACTTCCACCTCCAACACCTATTGAAAAGCAATATGTATCCCAACTTCAAACTCGCATTATAAAGCAAAACTTTAACAGTAACCTCAGATGCTCTTGTTTCAACAGATGAGTACATCTGACTGTCACACATTCCTTATATTTTAGAGGTTATTCTCCCTTAACATTGCTGAGCTCTCCATTAAGATTCTCTGGGTGAGGGGTGAAATACAGAAGTGGGGAAAAAAAGAAAACAAGAGATAAGATCTGCAGGAATAATTTATTTTAAATTTGTATTATATTTAATAAGACTGCACCCTCTAAATGTTTCCTCTCGGGTTTCTGATATTTAACCCAGTGAAGCATTTGATGTTGTTGATTTATGATGTCAAAAGAATTTCTTGATGGAATTATAGTCTTAATAAGTTCAACTTAGGGCTTATTTCCTATCAGGCTGCCCACAGCAGTGTGATTACAAGAATACGTCAGCTTCCTGGATTTCTGTAGAGATGTTTTTTGTCTGTTCATTTTAATTCAGGACCTTGGTGTGCACATATAGTGATTTTGTATGTGGAGCTCCTTTTGAAACCAATGGGAGTCCGTGAGCACAAAGTGTGGGCTATGTTGGGCCACAGTTGGGCAAAAAATTTTGAACAAAACCATTTTTTTGCCAAAAAATGTAGATTCGGATCAACCAAAACATTTCACAAATTCATGTGGACTCAAACTGATTTTTTTTCAGAACTGCCAGTGAACTGAAAAATCAGTTATTTGCACAACTTTATACGGGGCCTACAATGTTGTTGCTTAAGTTATAATTTGAATACAGAAGCATGAACAAACAAACAAAGATTGTCAGGATTTTAAGTAACAGTTCAAATTCCTTCCTGGTCTCAGTTAAACCAGTACTTAATATGACTTTTCTATGGCCTTGGCTACACTTGCAGCTGTACAGCGCTGTGAGTTAAACCTGACTTCGTGCAGCTGAGTAGGGAAAGCGCTGCACTCTGTCCACACTGACAGCTGCCCAGCGCACTGTCGTGGCCACATTTGCGGCAATTGCAGCGCTGTTGGGAGCGGTGCATTATGGGCAGCTATCCCACAGAGCACCTTTTCCCATTCTGGCGCCGTGGGTTGTGGGGGATTCTGGGTCCTGTCCCAATGCCCCGTGATGCATCGCTTCGCATCCCAGAAATCCCTTTGTTTCCATCCACCTTTGGCGCCATCTTTCAACGGTTTCAGAGTGCAGCGCGATCTGTCTGTGGGAAATTGAGTCCGAACTGCTGAGGCGTATGCTGACGAGTCTCGCCAGCACGTCACGTTTGGCTGTCGAACTATTCCTTAAGATCCAAAGTGACAGTGAGAGTGAGGGTGAGGAGTCCGACGATGCTATCGAGCCGCGTAACGCGTACGATACGAAATTGCTTGTGGCATTCACGGACATGCTCAGCACCGTGGAACGCCGCTTTTGGGCTCGGGAAACAAGCACTGAGTGGTGGGATCACATCGTCATGGAAGTCTGGGATGACGAGCAGTGGCTGCAGAACTTTCGGATGAGAAAAGCCACTTTCATGGGACTGTGTGAGGAGCTCGCCCCCACCCTGCGGCGCAAGGACACGAGATTGAGAGCTGCCCTGCCAGTGGAGAAGCAGGTGGCTATTGCAATCTGGAAGCTGGCAACTCCAGACAGCTACCGGTCGGTCGCAAACCAGTTTGGAGTGGGAAAATCGACCGTTGGAATCGTGTTGATGCAAGTTTGCAAGGCCATTAATCGCATCCTACTCAGAAGAACCGTGACTCTGGGTAACGTGCAGGAAATAGTGGATGGCTTTGCACAAATGGGGTTCCCTAACTGTGGAGGGGCGATAGATGGGACGCACATTCCTATTCTGGCACCACCCCACCTAGGATCCGAGTACGTTAATCGGAAGGCGGCGAACAGCAGAGGCTAACAGAGGGAGTTTGCCTGGAGAGAGCTCACTGAGGCTTTCATCTGCAGGGTTCTCTGAGTAGTTCCTGCAACAGCCGAGGAAGCTCTTAAGAGGACAGGGATATGGAAGGTGAGCGATCAGCTGTTGTAACCTGCACAGGTTGTGCCATGTTTGTCTTTCTTCCACAGGACAGAAGCGACTTTGTCTGTACAAAGTGCAAGCTGGTCTCCATATTGGAAGAGAAGGTTCGCGGGCTGGAGAAACGAGTATCAACACTGCGTTGCATAAGGGAAAATGAAGATTTCCTGGACAGACGTCAGGAGATGCTTCTACGGCCACAATGTTCTGAAGATTCAGAGCAGGCGCAGCAGGGACAGAAGGATTGTGAAGAGGTTTGGCAGCATGTGACCTCCAGAAGGAGAAAGAGGAGCGTCCATGCACCAGCAATGGAGATACAGGTGAGCAATCGTTTCCATGTTCTCTCCACAGGTACTAATGCGGAGAGTGGAGTAGATGACCCATCTGAGGGAAGGGAGCAGAAGGAGACTCCACCGATTGGAAGGCAAAAGATGCACTGTCCTAGGGATGGGGGTTCCACGACCACCACTCCCAAGAGGAGGAGGAGGGTGGTGGTGGTCGGGGACTCCCTCCTCAGGGGGACTGAGTCATCTATCTGCCGCCCCGACCGGGAAAACCGAGAGGTCTGCTGCTTGCCAGGAGCTAGGATACACGATGTGACAGAGAGACTGCCGAGACTCATCAAGCCCTCGGATCGCTACCCCTTCCTGCTTCTCCACGTGGGCACCAATGATACTGCCAAGAATGACCTTGAGCGGATCACTGCAGACTACGTGGCTCTGGGAAGAAGGATAAAGGAGTTTGAGGCGCAAGTGGTGTTCTCGTCCATCCTCCCTGTGCAAGGAAAAGGCCTGGGTAGAGACCGTCGAATCGTGGAAGTCAATGAATGGCTACGCAGGTGGTGTCGGAGAGAAGGCTTTGGATTCTTCGACCATGGGATGGTGTTCCAAGAAGGAGGAGTGCTAGGCAGAGACGGGCTCCACCTAACGAAGAGAGGGAAGAGCATCTTCGCCAGCAGGCTGGCTAACCTAGTGAGGAGGGCTTTAAACTAGGTTCACCGGGGGAAGGAGACCAAAGCCCTGAGGTAAGTGGGGAAATGGGATCCTGGGAGGAAGCAAAAGCAGGAGAGCGCAAGAGGGGAGGACTCCTGACTCATGCTGAGAAAGAGGGACGATCGATGAGTTATCTTAAGTGCCTATACACAAATGCAAGAAGCATGGGAAACAAGCAGGGAGAACTGGAAGTCCTGGCACAGTCAGGGAACTATGATGCGATTGGAATAACAGAGACTTGGTGGGATAACTCACATGACTGGAGTACTGTCATGGATGGATATAAACTGTTCAGGAAGGACAGGCAGGGCAGAAAAGGTGGGGGAGTTGCGTTGTATGTAAGAGAGGAGTATGACTGCTCAGAGCTCCGGTATGAAACTGCAGAAAAACCTGAGAGTCTCTGGATAAAGTTGAGAAGTATGAGCAACAAGGGTGATGTCGTGGTTGGAGTCTGCTATAGACCACCAGACCAGGGGGATGAGGTGGATGAGGCTTTCTTCTGGCAACTAGCAGAAGTTGCTAGATCGCAGGCCCTGGTTCTCATGGGAGACTTTAATCACCCTGATATCTGCTGGGAGAGCAATACAGCGGTGCACAGACAATCCAGGAAGTTTTTGGAAAGTGTAGGGGACAATTTCCTGGTGCAAGTGCTGGAGGAACCAACTAGGGGCAGAGCTTTTCTTGACCTGCTGCTCACAAACAGGGAAGAATTAGTAGGGGAAGCAAAAGTGGATGGGAACCTGGGAGGCAGTGACCATGAGATGGTCGAGTTCAGGATCCTGACAAAAGGAAGAAAGGAGAGCAGCAGAATACGGACCCTGGACTTCAGAAAAGCAGACTTTGACTCCCTCAGGGAACAGATGGGCAGGATCCCCTGGGAGAATAACATGAAGGGCAAAGGGGTCCAGGAGAGCTGGCTGTATTTTAAAGAATCCTTATTGCGGTTGCAGGAACAAACCATCCCGATGTGTAGAAAGAATAGTAAATATGGCAGGCGACCAGCTTGGCTAAACAGTGAAATCCTTGCTGATCTTAAACGCAAAAAAGAAGCTTACAAGAAGTGGAAGATTGGACAAATGACCAGGGAGGAGTATAAAACTATTGCTCAGGCATGCAGGATTGAAATCAGGAAGGCCAAATCACACTTGGAGTTGCAGCTAGCAAGAGATGTTAAGAGTAACAAGAAGGGTTTCTTCAGGTATGTTAGCAACAAGAAGAAAGTCAAGGAAAGTGTGGGCCCCTTACTGAATGAGGGAGGCAACCTAGTGACCGAGGATGTGGAAAAAGCTAATGTACTCAATGCTTTTTTTGCCTCTGTCTTCACGAACAAGGTCAGCTCCCAGACTGCTGCACTGGGCAGCACAATATGGGGAGAAGGTGACCAGCCCTATGTGGAGAAAGAAGTGGTTCGGGACTATTTAGAAAAACTGGATGTGCACAAGTCCATGGGGCCGGATGCGCTGCATCCGAGGGTGCTAAAGGAGTTGGCAGATGAGATTGCAGAGCCATTAGCCATTATTTTTGAAAACTCATGGTGATCGGGGGCGGTCCCGGATGACTGGAAAAAGGCTAATGTAGTGCCCATCTTTAAAAAAGGGAAGAAGGAGGATCCGGGGAACTACAGGCCAGTCAGCCTCACCTCAGTCCCTGGAAAAATCATGGAACAGGTCCTCAAGGAATCAATTATGAAACACTTAGAGGAGAGGAAAGTGATCAGGAACAGTCAGCATGGATTCACCAAGGGGAAGTCATGCCTGACTAACCTAATTGCCTTCTATGATGAGATAACTGGCTCTGTGGATGAGGGGAAAGCAGTGGATGTGTTATTCCTTGACTTTAGCAAAGCTTTTGATACGGTCTCCCACAGTATTTTTGCCACCAAGTTAAAGAAGTATGGGCTGGATGAATGGACTGTAAGGTGGATAGAAAGCTGGCTAGATCGTCGGGCTCAACGGGTAGTGATCAATGGCTCCATGTCTAGTTGGCAGCCGGTTTCAAGCAGAGTGCCCCAAGGGTCGGTCCTGGGGCCGGTTTTGTTTAATATCTTTATTAATGATCTGGAGGATGGTGTGGACTGCACTCTCAGCAAGTTTGCAGATGACACTAAACTAGGAGGCCTGGTAGATACACTAGAGGGTAGGGATCGGATACAGAGGGACCTAGACAAATTAGAGGATTGGGCCAAAAAAAACCTGATGAGGTTCAACAAGGATAAGTGCAGAGTCCTGCACTTAGGACGGAAGAATCCCATGCACTGCTACAGACTAGGGACCGAATGGCTAGGTAGCAGTTCTGCAGAAAAGGACCTAGGGGTCACAGTGGACGAGAAGCTGGATATGAGTCAACAGTGTGCTCTTGTTGCCAAGAAGGCTAACGGCATTTTGGGCTGTATAAGTAGGGGCATTGCCAGCAGATCGAGGAACGTGATCGTTCCCCTTTATTCGACATTGGTGAGGCCTCATCTGGAATACTGTGTCCAGTTTTGGGCCCCACACTACAAGAAGGATGTGGAAAAATTGGAAAGAGTCCAGCGGAGGGCAACAAAAATGATTAGGGGTCTGGAGCACATGACTTATGAGGAGAGGCTGAGGGAACTGGGATTGTTTAGTCTCCAGAAGAGAAGAATGAGGGGGGATTTGATAGCAGCCTTCAACTACCTGAAGGGGGGTTCCAAAGAGGATGGAGCTCGGCTGTTCTCAGTGGTGGCAGATGACAGAACAAGGAGCAATGGTCTCAAGTTGCAGTGGGGGAGGTCCAGGTTGGATATTAGGAAACACTATTTCACTAGGAGGGTGGTGAAGCACTGGAATGCGTTACCTAGGGAGGTGGTGGAGTCTCCTTCCTTGGAGGTTTTTAAGGCTCGGCTTGACAAAGCCCTGGCTGGGATGATTTAGTTAGGAATTGGTCCTGCTTTGAGCAGGGGGTTGGACTAGATGACCTCTTGAGGTCCCTTCCAACCCTGATATTCTATGATTCTATGATTTCTCTATGGTTCTCCAGGCGCTTGTGGATCACCGTGGGCGTTTCATTGACATTAACACAGGCTGGCCCGGAAAGGTGCATGACGCACGCATCTTTCGGAACACTTGGCTGTTCAGGAAGATGCAGGCCGGGACTTTTTTCCCAGAGCGGAAGATCATGGTAGGGGAAGTTGAAATGCCCATTGTGATCCTTGGAGATCCCGCTTACCCGTTAATGCCGTGGCTCATGAAACCCTACACAGGGAGACTTGACAGCAGCAAGGAACGGTTCAACTACAGGCTGAGCCGGTGCCGAATGACTGTGGAGTGTGCCTTTGGCCGTTTAAAGGGCCGCTGGCGATCTCTGTATGGGAAGCTGGACTTGGCTGAAAACAGCATTCCCGCGGTTATATCTGCGTGCTGTGCCCTCCATAATATTTGTGAAGGGAAGGGTGAAAGCTTCACTCAGGCATGGACCTCCGAGGTTCAACACCTGGAGGCTGAATTTGCACAGCCAGAGAGCAGGGCTATTACAGGGGGCCAGCGCGGGGCTGCAAGGATTAGGGATGCCTTGAGGGAGCAATTTGAGGCTGAAAACCAGCAGTGATATCTGGTGCCCTGCACAGGAGTGAAGTGCAGTAGTTCCAATCTTTAGGAATCAGTGTCTGCTTAGCAGACAAGCAGACTTGCAGTGCCTGTTTAGTTCCTGGGCTAAGGAGTCTTTTACTTTATGCAATAATAAAGAATGTTTTCAAAGCCAAAGAATCCATTTATTGAAAAGAAAAAAAAAATATTTATTGAAAAGAAACAAGGGGGTGGAGTGGGGAACAGTACAATCACAGATTCGCATATGTCCTGTCTGGTGTGCTGTGCAGTGAGTGCTGCACTTCAGGATAGCTATACTGCATGGTGATGGGGGTTGAGTGCAGAGGGTAAGGGTCGTGGTTTTCAGGGCTGGGTGGTGAAGATACTGATGTTGGAGGCAGCGGGTGGCGTGAAGAACACGGACGTTGGGGAAAGTGGGTTGGAGGTGACAGTGGGGCACAACGGAAAGAGTTTTGGGACAAGGGCTGTAGGGGCGGGGGTGGCGTTTGCGGTACTGCTCCTCTTTCTGCATGGCTACCAGCTCCTGGATAGCATCTGCTTGGCACTCCAGGATGCTTATGAGCCTATCAGTGCTTTGCTGCCGGTGCGCGGTGCTTTGCCGCTGGTGCGCTGCATTTTCCTGGCGGATCCTGCTTTCTCTCTCCCTCCAGTCCTGTGCTTTCTCATTCTTTTTAATAGATTGCCGCATCACTTCTTGCAGCATGTCTTCTTTGCTTTTTCGCGGTCTCTTCCTGAGTCTTTGCAGTCTCTGAGCAGGCGATAAGAGGGACGGCTGAGGTCTCAAGGTTGATGCAGCTGTATAGGCAAAATGCAACATTTAACAGAGGCAGCATTGTTTATACCAGACAGAGTAATGATTCCCCCCACACTTAAGGAGTAGAAAACACACAGGGTCTACACAATAGCATAATTTTCCCGTCCGAAACAGAGCACACATATCCCATGGGAGCCTCACAATGGTGAGTAAGGGGGACTGATTGTTTCAGGACTGCACTGTCCTCTGGGTTTCTGTGCCTTGGGGAGAGCCAACAGCTTCAGGGGGCACCTACACTGAACACTGTCCCAACATTTTCCACAGGAGTTCGTCCTGGATGATATCTCGCTGCTGAGGGTGACCTGGGAAGCAAGGGAGGGTATTCTACTGCAATGCGGCTTCCGCCCTGGCCCATATGCAGCTTGCCTGTGTGCAGCAATGGTCCCCCCTCCCCTCGCGGCACAGTGGCGTGGACACGTTAGCCTGGCTGGGACAAGGACCACGGCGGCTCTCCCGATAAACCTGCGCAAACGCATTGCACACGTTCTGGATGAGACATTCGAGGAGATTACCGAGGCCGATTACCGCGATGTGATAAACCACATCAATGCACTATTCCGCATCTAG